>NW_006768769.1:2526383-2528034 GCF_000204055.1 Melampsora larici-populina 98AG31
TCCGAGCTTGAGATCGATGACAACACGCTTGCCGAAGCTGTCAGGGCGATGGGGCTCAATGTGTGGGATGAGGAAGCCAACGAGGCGATGGATGATGCGGCACTTGAGGCAGATTTACGAGATGCTCACATCCAGGAGAGCAATGACTGGTACCCGTTCCGAAAGAAAGAGGCAAGTCTGCAAACTCAAATTGGGTCTGACAAGATGTCAATACTCTTACTGACTCCAGTTCCTATCTCAGCATGTCGTTGCATTGTTGATTGTCGGATCCACAAGAAACATCCTATCAAGATCACAATACCACCGAATTCGCTCTATTTTGCGAATTTGTGAAGTCCGACTCCCAGAATGGGGCGCTTTGCGTGCTTTATGCAAACGTTTAAAGAAGCAAATGGGGCTTTCCGTCTCTGAACGTACGAGTCCATCAGGAATGCCACTTTTTGGCTTGAAAGTCAAGACAATCATCGCCAACGCAAGTATTCTGTGATCTTTTGCACAAAAGGTCACATACATGAGCTGACAGTGCTATTTTGCATTCCACAGGAGCTAGCCAACCCGTTGATCAGCCCACATCTGATTGCTGTACCCGAAAAACCTGTGGATCAAAATGATCCAATCAACCGGTTATCCCAGAGTGAGAAGTGGCGAGAGGGATTTGATAAGGATCTCAGAGTCCAAATGGTCTCCTCCAATCACGTTCACTATTACATATATGAACCTGTTCAAATTTTCTCAGATCAGATTGTTGTCCCGGCATTCTTTTATCAACAAGGAGGTGTATTGAAGGCCAAATGCCTTCCAGCCACTGTAACTCCAGACCCCCATTACCCAATCATGTACCAAATTTATATCCCTCCAGAGCCAACTTTTGATTCGACTGTTTTTTTAACCGTCTCTCTTACTGAGTTCTGGAGAACTGCTCAGCAAATTGAGGTGGATGAAGGGCGTTGCCTCAAAGATGTTTGCGGTCAATACCTATATCGTATGTGCCCTTCTTGAATGTTCCAGTGAAAAATACCTATTGATGTTTGTTTTATCTCCTTCCAGAGAAAATTCCTTTGGGTGCATTCAATCCACTACCTATGGAAAACCCATGGCGCGCGAGAGCCGATGGCCGCACCATTAAGCATGTGCCGATCACATTGTACTCCGACGATACGTCTGGCAACGTTTCCAAAAAATGGAACAAACATATGAGCGTTTTTTTTACCTTATCTGGTCTACCTCCGAAGATGACGAACCAAGAGTACAATATACACTTTCTTGCGACTTCAAACTGTGCATCCGCGCTAGACTTGATGGATGAGGTAGTCGACGATATTAAGTAAGTCCAAGACTCACTCAAAGTTCTCTTCTGTTGCTATTCTGCTCTTTCGCTGGAATGATGTTGATACGAGTTGTTGTTTCTCTATGTTAGTGACAGCAGCGCAAATGGTTTTGTTGCTTATGATCACGCAACAAGTAAGGAAGTGCTAGTGATGGTGGTGGTGTTATGCCACCTGGGAGATGGCCCCATGCACGCGGAAATCAGCAATACAACCAACCCAGCGAACACATTATCTCCTTGCCGGATATGCCCTTTACGTGTGGATCGTATGATTAAAAGAGGACGGAAGAGTATGTGTGTGCATTTATTGGTATCAATTCTGAC
>NW_006768769.1:2528305-2530434 GCF_000204055.1 Melampsora larici-populina 98AG31
CCTCAGGAGTAGAATGTACAACAGAAGTGGAGGTTGAAGGGATTGTCGATCTCAAAAGGGTGCTCATGTCGTGTAATTCAGTTGAAGATGAAGAGAGTGATGACTTGAAGAGGGATCCAATGTTGTGTAGTTCGGTCGAAAGCCCATCTACAATCTCGACACCGCTGCGTTTCTTCTTGCGAACCGGGTTACGCTCCTTCAGTGCCACCGCGGACTTACCATGTTGATTTCCGGCTGGTCCTTCATCTGAGCTAGGATCCTCTTCAGACTTAGGATGGGCAGGATCTTCAATATTGGGCAAGTCGGATGTGGAAGAGGTTGGTGAAAGTGTATGGGTAGTGGCTGGGACACGGGTGCTAGTTGAAGTGGAGGCTTCTGGAGTTGGATCGTCAGGCTTCTTGATCGAGGTTTTGGTGTACTTCACAGTCGCTTTATGGCCCTCCAGCAATGGGGCAAGTTCGGTGAATAAAGGAAAAGGTCGGCCTTTGCATCGAGCATAGTCTTTCGCTTTCTTGGTTCCCTGAGAAAAAGGCGAAAATCAGTTTGAGGAAAGCAAAATGATGACAATAATAATGAAATTTACTTACATTCTTACTTTTGGCTAGGATGGGTGCCCAGACCCCCTCAGGAAGTGTGATACATCCATCTTCCCACCCGGCTCCACTAAGCCCGTCAAGATGTTTATAGTTGGCATAGAGGCCTCGTAACTAACAAGTGATTGAGGAATTCATATAAAAAAAACATATTAGTTTGAGAGTATGGTAACTAACAAGTAATTGAAGAGTTCATATAAAAAGAAAGAAACAAAGAAAGACTCATTTGAGAGTAGACACGGTGGGATGGACTTGAATCCTGTCAATCCCCATCCCAAAACCATCAGGTTAACCGTGAGGAGCTGGGAAGGTGGCAGCCTGAACCTGTCAGTGCGCCCCAATTTCCCAGCTTGAGGGATAGAGTGGTGGAATAGAATTGAAAGTGTAGAAACTGAAGAAATGAGGAAATGAAATTATTATGAAAAACTTACAACATACCACCTGGACTTGCAGTTTCCTACCTCTTTAGTGTGACTTAGGTAAACAAGACCATTGATAACTTTCCTTTCACTCCCTGCAAGTGCGGTGACACAGGCTTCCTAAGTCGGAATTTTGAAGCCATGAGTGGTCGTAGCGTTCTCAGGTCCAATAGGTTTTCCGTCGGCTGGCTGGCGTTCAAAAGTGAGAACATCAATCATGATTCGATCGTCATTGTCGTCCCAAGTTACGTTGGGAATGATCTTGTCAGCTTCGGGCTGGGTGACGGACTGGGTGGTAGGCTGGGTAGCAGACTCGATTGTAGGTTGGATGATAGGTTGGGTAGCAGACTGGATGGTAGGCTGGGTAGTAGGTTGGGTAGTGGGTTGGATGGTAGGTTGGGTAGCAGACTCGGTGGCAGCTTTGGCTTTTTGAACAGCCGGTTTAGCACGAGGTCTTGATGGCTTCTTGGTGGTATCCATCAATAAGAGCTACACCTGTAACAATCCAGGAGAATCAGCCATGAGTAATAGGAATAATGAATAATGACAAAGACAAAGAAAACAGCACTCACCATACAGAGTCGAGTTCAATAAAAAGATTTGATTGAATAAAGATGTAAAAGCGAGTCAAGTTGAATGAAAAAGAAAAAGATTCGATTTGATTGAATAAAGATGTAAAAGCAAGTCAAGTTGAATAAAAAAGAAAAAGATTCGATTTGATTGGATAAAGATCTAAAAGCAATTCGAGTTGAATAAAAAAGAAAAAGATTTGATAAGGACTAAAAGCGAGTCGAGTTCAATAAAAAGGAAATGATTTGATAAAAGAATAATAGCAAGTCGAGTTCAATAAAAAGGAATTGATTTGATAAAAGACTAAAAGCGAGTTAAGCTGAATAAGATTTAATTTGATTTGATAAAGGACTAATAGCGAGTTGAGTTGAATAAAAAAGAGAAGGAATTGATTTGATAAAGGACTAATAGTGAGTTGAGTTGAATCAAAGAATTGATGCGATAAAGGACTAATAGCGAGGTTCATTGAATAAAAAAGAGAAGGAATTGATGCAATAAATGGACTAATAGCGAGGTTCATTGAATCAAAGACTTGATTGGATAGAAA
>NW_006768769.1:2532910-2603268 GCF_000204055.1 Melampsora larici-populina 98AG31
AAATGTTGGTTAGTTATGAGTGGCTTTGGTATTGCTTTCGAGCAATCTCCAAAGCATTCCTAAAATATTGAATTGCGACTGAATTGCGTTAGGAAACCGGTTGGTCGCTTTTTCGCCCAACCCCTCATATCTCCACCACCCTGTTTATCGCACATGCGCGTCCGTTGCCATTCAGAACTCCACGCAGAGGACGACACTGGGACAACGGACCACACCAATACCGGCCACATTGCAACCATCTCAAGTACTTACCGTCTTCATCTCGACTATGAGATGGATTGTATGAAACAGCACGGTTCCAAAATGAAAGGTAATGTTGCAATGCTTGTTAAGTGTACCAATCCTGACAACCTCACCACAAATCCAATCCGAAACTTTTAGATTTTTCTTTCTCAAATTCTCGGAAGAAACAGCCCCACTACTAAGTACGTTTTCGCATTCGAACACACGAATCACTCTTTGCCGCGACTCAACCACCCTTTCTAGTCGTTCCCGCTCTGAACTTCATGCAACCAGGTACTCATGATCAATCAGAATTTAGGAATGTTTGAACTTATCACTTTTCGGACTACTCATGCTTGAACTCGACACGCACAAATCGTTTTCAAACAAAATTTTCCTTATGTCAATTTCTTCCTGACTCCGTCTGCCGAGCTCACTATTTTTCTCGCGTGTCTCCTTGATTCCACCGTGTCTCTCATTCTTCCAATCATGATAGATTTCACTCGCGCGCATCTCCTCGACTTTTTCCTCTTTATCATTCTTGCTATCATCATAGATTTCACTTATCAACATCAATTTCACTAATCGGGAGTCCGCGTAATCCATCATCCGTGTATCCAATGTGACATTCCAAGCGAGAGTGCAAATGATCGTCAAGTATTTGCAAATGTGCGCATCCGTCGATCACGACAGATCTGCCAATACGCGGGATTCCTGCGTTTGCCCATTCGGGTAAGTGGAATCCCGAGTATTCCACGTTACCTGGGCAATAGGTGACGAGCATTTAACGGCGTGCCGAGATGCCCTTCCGTGATTATATTCCCTCATTGACTTCTCTTTTCAGACGCTTTACAGCCGGTCCTATAAACCTTGGACGGTTGTAATATGCTTTTGACTTTATGATTTTTTGCTTTTGCGTTTGTAAATAAGCAAAATGATTTAAAACACACTTTTATAGGCTGATTTTTTGTTTATCAGCTCTCCTGTATTAGTACACAGTGAATCTTGAAGAAAAAATTCACTCTTATAATACATATCTTTGGATGTTGAAGCTCCGCATTTGGCAAAATGCGGAGCCTCATTACAGCTCTCTCAGAATGTTACGCACAGCAGTCACAGCTGTGAAAGGCAGGCACAGTACCTGTCAATGATTGGTGATGTATGTACAGCGAGCCACCAAATGGATTGAATCAGATTGGATTCATATCCGCCACTTCACTTCCCTTCATTCATCATATTTCTCCTCCTTATCTATCCCATGGGCTACGTCAAATACTCTTCTGACATCAAGATCATCGCGGTACGCCTCAAGATGAAAGGAGAAGATCTTGAATCAATTAATCAACGACTTGATATTCAAATATCTCGTCAGTCTTTGACAAGATGGACTCGACTTTATATCACCACCAACTCAGTCTTAGCCAATCCTCAGTTCTACGAAGTCCGAGGCGCTCCAACCATACTCTCAGCAGGCCAGCGAGTATTCATCACAGAAATGCTTGAAGATGACCCAACGTTGTATCTGGATGAGATTGCTGAGCGTCTCCAAGCTCGAACTGGAGCCCTGATTTCAATCTCTGCGCTTGCGATCGAAATCCGAGACCGTCTCGTCCTCACTCGGAAGGTTGCAAGAACAGTGCATCCTAACCAGTCACCGATCCGTCGCGGTGAATACCTTTATGAAGTTGGCGGAATTAAACCAGAATGTCTGGTATTCCTTGGTAAGTCTGCCCGTTTCTTTATTCTAGTCTCAATCCATTCAGCTTACAAGATCATTCTTGTTGCTAGATGAGAGTTCTATAGCCAAACGTCGGCTGTATCGTAGATATGCTCGATCTATTCGAGGTCAACGGACTGAGCGACTTCGAAGACCTACCAACTCCAATCGATTCACTGTACTGCCAGCAATCTCTCTAGAAGGATGTATTGCTCTTCAGGTCAAAGAGGGGTCTTTCAAGAGGATGGACTTTGAATCCTATCTTGAAAATCATCTGGTAAGGAAACTCAAAACTGTCATTCTCACACCTCAATCTCTCTTCTAAACCAATTTCTTGTTTATTACATCCATCACTATCTAGCTACCAATGATGAACCCGTGGCCCAAGATCAATAGCTGTTTAGTACTCGATAACGCTCCGATCCACCATGGTGGCGAAATCGAGGAGCTGTGCGAACGATTCGGTGTGCGATTACTTTACCTCGCACCATACAGTCCTGACTTCAATCCGATTGAGAAGGCTTTCTCAGTCATCAAGAGTCGCTTACGTCGGACTCAAGCACTAATTGGCGACTTTACTTCCGACGAAGAAGCTGAGATCATTTATACTGCAGTTGAAGATGTATTGACACCACGTTTGATACGCAGCCTATATGAGGGCTCGGTTTATCTATAATCAAACAATAAAAAAGCAACCCGATTTCAAATTGAATACAAATCACATCATGAATCAATTTCCCATCAAATCACTTCATCAACACAGTCTCACAACTAAAAAGATCAAGAATTTTGATCAATTGAATCAAACTGTAGATACCTCCTTCCAACCCGGTTTGAATGGTTTTAATTCTCAATCAAGAATCTGACTTCAACAACACCTATATGTATACATATCTCAATCTATTTTATCTTTGATTGTTTTGCTTTGAATGTCTTACTACTTGACCAATTTGTAAATCGGCTACAATGTTGTAAAAAATACATATGTATGTATTGGTTTCTCTTCAAAATGAAACTTGAAATCTAATTTCAGCTTTGAAAGAGCTTGTCTAATCAAGTCAACGATTCAAATCCTAAAATTAACGCTCGTAAATCTTTACTAAATCTTCAATGCAGGAACGACTTCTAAAAAGTCATCACTCTTTAATTGACTAAAGATCAAGGTGATTTATCTGAATTGTGGTATTCATCTCGATTGGCCATATCATTTTTCTGTAAATTAGATGAACCAATCAATGTTGAATCAAAAGTTCATTCGGATTTCAAAGTAGAATAGTGGCCAGCAACGTGGAAAGGAAGCTTTTGATGTGATGCTGAAGTTTTGAACGATTTGAATCAGATCGCTCAACCGAATTCTCAAGATGAAGGTACATCAACTGTATGCACTCGAACTAGACATAGATCTAATCCAACTCAAGTTTCTTTTCAACTATCTGATCCTTCCGATTCAGATGATGGAGAGATTATTCTTTAATTCAAACAAAGGTATCCATGGAAAGTTGGTATTTTAGGTACGATCGATGTCTTTTGGGAATCAGAGAGTTTGTCAAATCTAAATCATTGTTTTATTTCAATTTTCATGGAAAAACTTTTTAATCATTTCAAATGACAATTTTGGGAGTAGTCAGCATGAGTGTACATAGACTAGGTAAGCTATGTGAACCAGATGACAGAATCGAAAGGTTACATGAGCTAGTGACCTTTGATGAGCTTCCTGAGAGCAGGATTTGTAAAAGTAGGAGGGTTGCATCAACTATAGTTTGCAATCAAAGATTGAGGGGTTGAAAACCTCCTTTCCGAATGGATTCTCTGACTTGCAAACCAAATCGTTGGGCACCTGAAATGAGTTTTCTTGAAATGGTGGGTGGAAAGCCTTCTTTAACCAAGGTCTCTATACCAAATGAAGAGACCTCATTTGCTTGAAGATCGGTCCAATGATCGTATCCCTTAATCTCGAGATTGTTTCGAGTTTCTTTATCACCAGGCTTGATCAGCGCAAAGCTGAGGAAGTCTTCAAACTTTCCACAGTTAGAACTGATGAAAAGGCGCTCGTTGTCATCCAAAATCAAGTTGTTTTGTGAGGCTGTTGCAATTGGAGTTGAAGCAATTGGTGGTGGAGCGCTCGACGGTGGAGCAATTGGAGTTGGAGCAATAGGCGGTGGAGGTTGGAAGTCTTTCCCCTTTGCAATTCTAATCTCGTCAAGTGGGGATATGCCTTTGTAATGGAAACGAAAGTCATATGTTTTAGGAGGGGCTGCTAAAGTGACATCGTTCCGGCCAATCCGTCGATCTTGAATCTGGAGGAAGGATGAATCAAGAAGGTCAGATATCCAGTTTGATGTTTGAATACAAGGTGAAGTTGGTAGTTTACTCACCATGACATCGGCCCAAGTCCGCGCCTTTTGTGTTGTCACTCGAAAATAGTTGAGGTGATTGTCTGGATCGTAGCAGACAGAGTGATCACCCTCTTTATGTTGTGCAATGATAGCATCAACAAGTTCAGAGCGCTCATTTGCTGATCCTGATACTGGGGGTTCAATGGCATGTCTAGATCGGGTCGCTGCTGCTGCCTTGTCTATCTGTCGCTTTTTAAATTCTCTCAATAATCGTTCTTGAGCTTCAATTCCATCTTGGCGTTGTCGGACAAGTGAGGGGTCGGGCATCTTCAATAGAAAATTGACAAAATGAGATGGTCCAAGGTCTTGGATGATATGAATGAAAGTATTCCATTTGTCTTCCTCGTCAACGTTGTAAAAGGGACCAGCTCGTTTTTCGGTTCGTTCAGTGACCATCCACAAAAGCTCTTTGGGAGGATCAGGATCGTTAAGATAGTCTGAGAGACCAGTGACATATCGATCAACCTCAATCATCCCAAGTGTTTTGAACTCTTCGGGAGAGGTTTTGAATGGGTTGATTACAAAGGAATAGAGGTGCTCTTGCTTGACACCTTTCACAGTGCTGCAGACCTTCTTATAGAGTAGTTCAACCGGTTGGATTCGACCACGCTTTGATGTTGAAGGAGCCTTTTTTTTCCTTTGGTTCTTTCTCCATCCAAATCTCATACCTGACCCAAATACGCACTTATTTCTTTTCTGAATCTTCATGTTGATCTGATTTCAATTCTGATTCTTCTGAACTTTCATCGTGTTCAGCCATTGGTCTGTTGGTTTGCTTGACTCGGAGATTTCGATGAGGCTCAGGCTCATCTGGCAAAGGAGATGGAGAATAGACCGGGCTGATGGGCCATCCAATATTTTGAATCTGAGCATATAAGTGGAAGTTCAGTTCAATCTTAATCACAAGATGGATAAAAGAAGACACATACCTCTAGATCTGTTCCACTTGTTTCAGATACTTCACGTTTCTGACGCTTACCCAATCCACTTTGTTCAGGTGCTTTACGTTTTGAATTCTTTTCTTTTTTCAATTTCTTTTCTTTTTTCAATCTCTTTTCTTCTTTTGATTTCTTTCCTTTTTGTGATTTCTTTTCCTTTTTCGTTTTCTTTCCTTTTTTGGAACTTGAAGAGTCAGGTTGGTCTTGGAGATCAGGAAGACTCTCATCGCTATGTTCGAGATCTAGTAAAGTTGGCTTTGATTCGACAAGGGCTCGACGCGCTGGTGTTGCTCGAGGTCTAAGTTGAGGTGCTTTAAATTCTTGTGACGGTTTCAACCCTTGCGACACTAGAGGCACTTGGAATCCTGGAGGCGCTGATGTTGATTGACTGCTTCCAAGTATTTGTACACGTCAGAATTGCCAAAACACGGTGGTCAAAAAACTCAAGACACTCACCTCACAGAACCACTAATTGGTGGTTTGGCTTCAAGAGCTGGTTGTTGATGCTCAGCCTTGAAACTTCAAAAACAACAATCATCAGTTAGGTTTTGAATATCACCACTCAAATATGACCAATATAACACTGACCTGAAGGCACCTCTGGGCATGTCATGCGACATGGAATGAACATCTACAAAAGCTGGTTGCGATAAATATGCCTTTTTAGAAGATTCGATAACAATATCGGAGTCGTATTCATCTTCAACTTCGGATTCAAAGTGGGTAGAAGGGGCGTTTTCAGTAAACTCGTCAGAAGACATGGAGAGGTCTGCTTGTTTACCCTTTTCTGACATTTTGGCAAGGTAGAAGTGAGGTGAAGGTGGGAACAGCAGTGATTATGACTACCTTTTCATAATGATCCTGACATCATCGAACCTCTCACATAGGTGACAGGACTCCCAGTACAGCCGTTCCTGAAAACCACACAACTGGTTTTTATTTTTATTTTGCCAGTGTACATTGCAAATAAAAAGTTTTTTTTTTGAATTAATCCATTCAGATGCTGATGGATCATTTGGCAAAAGAAAATCAGCCTATAAAAGTGTTTTTTAAAATATTTTGCTTATGTACAAACACAAAAGCAAAAACTCATAGCAACCAAAACAAAATACAACCGTCCAACCTTTTCAGGAACGGCTGTACTTCAAGTGTCCTCCCACTCCCAAAACAATAAATTAATCTTACTTGGCATTACTTTACGAGTCATGACTCATGACTGATCCACATTAAATATAGCACCCAATCCAATTCTGAAACTCGACAGCTTAAAGTCCTGATATGGAAGGTCATGAGAGAAGACAGGATATGGCGACTCGCAAGAAAAGGTCTTGTGGATCTTTGATGGAGATGATGTCAGACTCATAAATAGCAAGTTGAAAGACTCATCTATTTGTCGAGAGCAATCGAAGGAACGAGGAAATATGGGCCGCCCGTTTTCGAGAGTCCGGGCCTTCCGTATTTGGAATTTGATACATTACAAATTCAGATACATACATCCAAAACGGGCATAACTCCCACAGGAGGTATGTAACCACAGAAAGTCGTACGGCGCCCTGAGAACATTACTTAAGGCATAAGCAATCTTTGACCGGGAAGCCAAAAGGACTTGAGCACATGCTCAGCCGCTTGAGCCGCTCCGAGAATGCAATATTGGTGTACCATGGATCACCAACCGAACAGAACCGAGTTATATGACTTATTGTGATATATAATAGATCATTACTTCTCACACATAAATTATTTGTATCAGCTCTGAGACTCACCTCAGGCATTACAGATCAGGGGATGGTCTTTAATGTAGCCCAAACCATCCTCATTGTATATATCTAATGATTACTTCTCACCAACCTTTCATGAAATGTAGCTATTTGGCCTTTTGCTCTTGGCCGGTGAGGGACCCTGTGTCACATTATGAGGCTTGAGTTCGGCAAAGGGGCTCATCATTCTCACTATATAATCCCCACACAAACAAAGGTTCAAACCCACGATACCCAATGTCCAACAATCCTGCTCCATATAACATCAATCCACTTAAACCCCATATAGCGCTACCTTTTCCTCCTGTTCCTGGCAAGCTCAGCGGCATCATCTGCAGTTCTGAGAATTTCCGGTTGAGACCCTGCCATTCAACTGTATATTTTAAACCACGCAAACAACCCTACGCTCCTCTGATTGGCATTAGGGTACGCATGATTTTCTCTCACATCTACCTCTAATTTTGAATACCGTACCTGATGACAATTGGTCAAATTCCTCCAGTGCAAGATTGACCGCACTCACTTTCGTCAGTATTGGCTGGACAGGTTCTCATCCGAAATTCTAGCACACAACAGGCAGTTTGGCCGAGTCAATCGAAACATTCAAAACCCCGTTGTTCTCTCTGACAACCACAACTTTCAGGACAGTCACATCGGAATGGACTTTGGTCATTTGCTTAATAGTTTTACCCCCGCGACTCCACCTCCTACCCAACCAACTCGCCCCAATCCCCCAGACCGAGTACTGCCCACCCACTGTCGCGGCTACTTAGGACGTTTTGCTGAAGGACATCTGTTGTTGAAGAACAACAAATGTTCAATCAAAGCCTGCTATCATGTGAGGCAATCAAACAATTCATAGGGCCGTGATACAAACTGATGACTGACATGTTTCAAATCAAACTCAATAGTGTTGCAACGAACTCAACACCGATTCTGTCTGTCGCACTCATGCTTCCCAGTCTAAGCGTAAAGTGAAAGAGGCACAACAACAACAACTTGAAGCCGCGCCTCCCAATGGTTCAAACTCCAACAATGTTGGCTCAACCTCCAACAGTTATTCAGAGACGGCACCGACTCAAGCAGGACGTCTTTACACTAGAAAACTTACTTCTCAAGAACTTGATAAGTTCAAGACGTTGGCCATTGAGAAACAGGTGTTTGAAAGGTTGCATAAGGCAAGCCTAAATACGGCAAAGAAGAACATCACACTTTTGTTGTGGTCAAATCCCAATGTGCGTATCCACTACTCAATGGATGATTGCTTCAACGCTGACATTGTTGAACATCCTTCACCTCCCTTAACCAGACTGAACCACACGGATTGTTAGCCCACGCCCCTCAATGGCCGTTACTAGCTTTGGATGAGTCTGAAGACCTCATGAAGGTTGTTCAGGAGACACTCGGTAATCAACTTCGACATAGCTTACATGTTTGGAATGAGCACGACGAAATATGGGTAAGCATTATCCTTCTTTCATTCACAATTTACCTGATATGCTCATATTCACACCATTCAACATAGCTTCTTACTCCGACCAACATGATACAATCTTACGCTTCAGACCGCCGTAAAATTCTGATACTATTGCCCACTGTCAATGAATTGGACTGCAAGGGTCTAGAATTACACAAGGTTCAAATGGCCGCCTCACTTACCAAGGGCTCAATGGATCTTTGTTACTTTCTAACTCCATCTTCATCTAACAAGATTTCGCGCAGTACCCCAATCCACACTCATAGTACACCAATTCGCATAGACAGTTCACCAATCAACGCTCACCAATCTAGAAGCCCTTCGAACTCTGACACTCAAATTATGTCAACCGCCGACTCCGAACCGACCACTGATGAAGAAGGTGATGTTGCAAGCTCTTTAAAATGGCCTCATTCGGTGTCTATGATTCAGATGCTGGCTTTCTTCGATGCTTCTACGCGACCCAAAACTCACATCAAAGCCGCTTGGTCAGAGGTCTTTGGCAGCCCACACGTGTACAAGAAATCTACTGTTACACGTTATCGCCGATGGCTTGGATTTGTGCCTCGATCAACACTGGATAAGTATATTACAACACATGGTTCCAAGAAGACTATTCGTCAGGCCACAAGATACTTTCACGACGCGTGGGCCAAAAGTGCAAAAGTTGTTGACAGTAAACCTACAAAGCATCATAAGACTTGATTTGACGGTTGTGTTATTTTGTCTCGCTCGGAGCTCAAGTTGTCTTTTATCTTATTTTTTCACTGCCTCCTCCTTCTGATCGCAGAAACCAGTGGTTAATCTGTTTTATATTTTAATTTACTTACTCGCCACTGTTCATTTTCGTTCATTACGACATGTGTATAAGTTGTGTATATCTTATTGTTACTCGCTTTTGTAAATAAGTATATATCCTTTCTGCTTATCTTCATTATTTCTTGAAATTAACTACACGCTCATTATGACCTATTGACACAATGAGAATTTATACATCAACAGCCTCGTCTATGGAGAGAAGAACTAAATTAATAAATATGTCAAACAATTATGAATCAACATCCTTACACTGCGAACATAATGTATTCTTCCGAGGTGAAAAATGATTACATTTATTTCACAAAATGATTAAAAATGCATTAATTCTGCATTAATTCTGCATTTTTCTGCATTAATTCTGCATTATTAATCATTTTGTGCATTAATGTCAATCATTTTTCACCTTGGAAAAGTACATTATTTTTGCAGTGTTAATAAACCCACGCTAGTTAGCATTGCTACCATTCCTCTAGCCGCTACCATCAACCGATCGGATGTCCCCGATCGGTCGATCATGTTTCGCTTACTTTGTATCTGATATTGATGACTCAATCATGGAACTGCACAACGAATGATAAAATAATAAGGATTATAGTTCTATCATTCGTATCGTCAAATAACATAACTACATTACTCCATATGCCAATTGATTGTTATTTAATTACATATAGTAATGCTAGTTCAGAATCTTCGCTCGGCATATTTTCTATGCAAAACTACAAATAAAAGACTGGCACTGTACTCTTGTATTTGTTTCTCCATTTAGTTCAATCCTTCACTTCCAATATTGACTTCATTGAAATTAATTATCTATCTTTCCAGGTGGGATTTGATTTCAATCATTCCGTGTTATTGATTTTGTTGCTCACATTTATTTTTATTAAAATTCTTTGAATGGTTCCTATAAGCTGCAATGCCCGCCCCAACATCCTCATCCACACCTACTGAATCGACTGTAAATGTAGCAAACGAGACGGCTAGGAGCACTCCTGAATCAGGAAAGGATGATATCGAACCGTCAGTCAAAAGCGTTACACCTGCTCATCATCTCGCTGTGACTCCACCTGCCGGTGCAGTAGGCTCAGTGCCTGAGGTCATCCACGAGCTAGCGGAAGGTGTTATTACTTTACTCTCAACTAAACCGGATGCAGCACAAAAATCGGTCAAAATCGGTGACGGTGAGTATAAATATTGTAATGTTCAACACCTGACTATTAGGCAATTCAACTTACATTGAAAGATTTTATTGTGTAGAAAATCTCATATACCTCAACATTGGGTATAACCTCACGAGGCCAATTGCTCAGCTTTGTCCGGATTTACCCGCCATGCAGTTTGGCTTCATGTACGGTGTGATCTCAGACCGTCACGCCAACATGAACATGCGACTCACTTTTGACCCTGAAACTGTAAGAGATAGTGGATATACTGAAACCTTTGTTTCTTACAAAATTGGCCAACCAATCAGTATGATTTCCACCCGAGACATGTATGATTGGAGTACACATGAGATCTACGTTGATTGGGAGCTACTTCCAAAGAAGCTTACCGCAAAACAACATCAACGTTGGACCAGCCTTGCCGCCCGATCACACTGTTTGGCACGCTCAAAGGCGAACCTGTATGTCACTCGCATGCTTTCGTATTATCAAGAAAGCCTTTGCATCCTGTGGACAAACCATTGCAAACCTAGCAGTAAGGCAGCTACGAACCTTGAGAGTTTCTACAATCAAGCAAAAAGACTCCAGGTAAGTATATATATGTTCCAATGTCAAGTAATTATATTATCCGACTGATAAACAACATTCATTTTGATGTAAGGTAAAGAACTTGTACCTCTTACAAAGTTTGGTAGCTCAACCGCCTGGACAAACTGGTTGGTATATGTGCGAGAGCCAGCATGAATCTCAGCCGAAGCGCTACGTTTGGTATTATGATTTTTATGACAAAGAGGCCAACACCGATCCCTGGAAAGATTACATTCATTCTTTAATTCATCACACCTATCATGAAAGTGGTAGGCAAAGTTTGATAGTACAGATTGACTGTGACCAAGAGGGCAGAATAAGCGATGTAGAGTGCTACAATTCACAGTAAGTCAGATAGAAGCTTGATAGATGCTACTTTTTACTCAGTCCACCCGCTCTTGTTTATGTGTATGTTCTCATAGAGATCTAAAGCGAGGGCCAGGCGACTGGGAAGACATGGATAACGCTTTCTTTTTGTTTCCACTGCACCATAAATGTAACCATCTTTGTGATCAACTTGGCTTACCAAAGCTGAACTGATTATTGGCTTCCGTTATCTGCTATCCATCATTTCACTTTGACTAATCTCTAGCACAAATAAGCTTTCAAATGATGGTTTTATTGTTATGTTTTTGATATGTGGCCAAGCAACTGCAAAAGTGATGCGTATAGTATGGATGATTAATGTTATTCAGCAGAATACTTCAGACTGAAGCAAAGATACATTAAACAAATTGATTCAAACAGTTATAAATGTTAAATGAGACGAGAAGAAAGAAAAATAAAGATAGCAAAATCGGGTGAATTGATCATCAAGGTCAAAAAATATGAATTGTAATTAAAGCAACTCTCTGGATAACCGTTATACCTACAATGACGTAGTGTTGTAAAAGATGTTTCCCAAAAACTCCACCTTGGCACGTTTTGAAATCTTTTCGCATAGACGTTTGTTGTGAAGTCTGATCATTTCGTTCAAGAAAAAGTTATACCTGGTTGCGTGCATCATGCGGCACATTGCGTCAAATCGACCAAACCACACATTTTCAATCTCGGCAGCAGACGAGTTAAACTTCCACTTTCCATTGGCTTTTTTCAATTCAGGGAACTTGTTTGGATCATTGTTAATGCGACATGTTGAATGAGATTCTTTGTGTGACTTGAAATGGAAACTGTCTACCGGGAGAAGTGTATTCTTGAAATGCGCTGTGTCTTCCTTGCTTGTGCGGATGTGAGAATATAGATTACATGCGTTATCGTAAAATATAACTTGTGGCATATCATCGGGGTTCGGGTAAAGCTCTTTTATCCAATCCTGAATGGTTGGTTCATGTTATACGATCAGGTAAGGTTTTTTCTCATTAGGAACTTAAAGTAATGTGTGCTTACTTTGACCTTGGTCACCGATTCCGATACGAAGAAAGTTTTACATGCTAATATTACGCCACATGGGGCCACCATCAGCTGTTCGTTGTGGGTCTTACGACGGGAGAACAAGATTTTGGGTTTGTTGACAGCAGATTCCCCACCATCTCGGGCCACTTCGTGTTCGCGTTCTTCTACCTCACAATATAAAAGATCTTCCTCACTCATGTTCACTTCCCCAGTTTCAGTGGAAAGTAACTCGCTCGGATCAATCTGAATCTTAGCTTTAGGCCGGTTGAGCCTCCTAGGCAAGCCAAACATTGTATTGTTGCGTTCTTTGTAAGCTTTGTATGCTTCAATATGCTCAATATCATCACAGGTCTGACTGTTGAATGAAACCGGTCTCATGCAAGGTTGTGCCTTACATATACCGCTGAGCAATCGTGTGTGCGTTGGGCAATAGCGGTCATGGACCTTGTGCAGAGGTTCATCGCAATAGTTTGAAGCTCTGTGGGGATCGAGGACTTTGAGTTGGGATTCGGTGACACTACAACACCAGTGACCAATAGTTATACCATCGGTGACGAGGGCACGCATGACTTTGTAAAAGGTAATATAAGTATTGATATTAATGTAGTTGTTCAAACAATGAGTATAGGTACAAACGTACTAGTTGCTTCGTCTGTCCCAGGTATCCTTTCAACTTTAGTGCAATCAGAACACACATGAGCCAAATATGGGGTGCCTTTGACTTTCTCCCATTCAGAATGGGCTTCCATCGCTGAAAAAAAACGGCGATCATCTGTACCCTTGCCATCACTTATCAATCGTATCCCTCGTTCACTGGAAGATCTAAGTAATCGTTGGATGTCCAGCCCCTGGGAACAAACATGCGGGCTAATCCTGCGTGTATAATTAGGATCATTGAAATCATTCGTGTAGTCGGCCTCAAGGTCTGCGTGCGTGTGATTGTATGAGTTTACAAGGTTGTAGACCGATACCCTACGTGTTTAGACAATGAAATAAGTCAGTATTTGTTCTAAGTGTAATCAGGCGAGTGAACTCACACTGCAAGCATTTGTAAGTGGTTGAAGTAGTTGGCTAGTTCATGGCTCATGAAGTAATGTTGAGTGACCTGGAAATATAACGTGGGCTGGCCTTCTTCCGGTGTATAGTATTCACGAATACCGTCGTGTCGGATGTAACATGGCGTATAAGTTGAGTTACATTCTAGGCAATGAAGATGATGATCATTGATGTCAGTGGTTCATTCCAGTGTGGAGTAAGACAATTTTCTACACTTACTACGACAGTAACCATTAAAGTGCTGGACGGTTTCTATTCCTTCAACATCTAAGTGATAGCCATACACTTGCCGTCGAATTTCAAGTGCAACTGGCCCACACTCGTCGATACAATTGAAACAGTGTAAGGTAGGAGGGTAGAAGGTGTGTTCAGGTATGACCAGAGCGCAATTGGGGCGGTCCTCTGTTGGAATACCATTAACGGGTAAGTTGTTGGGATTGTGGTTGCAAGACGGAAGGTCGTAATACATGATGTGCCAGAGCCTTGCCCACGTAGCTGGGGTCTGGGTGGGGTCTAGGCAGCGCGTAAGGTATTCGATTGGCCCTTCGGTGGTTGTGGTGCCGTACGCTCCATCTGTCTTATTCAGGAACTCGGCAGAGAGCGTGGCAAATGTGGATAGATGTTGGACAGTCAACGTCTCATAAGTATCGGGGTATGCTTCGAGGAGTTGCATCATCAGATCCTTGACTAGCATTATATAAAGTATGTTTTGGAGTGGTGATAGAGGTTTGAGTTCAGTTTGGATGTAAGGGATTCAGAATGAGTCAAAGAGAGTAAATGATCATTTATTATAACTCTTATTATAACTCTCTTCATATATATTTATATATATTGTGCACGAAGTATTTCTCATCACAGTGCATTTCTTTGAGTCTTAGCGTCGAGTAAGGCTCGAGCGATTGCACGAGCGTGGTGAGGTCCTTATTCGCATTAGAGGATGAGGCTAAGGAAATCTCAGGCAAAGGTCAATTTGCAGGCAAAATATCCCGGTTCATCTCATCTTCTGATTAGGTCTCGGTGAGGTTATGCCTCGGTGAGGTTATGTCTCCGTGAGTACTATCCGCTGTTTGATGCCGGTTGTGAGGGAATCTAAAAGAGTCTGCGCGTATCTCACGTCTGGGCAGATGGGTAAACTCAACTAAGTCCCTCGCTGAGTCTCGCACGCTTCGAGCGCAGCGAGGGACTTATGACTCCCAAGCACATTTTTGCCTGTGAGGGGATTGCTTTTTGGCTGGTGGAAATTGGTGTCCTTATAAATCTTTTTCATCTATTTGTGAAAATCCTTGAGCCAAAGAAATAATCTGTTCGCCTCTATGAGGCCCTTTGAACCATCGAAAAAAAAACCGAGGAAACCGAGGACCCTTCCTCTAAGGGCTCCTCAAGTTCCAGCTTTTGGTGTAATTTCCGACTGTATCCACTTGTAGCAATTACATATGACGGCTTAAACAAGACAAAGTCCCAGAAATTACCCTCAAACGTGAAACTTCAGGAGCCCATAGAGGAAGGGTTCCTCGATTTCCTCGGATTTTTTTTTGATAGATCGAAGCGGCTCAGGTAGGCGAAGAAAAAAATTCTTTGGACCAAGAAATTTCACAAATAGGGGAAAATGTTTCATAAGGAGAGAAGTTTTTCTCTGCCAAATTTCATTTCCCTCACAGGCAAAAATGTGCTTGGGAGTCATAAGTCCCTCGCTGCGCTCGAAGCACATTAAATATAGCACCCAATCCAATTCTAAAACTCGGCAGCTTTATGCAAGGTCATGAGAGAAGACAGGATATGGCGACTCGTCTGCGTATTTCAAATGGCCCGTGGCTCTGGCCCGATGGGCCGCCCATGATTTCACTCCCCTTCGATTTCTCTGCTATTTGTCAAAGAACCTGGTGTAGTGAATTGAAATCAATCAAATCAAATGCTCTTGAAGTGAGAAGAAACAAAAACTACAGCAACATCTTTATCGTTAAACATAGTATTTCATAAGTTTGTATCGTAACAAATTTGAAAATGAGAATAGTATGACAACATTTGAAAATGACATCACAGGAAAAAGTGAAATGCTGATAAAATAAGACGAGAAACTTGAATGTAAATAATGCCGTCAACATTTCGGCACACGTCAAGCGCATCATTCATGCGCTTCAGTCGATTACCTTGACATGATTCTTCATGACAACACTTGAAGATTCCGGGAGTTCTAAAGCATCATGCGATCTTACGACCCGTCAGTAATCAAAGTCTCATAGGCTCTATCCTTTAAAGCGGTGAGCACTGAGCTGAGCTGACCTAAAGGTGACGATAATGAGGAATGTCGTGCGCATGTGGGTAGATATGTACCACAACGAAAAGTGCGCTATGTATCACCAAGATTTGGGTACAAGATAAATTTGTATTACAATCGGCTCACATCGGGCACAAAGCTGAGCTTTAACTTCAAGCATCAAGCACGATATCTTTGTGCATCTTACTTTATGGTTCATCAAAACTCTCGGCTTTACGAGTTTTAACTTTTGGACTTACAAATTAAATCCAATCTGGCAGACATCATTGCCGGCGGAAAATGAAAAAAATTGATCTTGGACTTGTAGATTTCTTGTTTCGCAGTCTGACAGCAAGTTTTTCATTAATTAGGTAAAGGTTATCCTGGTGCGGTAGAATTATAAATACGTCGACAATTCTTGAATCGTAAATCAAAGAAAGTCTATCAACCGCAGTGCGATCAGCCAGTCGTTGTCAATCACACCTTTTACACTCGCACTCTTTTTGCACATCTTTCTCTCATATCACAATTCAACTTTTCTCCAATTTCTATCTTTTTAACACTCACACTTTATTATCCTCACTCGGAATTTCATTATGAAGTCGTTTATCATTATCATCACTCTTCTTGCACTATGTCTTAATGAAGCAGGAACAGCTCAAATAGTCACTCGAGATGCAGAAGTCGATAAACATACGAAATCGTCATCAAACCTCATGACCTGTCATGCTAATGCCACAAGTAACGTAGTCTCTGATTTAGAAGATTGCGATAAGTTAGTCAATAATCAAGTTTTACGTTCTTGAATCGATCTAACCAAAAGTCAATTTTGATTCGTTCAACAGGGTCGCTACTTACATGGCCACAAACAAGTCGGCATGCGCAAAGTACAGGTCTTGCACCGTGAGCAAAATATTTCAAAGTCTAGAAAAACTCAACTTTTACTGAGCCCATAGGCTTTTATACTTGGTTTGTATAGTTGATGACCAGAGCCGGTATCGGTAAAGCACAGGCGGTTCAAGTGTAAGTGTTTAATATATCCTCATAGTGTGTCAGACAACCCACTCACTCGCTCATTACTTACTTTGTAGGACATCGCCCACCGAACTCAGATACGCCTTCTCCGCCTACTTTGAAAAATGTTGTAATGTTACTGATCCAATAAAGCCTGTAAGTCATCTTTTCTCATGTTTCTCTATCTGAATCTCTTTGACTGATATTCATCCATACTATTTATAGCGTTTAGAAAAATTCCCCAAGACTGCTGATGGAGACCTTTACTTGACTATAGCCTTATGTGCAGTTTCTGATCCAAAGTGTAATACAGGTGATCAAGTTTCAGTTTGTTCTGATTCGACTTTTGAAGAATTGAAAAACGCTCAAGCAAACTTAACAGATGTTCCAAAGATTGGTGTGAATCAAGATTTATCGTATTAGATTGAATTTTTCTTTTTACATACTTGTACTTACTTTACAAGCTTATGGTAGTGAGTCTTGGGAGTCGGATATGCAATCAAGAAGCGGGACTTGGATGTTGCCTTGAAGTCAGAAATGAATTTGTGACAATCTCGTATATCTTTGGCCTGTAAAGGACAAAAATTTATGGAGACACAAGAGGAGTTCTCAAGAAAATCATGAGCGCTTTTTCCCTAAAGTCTCAAACCCGTGTCTGAGCAATACGTCACTTGCACCTGCCTACATGGTCTTGTGACTACCTTACATTATTATCCACCTTGTGTATATGTCGGAGTGCATTCGCCTTGGTAGCCAAGATTTTGATCTCAAACTACAAAGGCAATCAATAAATTGGCTGGTTTGCGTGGATGATTGAAATAAAGACTTCATTTGTTCGCCAGTGAATATACTGAAACTATAGCTGTTGTTGAAACTTATGCAGATGAACAAATTCAAGTCTAAAAAATAGTCTTTTGTGGGTTTTCAAATCAAAACATACCAAAAGAAAAAAACATCCCTAAATGTTTTGTCTGATAATCTTTTTCTATGTCTCAAAGTTCCCGAGTCTGCAAAAGTCGTGCTCGAGTTGCAACAATTGCCACACCGCATGCACAGGGAGGTCGGTACGGTCTGGTTACTGGTAAAATATAGGTACGGCTCATATGTTACATGAGGTGTGAGTCGAGAGTTGGGGTATAAATTGAAGTCGATGACATCATTTGTTTTGATTTTTCAGAGTGAGATGTGATGTTCAATTCAAACAACAACAACAACAACAACCACCAACATCACATTCCTAATGAGAATGATACTATCAACACTCATGTATCAATTCAAGAACAACAACAAGAATCAATCTCAATTCCAATATCAAGAATATCTCAAAGAACAATCAACTCAAACAACAAAGCTCAAGTTAAGCTCACCAATCTCTTCAACACTATCAAACGTAAATTACTTATTCATAAAAGAAGATATTGGATTTACTCAATAGCTCTAATGATGATGGTTTATTATTGTCTATGGAACTTCAATTTGGTATCATCCTTTAAACCTAACTATTCAATTTCAAACTTATTTATCAAATCTTTTAAAACACCATTAACTTATCGAAACCAAATAGAAAGCATCACAACTTCAAGATTTATTTTAAATCGATCAAATACACTTTCATTTGATCATATTTATGTTTTAAGTTTACCTAACAATTTTAAAAGAAGACAACGAATCCAAAAGATCGGAAATGCACTTGAATTGAATTTTACATTTATTGATGCGATTGAAAAGAATTCAAGTGTGATTGATTGGATTGGATCAAAAGTAAAAGAAATCAGAAATAAGAAACGTAAGATCTTATCAACTCAATTTGGAAAACATCAAAGTGAGATTGGTGGAATGAAAGTAGGATCAGATTGGTTATTAAGAAATGAAGAAGAAGTAATCATAAAAGAATCAGAAGAAAAAATTAAAATTAAATTACCTGCTTTATCAAAAGATTGGGTAAAAGAACTACATCAACATCAAGACGATCTTCAATCTTTGTATCAACCGAAGTTTAATATTCAAAGTCAACTTTATGATCCATTAGAAAGTAAAGCTCCAAGACAATTAAGTTCAGGTACCATTTCAGTTTGGTATGGTCAAACTAAAGTGATGAGAAAGATGTTAGAGAATCAAGATCGATCTGCTTTGGTTTTAGAAGATGATGTAGATCTTGAATGGGATTTAGGACAACTTTGGTCAAGTGTGTTACGTAGATTACCAAAAGATCACAAGAATCGTCAAGAAGGATGGGAAATCGTTTATTTAGGTCATTGTTGGGGTCGTGAAAACTCTCGTAAGTCAGTTTTAATATCACGAAATCGATTAGATTCAAAATTTCCTCATCTCGCTCTTCTTTATGAGACGCATTCTGACCATCAACATACCTTTTCACCAAACCATATATGATATAGATCCACAATACGGACACCCAAATCTTCATCGATCATCTGAACCAAGATGTTTACACGCTTATGCCTTAAGTCATACAGGAGTCCAAAAGATTCTAAAATATCTTTCAGATCCATGGATAGCTTATCAAACAGCCATCGATATTGCTTTACCTACATTAATCAAATCAGGATTCTTAAAGAATGCATTTTCGATTGAACCAGCTTGGATCATTCAAGATAAAACTGAATTTGAAAGTGATGTTCAACCGCTTGGTAAAGGTAGTCTTTGGGCTGGTTACTTGATGGATTCTACTTGGGATAGAGTTTTGAAGTATGAAAGGAATGGAAATGGAAAAGAAGAAGAAGAAGAATGGGTCGAACGTAAGGGTAAATTGGATCCTGCTACGGTTTATAGGGAACCTTTGTTGGAGGAAAGTACAGGTGAAATGAATTGATTTCATGTCCTATTCTGTTAGGAAACTTTGTTGAAGTGAAAGGATTTAGTCATTTGTAGTGCATGCATGTTGTAAAGAGGAGATGTATGATATAGTTATTTGTTGTTTTCAATCTGATGTTTCTGCAAACCTGCAAAGATTTAATGTATAAGGGACTGTTTGAGCATAATTTAAAATCAGATTCAAAGCTGGAATGATCTCAGAGTGAGAGTCACGGAAATTGTAGAATTCTGATGAGAGGACTTGAATTGAGCAAGGCCAGCTTCCAAATCCCGCCCGAATCTTGCTCATATGCCAGCATACACTCGGGCTTACCCGACAAGGCTCGTTCCCGGATCATTTGTCTCGGGCTTTGCTTATGGTACCTAACGACGGTCCCGGTTGGTTGGTTTGAGATTTTCACGTTTGACGCGTTTGTTCTGGTCAGCAAGAAAGTATCATCCATCCATCCATCCATCCATCCATTCTCACACATCGGTTTACTCATCCAAAATGCCATCAAATCGAAACCAACAAATCAATGAATTATCACAAGACAATGAACAAGAAGTTCAAAGTGAAGAAGGATCAGAAGATCAAATGATAGAAGCAGAAAACCGAGAACCCACCGAACGAGATATCTTAACAGGACAAAATATGAATGAGATCTGTCAATTAGAAGAAGATCGAGAAGCACAATTGATATCTAAAAGAAAGTTACGAAACCATTTTGATGAAGTGATGGCCATGAGAGATGATACGAAGATGATCACCAATCAAAGTTTTCATTCTAGAATTCAATTATTAGATGGAGATTTCAAGAGTGTGATGAACCCAGGAGTAGCAACGATTGATGCACAAGCTTTAAGATTACTTTCTGAAGCTCAAGTTCAAAGAACAAGAGATTTGAAAACTGAAATTGAAAGTTTTAATACAGATGATTTTATTACTCATTTTACTCAATTGTTGGGTAAAAGGAATACAATGGATTCAGATGATGATGATGATGATGAAGATCATGTTCAGAATCGTGCAAGAGGATTTGTTGATTGGGAAAAAGCGGGTAAAAGGTTAATGAGATATTCTAGAAGAGCTCCTACAATGGATGTGATGTAAGTTTGAATTTTGATCTAATCTTTAATCGGGTGAAGATTTTAGGTAGATTTGAATCAACACTGCCTTGAACTGATGCTTTGGTTCTGTAGGTATGGACCTTTGGATATTGAGCATAAGAAACGTAAGTTTACTCAACGAACGAAAGTCGTCAAAGATCCGACTCAAAAAACTGCACCTACAGAGGTAAAGTGATGTGATCTTAATCTAGCATCCTTTTAGTTTTCTAATCTCATCTTTATTTCTTGTAACCGGTATAGGTTGCGGCTGCAGATTTGAATAAAGTACGAGAAGAAACCATAAGATTAACAAATTCAGTACGTAGATTCTGCAAAAAAAAATCGATTCCTGATCTTTTCTCTTTATCTTGACTATTTGATTGTTTAAATTTTTGATGATTTTTTTTTCCTTTTTGGTTTTCAGATTCGACAAAATTTACATCGTCAACCTGAATCAGGAGTTAACTTTTTTAAATTTTTCATTAATCCAAATTCATTTTCACAATCAGTTGAAAACTTATTTTTTATAAGTTTTTTAATTAAAGAAGGTGCAGCTGCTATTGAAAATGAAGATGAAGATGGAAATCCAAGAGAATTTCCAATCATTCGTAAATCTTTTTTTTTATTCACTTTCACACAAACCAAAGAAGAAAGATACTAATACAATTTTTTTTGGTTTTTTTTAAGTTGCATCTGAGATTATGTCTAAACAAGATATGGCTGAAGGTGCTTATAAGAAAGCTCAAGTGATTATGGAACTTACGATTCAAGATTGGGAAGATGCGATCGAATTGTTTGATATTAGAAAACCTATGATTGAACATCGAGATCCAACACCTGCTAAATCAAAATAAACCTATCAAATCTTAACACACCAAGTTCGAATCTTATTTGAACATCTGATCACATATATTTAGGGATGTATGAAAAACATTGTTTTAATCAACAAGAAAATCGAAATTTGTCACCTTTTTTCCCTTTTATTTTCAATGCTATATATATTCTTAATCCCAATCAAAAAAAAGCCACTCACAAGATTTATTAAAAGTTGATATAGTTTTAAATGATATCACAAGAAGTTGTTTGTTTTGTTTTTCATTTTAGTTTTTGTATTTTTTGTATTTTGATTACATAAAAGTTTGTAAGAAGATAAAAGATTTTGAGTTAAATTTGGTTGATTTTTAAATCTTATCTTGAATTTAAAAGTCTTTTAAACTTATTTTGCTAATCTTCTGGTGAGCTTTATATAGGGGAACAAATTAGGTGAGTACATGACACGGAGGTGTTCAATATGAGTTGACATTTCTTTGAAGATTTTCTTTTTGGGATTTAATCTGATCTCATTAAGAGACCTTCCATGAGTCTCTTACACAAGTAAACTAGGCTGATCAAAATTTAATGAACACAAAAATTGAACTTTTTTTGAGATATAATCTTCCCTCTTAAAAGTCTCTGCAATGATTCAGAAAGATTTGTGGTGAGATCTGTTGCAACGGGAAACAAGTTGAGGTTTGCTAACTGAAGAATTGCAATGCATAAAGTACGATATAATCATTTAGACAAAATACAATTGCGGTAAAATGAAAAGAAAAGATGTATACATTTCTAGAATTCAGTACAAGAGTTAAAGAAAAGAAAAGATCGTTTATGATTTGCTTTTCCAACCAAATAAAAAGAAGAGGTAAAATTGATTTAAGAAGGTTTTGGACCTAAATTATTCACCAAAGTAGTCAAGATTGGAGCTACTTGTTTTCGACTGGCTTCTGGATTCCCTACTTTCCAAATCCTAACTTGTACTGTATTAGAATATATAAAGGCGTCTATATCGTTTTGTTGATCGATGATTGAAGTTGATAAATCAAGTTGTTGTTGAACAGACAGATCAGGGTTTTCTAAACCTTTATAGAGTCCTAACATAGCTTCATTTCGAATCAAGATCAATAATTCTCTTTTTGTTTGACCGGTTGCAGCTGCTTCTTTTTTCTTTAGTTTTTCATTATTCGCTAGAATCCCAACCGCATCTAAACTTTTGGAAGCACCATATTCATTGGTAGCTGTTAAGAGAGCTTTCCATTTATTCGATTCTTTGTCTCGAACCCAATCACTCAGACTGATCGGTACCGAACTTAAACCGAAAGTCCAACCATTCGTTTGGTATTGTTTATAATCACGTTGTAAAAGTTGAGTTGAATTCAATCGAGTAACATCATCTTTTAAAGTTGAAAGAGTTTTATAAAGTGATTGAAGACCGTTTTGAGAATCTGAAGAGTTAGCCGAAATTGCAAATCTAGAACGAGGAATTAAGAAATCCCTTGCCGAAAGATCTGATTCAGTTGCTTTTCCACCATCTTGAATTAATTTTAAATTACTCGTATCAATCACAATAGCACTTAATAATAAATCAGCTAAACCGATTGGAAATAATTTCGATTGCCAAGTTTTTGAAAAATGATTGACTACTAATGAAGCACAACTACCGGTAGGAACTTGAATGATCCTAGGATTCGCATTAAGATAAAGTGTATTATTTTCAGCTGGTTCATGATGATCTATAACTGCAACTACTTCAGCTTGAGTTCCAAAGACCGATGAAATGACTTGATTATGATCTACTAAAGCATATTTAGCACCATAAGGTGTGAACTTTGAAAAATCTAATGTATCAGAACAAATCAAATCGTTTTGTAAATCACCCGATTCTCGATCGATTTGCATCGCATCTTTTAAGGCTGCTACATTCTCGGCTCTTAATTGAAATGCTGATGATGGAGTTAATTGGATTGGAATATATCGTGTTGATGATGAAGTATCAAAACTAGATAGGTATGCAAATGCGATCGAAGATGATAAGGTATCGAGATCTAAAATCAAAAGTCAAACCAAGCTAAGTTTCTTTAAGCTGAGAATGAGAGATTCAAAAGATATGTTGAATGTGACTTACCACCCGCCTCATTTCCAACACATAAGACCCAATCTTTTAAATCAGCTGTGAAGAAGGCTTCAATGAAGTTATGGTTCTGTTGAACAAGCCAAGATCTGAGATTATCGTTCATTGAAGTTGAAGTTGAAGTTGATTGACTATGGATATTATTAAGAAATCGATATTATGTTAGTAAGTATCTTTCCAAAAGTAAGAATAATGAAGATTGATTACCTTTGGTTAGTTTCTAGTGGATGGTTCTTGTTCTTGTTGTTGTTGGATGGTTTGGATTGAGAATTTGAATTGTAAATCAGGGAAATGTTGATGATCAAGTAAGCCAGCCAATTCACATGTAACAAACACTTCATAAGTGCACCCACTAAAAGAATCGGGTTCTTTTCTCTCTTTCTTGGTTTGTTTCAATTGTGATGAAGGATTGGAAAAAATATATCTTTCGAGCAGATTCAATGATGTCACTGATAGATCAGAAAGAACTCTCTGATCGGGTAGAGTGATCTTGATGTGAGTCTGTGAATACGGCACAGCCACTGATCAAGTATTACATCTTGAGGCAGTGTCCAAAGCTCCAGAACACTGGAGACTGCTGGATACTGTGTAACTCCTTTTCCGACGCGGCCACGTCCGCTTTCAAAGAGGGGCTTAGATGCCTCAACTTTGGCCTGAGACCAGGTGTATTTTCAAGCAATTTTGCTTGAAATCCTTTTTTGAATCACTTTAGCGGTACACAAATATGAAAACCGTATGAAAAACCCGCATGAAACCACATGGTTTTTTTACACCACGGAGGGGCTTTGAGTCTAGAAATGGCCTTTCTTAGTCTGAGAATGGTCATTCCTGAGGGCCAGCTGTAGATCGGCTGGCAGGCCATCGATCGGCGGCCCACTGACCGCCTGAAGATGGACAAGAGAAATCGAGGCCGTAGTCGGCCTCTGGGCCATTGTCAGACCAAATACGCGGTGGCGGCCTGTCTGCCTGCTAATTTTGTCAAACCTTTGCAAAAAAAACAATCAATGACCTGGAAAGAAGGTTGCCAAGTGTAGTTTTTACGTGATATCATTGTCAAGTTCGAGTCTGGAGGACATCAAGAGTTGCTAATCACTCGTGAAACCAATATCACGATATGATTGGTGTCTTTCGTGATGATCCTGGCTCAGGTTTGAACTCGGAGTCGCTTGTTTTTGTATATAATTATACAAAGTAACAAATCCTTCATGGAAATTCTGAAGTATCTGCTTGAGGACTACGACATGGTTCTGTCCTTAATGTACATACTGTGTACATCTGCTTTTTTGATGGACGGAAGGCAGATCACAGCCCGCCAGCGGGCGCAAGCAAGCCAGCCTACCGGCGAGCCCAGCAGGTGCCTGCCAGACGTCGCGCGTGAGGGCCACCTGGAGACCGCCTACCTTTGCAGAAGGGCAGACCGTCTCCAGGTGGCCTGGATGGACCGCCTGCAGGCGGGCAAAACACCCCTGTGGTGTAGGTTTCCCCGCAAAAACCAAAAAAACCATGCGGGTTTTCATGCGGTTTTCCATACGGTTTTCCCATACGGTTTTGATATTTGTGTGCCGCTTTTGTATTAGAATCAATTTTCCTCACAATCTAGGAGTGATGTGACAGGCTAAAATTGGTACAAGAAGAAGCAAAAGACCTTGAAGAAGCTCAGCCAAATCTATTGCAAGGTTTCATGACATTTAGAGCCCTCAAAAAGGCATTCCAAGCAAAATTGCTTGAAAATCCTGCTGGTCTGAGGCCAAAGTCAAGGTACCTGATCCCCTCTTCAAGAGTGGATGTGGCTGTGTCAGAATACAGGCTTAAGCCTACTGGAGGACTGCTGGGAAGCGGGAATTGCAAAAGCATTCAAAGGGTTGGGGAAGTTGAGTGCCACTCTTGTTGACCTGCAATATTCCAGTGCATGTATGTTGATTGAACACATATTTGGGGTGTCTAAAAAGTGCTTCCAAGTCATGGAAAATGGAACTTACTATCCATTCATAACTCAAGTGCAATGTGTGCCAGCTATGTGTGTGATTCACAACTTTATCTGTCTCAACAATAGCAGCAAGCATGCACTTGAATTCCCTGAATTCCATGCTCTTTCTGAAAAACATCTACCACATACTTCTGATTCAAATTTGGTAGAGATCTATGAAGTCAAAGACAGAGCAAATGATGATATGGATGCAGTAAGATAGTGTGATGAGATAACAAGTAAGATGTGAGCACACCATCAGAAGCTGAAGGAAGCTGACACCAGGAGAATAGAAAGGCAAGCCAGATCTTGATAGTTTGGGAATATGGATTGTACATCAGACACACAAATCTCAGATAACAAACTCAAATGATGTCAGACAAACCGTGGCCAGAAGCTGGAGTGCACAAAAAGGACTGGATTGTAAGACCATTTCAGAGTTCATCTTGTACTGAACAATCAAATTGAATTAGTCTATTTGTAAACTATACCCAATAGTCCCTCAAAACCATACTCACTATTAAATCCTCCCTGTCCTTTTCACTTTCATATTGCAATTCTCTCTGTCCTCTTCACTTTCATATTGCTGATATGCTGTATCAATATCTGCTGATTGGGGTTCCTCCTGCTCAGATGAATCCTTGTACAATGATGCATTATTTATGTGGTTGACTGGAGCTAGTTTAGGTTGAGTCAGATCTAAATTTACCTTTGCTGAAGCCAGAATCTTCCCAACTAGAGCTTCTATATCAAAGAGTGGAAAGCATGTGTTTAGCCATCATGCTTGGCTCACATCTTTTTTGATGTGGTACTTCCACACATCTGGTGAACTATCACCCTTCATCTCCACTGGGCACCAGTCCAATCCCCTGAACTCTCTGAGTGCCTTGATTGATCTAAAGCCTCCTTTTACCTTCATCAAAGAATTGGTCCAAAAGGAACCAAACAGTGTTTTTTTTGGATCAAAGATGGTGAGATAAGACTAACAGTATACATTTGTACACTTGGACTAGCAGTGATTGGTGGGTTTTTCAAGGCTTAAGGGAGACTTGGTTCTTACAAGTGCCTTTGCACAATGGTCCCACATTTGCTTCTTCCAACCAAATTCAGAGATCCTACCCTCTTCCTTCTCTTTCAAGAGAAATTCAATCATCTTTGCCTCATTTTCATTGGTACAACTTGTGTAGACATTTGGTGTATGGATCACTGCTTTCTTCTTTGGACAATTTAGACAGATAAATTGAAAACTATTGCATCTGGCTACAAGATCACAAAGAAATCTTGTTTCAGCCTAACAACTATCATTGAGGCCAACTCTATGGCAATAGCCAGGTCAACCTGCCAAATTCCAGCAAAACAGCCAACCTGACAAGTTGACCAAGTTTGCTGGTAGACCTGAGAGGCAGACATTCACCATGTCTGTGTGGTGTTTTCTTGTCAACAAGTGCACATGAGTCGCCTTTGTGCCTCAAAGGCAGTCTGTGTGCGCTTGTCATCACGCAACTGCCTCAAGGACACAGTGACTCATCTGGTTTCCAAAAAATCTGTACCAAACAGTTCACCCCCCAGGTCTACACTTCAAAATGCCTCTCAGGTGTATGCCTGAGCATTTGGCTACCTGTGAGGTCAATAGCTACCAAACAGGACCTTACAGAAGCCCTGAGTGTGGGGTCTGACTTTGCCAGCCCTCTTAAACACATAATTTCAACCAAATCACATTTGTTTGGACAAGTGCTTGCAGAAAAGATACAACACCAGTTTAGTCCACTGGCCCTGACTGTGGTGACTATTATACAGGTATGTGTTTGGGGCCAGCTGACTCAACTGGTGTTGTATCTTTTCTGCAAGCACTTGTACATACACATCTTGGTTCTTTACACACTCAACATCTAATTCTATATATGTCTCAAATCCAAAACTCTTCCAAATGCATTTCTATACTCACCACCAATATATTCTAATTTCCATAATTCTTTAGATAGTGTAGGGAAATCAGGAGGTCTAATGATCCTATCAAAACCTTTGAATCCCAGAGACAAGCTTGATGCATAGCCCTTTTTAGCACGAGCAAATATGATTGCACCTGGCATGTATGATGCCTCTGAGTTTGGTCTAAATTCCACTCTGGAAGACCAATCCCACTTTTGTGAAATCTTCACTTGTGGGATACAAAGTTAAAACTGGGATTTTTTTCCCAGTTTCCCAGTTTTCGTTTTTGGCTGTGTTTGGAACTTTCCCACGTTGTCCCAGTTTCCCAGTTTGCGTTTTTGGCGGTATTTGGGAAACTGGGAAACTGGGAAAAAACTCCCAGTTTTAACTTTGTATCCCCTAACTGTTTTTGCATCTGAATCATCTGATTTGTCTGTATCAATATCTGTTTTTTTAGACTGTTTCCCACTTTTCTTTTGGGTGAAATGAGGACTAGATCTAGATCTTTGAGATCTACTTTTCTTTTCATCATTTCTAGCATGCAGCAAGTTCCTTGCTGTTTGGTGCCATATCAATTTATTTGTGCGGCGGGAACCAGAAAGATGATACAGCTGTGTGCAAATGTGATCAAAAGATATGATTAGAAGAAGCCCAACCCATCAGTTATGGGGTCACATGTAAATCAACTTTCCCATTACACTTTGTTAATAATAAGTTACCAACATCAATTAACAAATTGATTCATGAAGAACAACTTTATTCCTGAGATCAATGATGGTTTACCTTTCTATATATCAAACTCCAAAAGATGTTTATATGAATAGTTTCAGAAGAATCACACTTGAATACTTCTAAATTACATCTAAATCTGTGTTGAGTTTCTTGAATCTAAAGTGCTTATAAAGCAACAAATACTCCAACCCCCCCATTTTTTGATTAAATGATTATAGACTCAAAAGTTAAAAACATGAGGAGGCTACCTGTTTAGCCGATGCCAGTGCCCTGTGAGATCACATGAGCCTTTTCTGCAGAGATTCTGGTGGCCTTGGAATATTCAATCTATGTAGATGATAACTGAAGATGTTTAGAAGTTTTGGGGGTTTCACTCCCAGTGGTTGTAACTTGTAGCTCAGACTGAGACCACTCCAAGTGCTCAAGTCACCAAGATGGATCTTGTTTTTCTTTTCAAGATAACTTGATCTTCCCAAATTTGAAGTTACTACTTTCCTAATGAGTATCACAGCATGCTCTAGTGTGATATGCCTCAGTTTTAGCAGGTCTCTTCACTCCAAGAGGTGCCAGGTATATATCATCTACAACACGTAAAAAATGCAACTCAATTCATCTGTGCTTCAGAGAAAACCTGCAAGGTATGCTTGGGTTATAAAAAGTGCTTCATGAGAAAATTTCAGTCACCTACAAAATTGACCACTCTTGATAAGCAAAAGCTATAAAGAATAATAAATTAATGATTTATATACAACAAAGTGTAGGATGCCTGTTGACTTGGTGAAATCGAATCCTGATCCGATCCACAATACAATGATTTTGAATAAATTATGATAATGATAGATTTTGTTGCTACTTCCAAAATTCGACAAAGTCAAGCAAATACTTCAGTCAGTTAGATGCCTTCATGAATCTATGATATAATCAGAAATGAAATACCATGATATCCTTGATCGAAAATTCTTGAGCTTCCGGCGCTCTAAGTACTTTAACCCCATATGATTCACGCCAGGCAGAATAACTTTGATCAATCCGATCATTGGGTTGAAGGCCTGTGATGACCAAAAGCTTCAAGTTACTTAGTGTTTCAAACTCGTAAGGAAGATTATCATCTATTGCCCAATGTGTAAGTCTTGCAGTAATCTTATCGAGTATTAAGATTTCTATAGACTTTAACATAGGTCTTTGCCAAAACCTTCGAAGGATTGGTTTGCTAGATCGGATTCTTAGTACTTGAAGTTCTGGACAATTATCACAATGACCTGCCGAGGTATATGATTTGAGTATTGCGTCAGCACTTGAGGTGTCGGTGACATCGAGACCCTTGAATGATGGATTCATAAATACCAAAGATTTGGAAACTCTATCGAGAGGATGATTGGGTTTAAACGTAACATAGTATTTTTGAGAATTTGTCCGATGTGGTGTACATGAGAGTAGGGTTTCGAGACAAGTGTATTCGACCATAAAATTACAATCACTTGAGACTAACTTTCTCAACTTTGAATGATCTCGTTTGGAGGTTAGTTCGGAAGATGAACTAGGAACATGATCAATCTCCACTTCATTCAAGCCAATAGAACTAAGCATCTTAAACAGTTCCCAAATCTTGCCAGAAAACAAAAGTTGTTTATTTGATGATAGATCCTTAGGTGAGATGCATAGTCGTTTGACGAATTTGAGTTGATTAATGTTCTTGGGAGACTCGAAGAATTGAAGAGTCTCCGTGAGCATTTCAATGTTAGAGATCGTTAAAGATTCCAGTACACGTCGCTGTAGTAAAGCCGCGAATTGTCTGCAAACCAGCCTCATGGTTCGTAAAACTTGAGTATAGGTGAATGTGTCTTGGGAAGAAGTTGTGTCCGATAAGGAAAAGTCCAATACTTGTGAGATAAGTTCGCAAGGTAGATCGAGTAAATTCTTCGCAGGAACTGGTAATCTGCTCAAAGATTTGCTTTGAAGAATCCTCGATGACCTCTTGACATGGTTGATAGGGATTATTTTACAGTTGTCACGCCCTTGGGATAAAGCAACAGATTGATAGGCAAGAAGTTTGGACAGAGATTTGTCACACTCGTCTTCCCACCTTTCTTCACACGAATGAATTTGAGAACTGATTACGCGAGAGAAGGAGCTAGAGTCCAAGGAGGGTACGTGGTGATTTAGAAGAGTTGCCAGGGTTGAAAGGCGATTCCAAAGCTTTCTTTCCCGCTTCTTGATCATCTGAAATATGGATATTTGGTAGATCTTCAAAAGTCTGAACTACCCCTTCATAAGTCCAAGTAGCAAACTCGAAGAAATCAGTGGACAGTCACCAATTTATCGTGTAGAGCAGTGATGTCCTTACCAGACGGGGGCAGGGACGAGAAGTTTTCTGAACAACTAATAATATCAATTCTCCCGGTTTTCTCTTAAGGTGGTTCAGTCAAGCCAATCAAATATAAATGTGGAGGGGATGATAAAGAGTTTTTTGGGTAAGAGATTATCAAAGATCAATGATGATAGGTCATTGTGATTGGTGATTGCATCTCGGAGAAATCTACTGTCACGCTCAAGTCACCCCGATCGGCAACATTTCTCAAAGATGAAGTAAACCACACCTTCTTAAACATGGCAAGACATGCGAGAGTTAGGGGTAAAGACGATCTATAAGGTCTATAACGCGACAAGATAGCACTTGCGGAAAAAAACTCCAAGATCCTAGACGCGAACCGGGTCAATGACGCGTTTGATGGCACGCACGCATATACCTCATACTGGTTTTGTACATTCTAAAACGATACACCAAAGAAAACTAATTCAAGGTAAGGTGATGTTGAGCTTCATCCTCGCCATGAGGTCATTCAAAAATCAGTTATATCGACTCTTTCTAATCGATTTGCAAGAAGCTGAACTCTCCTGTTGCAATAATTCTAACCTTGTCTTTGGTCGATCAAGCGTGTCAAGGGGTTAGGTCATCTTAAGGCCACGTCCGATCTCCTACATTATCATATCGCTTGAAACACTCTACATGCCGTCCCCCAAGATAATTACCGTTGATTAGCTGTTATTGCTAAAGGGACGCATATAACTTGCTTCAAGTGCTTGAAATTAAGTCCAACCGGAGAACCCGTCCAGCTCTTGTGACCGATTTGCCCCGGAGCTCAAACCAAAAATGCGCGGATATTGATTAGCATAAATTGAAGTCCGGTTGAATCCGTTATAATGCAACTCTCATTTCCACTTGTTTAAACTCTCCATGAAATCCTATCTATCGGACTTGAGATTTCTCGTCATCAAGAGGATGAGACTGGTTTGGGTTCGTTCAAAACACTTGAGGATTGCTAGAGACCCTTGTCGGACCAATCTGCCTGGTCCTCGAGAGACTGAACATCTTGAAGTACCTACCTGTAGGTACCTCACCTTCCCACAAAACACACCAAACAAACAGCCTTTGATGGAAGAGGAGGTTTAATAAGCAATGCAACTCTTGTTCACGTTTTATCTCTTCGCCCTGTACCTCAGCAACCAATGAAATAAAAGAATCTCCAAAATATTGTGGCTTGGTGAACTTTTCAGCATTTCAACTACATCCCACAATGCTGTTACCATAATTCTCTCATTTCAACACTCTTTGATTATTGTTCGAATGCTCGAACATCAGGCTCATGCTCAACAAACTAGCTACTACAGTGAGAACCAGCTGGCTTTGGCTATAATACGAGGTCCATTTCACATCAATTTCAACAAGGACAGCGAATGATCTTTGTTGCACATGTTCTTCAATTCATTTATCCTACACGCAGAAATCCATACCAACTTACCTACACACACGCGCGCGCACAAAGGAATGGGGGAATCAGAAAAGTGAAATACAAAGAAAAAAAGAAGAACAAAGAATCCACTGGGGTTTTCAAAAAAAACAAAACAAAGCAAACAGTGGGAACAAGACGAGATAGAAGACGAGATCAAGATAGTAAAATATCCATATCCACCATGTTTAACAGTACACGATTACTAAATGAATTGAGGACCAAAGGGGCAAAAGATGTTGAAGGATGACTAGTAAGGCAATTGAGCTGTTTCAAGATTTGGTAGACCTTGCTCGAAAGACTTGCCCAATATAACATATTTTTTAATGATTTCGTCTCGGTAGGATATCCAGTGCCTGATTGATTTCGACTCGGAATCAAAAAGTCGAAAGAACAAACCATGTCGCGGTGTATTCATGACATCCTACATAAACCCCAATCGCTCAGATGAAGTTGCTCAAACGACTAAAAACCGACATGAAGAGATAATTAGATCCTTTTCTGAGTAAATCTCATCATGGCGGTGCAATTCAGGAAATATGAACTTACGCCCGTCATAAAGCGATAAGGCCTGAACAATTGTCGGATCCTGTTTACTTCCTTCCTTGAATTCCTCGTACCTGGTGATCATAGATATGTCCAAAGCAAATGAGTTATTTGAGCATTCACTTGTTAGATCAGATGGAGATGATAAAAGACTAACGTGAGTTTATGATCTCGATTGTGATCCATCATTCGGAAGATTTTATCGACTCGCTTCTCCGGCGTATCCTCATCTGCAGGTAATTTGACCATTTGTCCTGTCATCTAAAAATTGCCCGATAACCCAAAATCAGAACTCTTGTTCGCTAAATGCAAAAGATGTCATAGTGAGTTTACTTTGTAGATTGACCGAACGATTTGCAGCATCTCTTCGTAACTAATGTAACCATCACCATCAATATCGTATAGCTGAAAGGCCCCTGTGTATCGAAGAGAAACTCCGGTTAAAATCCAGCATGAGGTGAAAACAATCAACATCTTTCTTTGACTAACATTTCAGCTTTTCATCTAATTGACCACGTGAAGTGACTGAGAGAGCACAAATGAATTCTTTGAAATCGATTGTTCCATTCTTATTTTCATCAAATCTAAAGGAAAACAGTAAGATCAATCAACGTTTTACCCCAGTTCAAAAGTACGTCTGTCATACGTACACATTGAAAACAAAATCAGCAAATTGTCCTGGATCACCAAATGGAAAGAATTGCTTATAAATCCTGGCAAATTCTTGTTTGTCTAGTACACCACTTGGGCAATCCTTGAGAAATCCTTTGTACCTATGAATTGATGCAAATTTGAACACGATTAGTGTTGATCTAGGACCAATACCGGAAGTGAATAGAATGGTACCATTGTTGTAGTTCTTTTTTATCGACTAGTTTCGAGATGATGTGTTAGTAAAGAATTGGTTTATCCTAGTTTGATAGTTTTGAAAGTTTGTCTTACAATATGTACTCTTTTGAAGTTCGAGAAGTTGGTCAGGTGATAACTTTGATTGAGATTTACCCATTTTTACTAAAGTGAAGAAGATCGATGAAGGGAATAGTAAGTTAATGAATTGATTTATGAATTGGTAAAGTGTGATGTGCTTTTTATAATTAGAAGGCGGTGTATGCAGTCCTCGATCTTATTGGTATCCGGGATCCGACTGTTTCAGTCACAGTCCTTCAGTCGGTGTCAGTCCTCCAAGTTGTTAAAAGTACTTTTTACACAGCATCTTGTCATCCGATGTTTTTATAAAAGGAAACTTCAACCCCATCTTCAGCAGGACAATCCATCGAATAATCATCCCAATCAAAGTTGATGATGTGTCAAATTCTACATGATGCTGCGTAAAATAACGCTCTGAGCTACATTTTATGATTTGAATTGTCTCTCTTATTTGATTCTCATCTCTTCTGGTTTACCGCGTTATCGAATGACATCACTCTGTCATTTAAATTTCAGACCACCACACACCCCAAAATAATGCCTTCAAAGTCAAAGATATCTTGATAATCTCGAAAGACTTGGGCGTATTCAATCCAGCTTACAACAAAGAAACTCATTCATTCTAATCATTTCTTACCCTGTGATTGCCACCGCTTTGTGTATTTAAACATGAGTTACAATATTCCAACTTCCCATGGGATATCTTTCAAGTATGATGTGGATTTTGGAGAAGAGAGACCTATACTCCAGAGTGGTGTAGGTTATGCATTTGACTTGTGCTGCTTACCTTCCTTGAATTTGGGGTGTTATTTGCTGTTATTTTGCCAGAGTAGGCTGCCACACTACAGACTCAGTGATATTCAAATCAGCACTGACACTCCCTCCACGCTTCTCAATTGGTGCGATGACGTCACAGTCTGCCGCAGTCCTTGAGGCTCCTTGAGGTGCTTTGAAGCCTATGTAGGACTTCATCCTATATATGTACCAAGTTTTACTAGGATTGATTAGCTTAAAAGGTGGATTCGAGTTTGTATCTAGGATTCAGGGTGACCTTTCTAGCCAAATCTAGAATGCCCTTCCATGCTACCGGTCATGCCAATGTGCTAGCGCTAGCTAATATGGATAAGGTTATATATGTTGATTTGTGCTCAATTTCTGATTGTGTCTTTGGTTTTGATGACAGTTCTCGTATATTATTGGGCTCCTCAAACGATCACGTGCTATGATGCCAACCAAATTATCAGAACAAAACTCTATATTCCTTCACTTCCCAGTCCTGACTGTCAGAGAAAACTTTCAATCAAACCGAAGAGGGCGCCCGAGGAGTTTGTTGTGATGGTCAAATGAGATAAACTCTCAGAGTCTCAGGCAAACTGCATACCAAGAAGACTGGTGTGATTGAAAGGCAGTTTGGGATGGATGAAGCCAACAGCTCAAACGGTAAGGTAGCATGGTGTTATTTTTCATAGGTGTCTTTCCGCATCTTCTTCAAAAGACATATGCACGGGGATTTATGTTTTGCGTTTACCCTACTAGCTTAGTAGCATGAATTATCCTTTGAGTCGTCTTCACTGGACTCTCTTCGGAATCCTTTGAAAAGACGGGATGAAAAGAGACTGATAAAAACGTATTGGAGAATCAAGATTCACCATAAGCATGATTAATCCGAAGTGGAGGCTAAGAACAGTCAAGATTGATCAATTTGATCAATGGTGAACAGCATCGCTACATCTCAAATTGTTATAAGGTCATCAATTAGCCAATGTAATGCTCTTAAATTTGTCAACCTGTCCAAAAAGAAGTCATAGGGAAACCAAAGAATGCATTGTCTGTGTCAATTGATATCAAGAAAACACAAGTAACAAAGCCACAAATGTCGCGTCTCCTTCACAATGACAATACTACAGAGGAAGTGAAATCAGAACTCAAAGGGATTTCAAGAGAAGAGATATTGCCACATGTGATCTCAATTTACTATGCAGCCAATGGTAAGTCTTTCAAGAAGGCTGAGACCTCAGGAGAACAAGTAGTAACCTGTTCACCAGTAGGACAAGTGGGGTCTCCAACAGCACAAATACCTGCGGTGAGATATAAATTACTGTCGACGGTCTCGGGGAAGTCTTTCGAACGCTGTAGGACAAAGTTGTGAAAAATTCAGTCAAAAAGATCCCGCCGTGCAGAGCAAAGATATGGGCTTACCGGTTTCACTTGACGAGTAACTTGACAAGATTCGTCGAAATACATGGAGAAGGAATACCTAAGTTCGGTGGAGGACGTTCTGTAAAATGCCATATGTTGGGTCAATGACCCCCTTATATATATCAGGCTATATGAGGCGGCGGAAGTTGAGTGCGTACACTTGGACTGCCTGTGGCTGGCCGATGCTGGCCCTCGTCATTAACTAAGAAATCCAGCGAGTCGGTCAGTGGCAGTGTGATATATGGCATATGAGGGGATTTTTTACTTACGGCACAAGACTTGTAATTAGCGCACGGCAACTTGTGCGATGCCATGTAAGTTGCAACCCTGATGAGTGGATAAAAGGCAAGATTTTGGATTAGATCAAATTGAAAACATGGAGGATTCTCAAGAACTGACTTTTTGCAATCCTGCAAATTGACAACTTTCTTGTCCAAACCACTTTGACATGTCATCAAGTTTGGCGGGGATGTGGCGTGTCTATAGACCGATCCGATCGTGACCGGTGCAAGAGCATCCGCCTGGCGAGCTTCCAAGTGTTGGTAGCCTTGAGGTGTTGCCATGACGTATAAACATTGAAGAAGAGCACCGATAAGAATGAATGAGTTCATATTGAAGATTTGAGTAAGTAACTGAAATTCAAGATTGAATGGACGAGATAGGATTGTCTTGTGGATACAAGTCTGGCTGGTGAAAGAAAACGGAGAGGAACTTGAAGTGAATATAAAAGTATGACGATGGTGCAAACGTTGTCGTAAACGAAGGTTTTCTTATATAAACAACTCTAGGAGTCACTTCATCTTCCAGAGAAGCGCAAAATTCTTGCCATTTTGAATGCCTCGCCGAAGGTTTCACAAAAAGCAAAACCCTGACGACTACAAAAGCTCAGTTAAGCTCGCTCCGTATCTGCGGTGGTACAACCATTTCATCGACTGAGCCTGCCACATACAACATTCTGACACTGGGAACCGGGGATCTCCTATAGACCCTGCTTAGAAAGACCCCATGTTTCTGGCGTTTCCGTTCTTGTCACATGGGTTTTCTAGTTTTTTTTATAAGAAAAGTCGTAAATTTTCATCAATCGGCTGAGAAACATGTGTTGTTGTAAAAAGACTTGATGAATTCATTCATTGTGAAAAAAGACCCTCAAAAATGGTATTTTTGAACGTCTGAAGGAATCGAATCTCTGAACAAATTTCATTGCCAAAAACCAGTCAAAGATTTGGTTTTTCATTGTCGGACAGATTTTCTCAAATGTCTTACACCTTGAGTTGTGATCCTTCTACTGATTTCTGCATGTAAATTAAGGACCCTCTGTGCAAACAAAAGTTTCATAAGCAAAGTCATGTGCTTAATTATCAATACGCCATCAGTTGGTTCATTCACGGGATCTTGTCTTGTCAATGTTAAATCTTTGCATTATTGTCAGAGTAGACAATAGGCGGCCAGCTGCCCCACAACGCATCAGGAATACTTTAATGGATTGTCCTACGCTTATGCTGAAACAGGCTACATAAAGCTTTTCCCAAATCAAGGACTTGCAAGGAATAGAATCTGTATGAATTGCTTTGCACTCAATATCCCCCTATAACATATTAATCTCATTGCACCAAAACCTATTGATCTTTGTAACTATCCACAGTCCACGTCACAAACACCTCATATCACAGGAATCCATCCTCCACATTGTCCCCTGCAATGGTGAAAGCGTGGGTGAGGTGTGAAGGTGATGGCAAGTGGTGATGTGGCCTTCCAATGAGCATGATCAACTGAGACTTGATGAAGATGGCAAGGGAAGCAATGTCATACGGACAGCTGTTGGACCTGCAGTATGGGGTTGACTACAACATTAGCAATTGTATCTGAATTTGGCAACAGGCCAAAGTTGTATCATTGAACCACAGCCAATCTTGCTTCATTATCAAGTAGATATTAGGCAGCCAGCTACCAACCCATATATGAAGCACCAGTCAATGGTGTGCACGTCAACCAAGTGCTCCCATCATCTTGTCATTGATACTACATTCCCTCACAACTTGGAAACAGTTCTTTGCCAAACTAAAGCCTGGGGCAATTGTCATGTAAGTTGCTTCAAGGTTTGTTGTTTTGCTTCTACATAATTTGAGTGTTGATCCTCTACCCCATATCATTCTTAGTAGGTACTCTTGAAAGTTGATCAAGAGCTCCTCTGGAAATCCAAAAGGCCATGATTGATGGTTTCTAAAAAAATTGTTGCTTCTTGGCTACCACAAATCGTGGATTTCATTCATGTGAAGAACTGGTATTCACTCTGTAAAAAGGTTTTCCAGAAAGCAATCCCTGGTGCTTGATATGTGGTAGATGATAGGATACACTTTGTCAATACTGGTAAAAGCTGAAAATGTTTAAAACTGATTTACTTTGTTGATCAGGATAGAATCAAACAGAATGTAATTTGTTTTATCATTGCAAAAATGGCATTGAACTGATGACTGTACATTTATGCTTTGTTAATTTACATAGAGTGATGTAAGATATCTGTGTAATGTCCACTGTTTTGATGGTCAACCTAGCTTGCATATTTTTCTGGAATCACAATACTGTAAATATTACACCAAAGGGTTTTGTCTGTCAAATAGCTTATCAGACCCACCTCTATATATGTTCAAGGAGAGACCAGATCTCACATCAATTAACGGGTATATTGCTTTACAAAGCACACATCTTTATTACACAAAAGAGAAGGCCATCACTCGCCTACAAACTTTATAATATCAATACAAAATTACCCAAAATATATCATTTAAAATCCAAATTGAAGTTGTGCCCTAGAAAAGACGGGTGGTTTCCAACATAATTGACTAGGTTGAATTCTTCTTCTTTTCTTCTTTTGATTTCGTTCGTGTCTTTCAATGATTGCATCTGATAAACAAATCACATGTTGTTTATCGTGACTAAAGAAATCGAGTCATTTATAATCAGATCATGATTTCAATAAGGATCAAATCTAATTGAATTGGACTTACTATTTTAACATGTGTAAAGTTTGACAAACATGCATCACATCCCCATGAACAATAGCCGTCTTTTGAGCGATTTCATCAATACTCACATCTTCATTTTTACTAACACATTCTAAGATAAATCCTACAATGATTTCTTCCCAATAAGCTCGATAACTTAAAAGACCTAAATCACTCAAAGGTTTTTCCGGTGAACCAAGTTTACCTTCTTTTTTACTAAGTTCATAACTAAATTCGATTAATAATTTCCCAAACCCATGACGTTGATATTGAGGTAAAGTTAAGATACAAGCTACATTATAATTTTCAGCTGATTCTTTTTCTTTTGAAAAATATCCAATCATATGTAATCCATTCGAATCACGTAAACACATCACATAATACATAAATGGATCTACATCATAATAAAGTGTTTTATGATCTAAGAAACATTTACTTAAGAGTGATAAATTCCTACACCAAGTCTTTTGTCTTCTACCATCAATTTCAAAAAAATGAATATCATCTGATCTATAAATCTCATTACCAGGTGGATGTAATAAATTACATTTCATTCGATGTCGATGGATTTGTGATTCGTTTCCAAAGAATGATAAACAGAATTCACAGATATATAAAATCGGTATATGTGCAAATTCGATGGGATAAGGTGAAAAATACCAGGCTTCGACTTCATGTTTTCCCATTTGAATTCGATCTAAATTTTTAACTCTTGAGATTTCATGATGTGATTGGGTCATACTACCTGATGTTCTTAATTTTTCAATTTCATCTTCTTTCGAAAAGGTGGTCTGTTCTTGATCTCCTTCTAATTCATCTTCATCTTCATCTTCGTCTTCATCACTCACGGCACTTTCTGAATCAATCACCATAGGTTGACTTGAATCATCATCTAGATGTTGTTCTTCAAGACTCTCTTGTCGTTTCTTTTGTTGCTGTTTAGTAAGCTTTTGAGCATTCTTGAGTGCAACCTTTCGTAATTTTCCAGAATTGACTACATCACGTTTGACTGTCGATTTACGTGATTGTTTACCAGTAGTAGGTGTTGAAGGTGTTGATGAAGTGGACGGAGTGGGTGTGATGATAGGCCATTCGATGGGTTGATCTAAATGAACTCGAGATCCGATGACCCATTCGTCTAAACGCTTATTATATCCTACCCAATGTAAACTAAAAGTCCGAGAACAATCATCAGTTTCTGTTCAAAGTACCTTGAATATGAAATCGAAGAAAAGGAGAAAGTCTAAACTCAACTAAAATTCTATTTTATCTTCTTCCTTATCTTCTTTTCCTACATTTTCTTTATCATCAGTAGGTTTTGAGAACCTTGATTTTCTAACTAATTTAGGTCTTATACCTAGAACTTCAGCTTTACGAGGTTCAGTTTCATCCAGACGTTGTGCCAAAACTTTACAACCTGTGATGATAGCCGAATGAAGTACTGAGTTGGGAGGACTGATGAGAGGTGTTTGTTGTTGTTTTTGATCGACTGATAAGTTAGAATGAGGTGCCATTTAGTGTGTTCATCAGTTCTTCAGACCATTCACACCAAAGGGGTTTGAGATTGGATGTACCGAGGAGTGAGACTGGGTACCCGACGTAGGACCGAGACGAGTTTGAGGGTGGTTCAAGAACCTAACCCTAAGTGGGAAATGCTGAGGTAAAAATTTAAACGTGGTCCTCATCGAAATCAAAATTACCACATCAGCAGTGCCAGCCACATACTTACTCAACACCTCGATCGAATTCACCATCGACTCAACAACATTCTCAAACCAACACTTTTTGATTAAATAAACATCAATTCAATACTCAACATATGTCTTCATTCTTCAGGACCGTAGGGTCAGATTCAGACTCCGATTCATCTAGTGATGAAGAACTTCTTTCAGCCTCTGGTTCCGATTCAGGATTAGAAGGTAAAAAGAAAGCAGCAGCACCTTTGAAGAATCGTTTTTTGAAAGGAGGTTCAGATAGTGATGATTCAGACTCAGATTCAGATGATATGGAAGATTCGGATTCAGATGATGATAAACCTAAAACTGCAGTACCTGGAAAAGCAAATAAGTTTTTGGTCGGTGCTGAGAGTGATACTGATAGTGATTCAGAAGATGAAAGTCGTAGGATTGTTAAGAGTGCTAAAAGTAAAAGACAAGATGAGATCGAAGCTAGTGTGAAGATTATGGAGAATGGTACCAAGATTAACGATTGGGTTGTCATCAGTGCTGGTAAGCGAACTAACTTTTCTTCACCTCATTTCTAATCTGATCAACATTCTGACTGATCAATCGATCGCACATCTTCATTTGTTCTTTTTCTTTAGAATTCGATAAGCTCACGCGTCTTGTAACACGTCAATCCAATGTATCTGAACCATTACCTGTTCCTTACATCAAAGTTATCTTGAGCTTGGAAGAAGGACAAACGGTTACCAATGCCAATGCGGCCACTAAAAAGAAAATGAATGCTACTAATGCGAAAGCATTCAATACTATGAAACAGAAGATTAAGAAAGCTATCAGGGAGAATGAAGCGATCTTTGAAAAATATAAAGAGGTTCATTTTTTCCCCAGGTTTCACTCGTATCAATTTCACACATCTTCATATCGCTGATCCATTTCCTTTTTTCTTTTCTCATAGGACCCTGAAGCGTTTGAAAAGGAAGCTGCCCAATTAGCTGCTCCCGTTATCGAAAAGAAAATCAAGAAGACTGGTACGGGTGCCGCTGGTGAGGCAGCAGAGGGTGATGACGACGATTTCACCATTGTTGGAAAGGGTGGCAAATCTTTTTCATTCTCTCCTGATTCGATCTTTAAAACTCTTCAAGCTGTCTTGGAAGCTCGTGGAAAGAAGAACACCGATCGACAAGAACAATTGATGATCCTAGAGAAACTTTTAAACATCTCTACTACTACTTACCAACGAATTCGAATCTTATTAGCTTTGGTCTCTAGTCAATTTGATTATAATCCTTCTACCGTTAGTCATATGCCAAGTGAGAATTGGAAATCAGCTCGTAATCGATTAGATGAGTTGATCATTCTCCTTACTGCTGAGCCTCAATATGTTGTAAAAGAAGAAACTGAAGATTACGATGATCAAGAAGAACGTGCACCACTTGAAGATGGGCCTAAGAAATTAGAAGTACGAGGAAGTATTAGTAGTTTACTTGATCGATTGGATGATGAGTTCACCAAAAGTTTACAAAATATCGATCCTCATACAAGTGAATATATTGAACGACTTAAAGACGAAAAGGAAATCTATGCTACCATCGTTCGGGCTCAAAGTTACTTTGAAAGTATTGCGTTGGTGGATGCTAGTGCAAAAGCAGTGATGCGACGACTAGAACATGTCTATTGTAAAGTAAGTTCTTTCAATCTTTGCATCCAATGATCTTGTAGCTCGACTAACTCCAATCATATTTGTTGTAGCCTGATGCGGTAGTTCAAGCTCTAGAACTAGCCGCACCCGATCTACCATCTAAGATCATTACTTTACCTCGACCCTCGACAACAAACGCATCGGCTTATTCATCCTCAAGTCTAGTTCATTTACTCTGCGTTTATCTTTACAAGACTGAGGTCTCACTCCTACGAACCCGAGCCATGCTTTGCCATATTTATAACTACGCCTTACACGATGAATATTACACCGCGCGTGATATGCTATTGATGTCACATTTGCAGGAGACCGTCAATGGGGCTGATGTAGGCACTCAAATCATGTTCAACCGAACGGTGGTTCAACTCGGTCTATCTGCTTTCAGGAACGGTTTGATCAAAGAAAGTCAATCGACATTACAAGACATCTTTGCTTCACAACGAGTCAAAGAATTATTGGCTCAAGGAGTACAAGCTCAAAGATATTCACAATTGACACCAGAACAAGAAAAGATTGAAAGACAACGACAATTACCATTTCATATGCATATCAATTTAGAATTATTAGAATGTGCATATTTAGTTTCATCAATGTTACTTGAAATTCCTAATTTAGCACAAGCTGGTAATGATCCTGATTTAAGAAAACGTCAAATCTCACGTACGTTTAGAAGAATGTTTGATTATGCTGAAAGACAAGTGTTTACTGGTCCACCTGAAAATAAACGGGATCATATTATGCAAGCTTCTAAAGCTTTGCAGACTGGTGATTGGCCTAAATGTGTGGAATTAATCAATGGAATCAAGATTTGGTCTCTTATGCCAAATCAAGAAGCATTGAAAGCCATGATGACTAGGTCAGTGATTTTTTCTGAAAGATAACTTGATCTATTTTTTTCGAAGCGATCAAAACTGATGAAGATTTTTTTCGATCAGGAAAATTCAAGAAGAAGCCTTGAGGACATATCTCTTTACCTATTCAGCATACTACTCATCAATCTCATTAGAATACCTTGCCACAAGTTTCCAACTATCAGAATCGACTGTAACTTCAATCGTTTCAAAGATGTTATGGAATGAAGAATTAGTAGGAGCAAGTTTAGATCAAATTAGTAAAGTTGTCATCTTATCAAAACAAGAATTAACTAAATTACAACAATTAACGATTGGATTGATTGAAAAAGTCAATGGAATGGCTGAAACTAACGAAAGGTATTTAGAATCTAAAGTTGGGGGAGTGAATGGTGGTGGTGGTGGTGAAAGAGAAAGAGGTGGGGATGGTCAGAGAGGTGGGGATAGGAAAGATGGAGATGGTCAACGTGGTCCTAGACGTGGTGGTGGTGTGAAAAGTAGGTTTCTTTTTTTTTCTTTCATGCCTGTTTGCTTCTTCTTTAGTTTTGTCTTGTTTTATTGATTGTTTTGTTTTGTTTTATGATTTTTAGATTTCCGAGGTGGTAGAGGTAGAGGAACATTTGCTGGACCTATTGGGGGTAGAGCAGCTGCAACAACTGGAGGTGGAAATGTTAGAAGGTCTTGACCCTTTTTATACAAAAACAAAACGAAAATCTCTTCTATTCACTATGCTTTTTCAATTTCAATTTATATTTTTCAGAACGAAAAAAAATCAAGAATAGGTTTTTGTTTTTGAACCTTACTTGAATTTTGTGTGTGTGTGTGTTTGCTTCTTTGTTTGTTTCTTTAATGGATACTTTTTTTATTTAATAAGTATACCAATTCTTAAAAGAAGAAAAGAAACTTGAGTTTTGTATTGAGTTTAGAACATGATTTTCTAATCATTTTCATGTTTTTTAAACTCTTTTAAACTCTGTTCATATATCTAGAGATGGGTTTTCTTTTTTTTAAAAAAAGTATCAGAGGAAATGGTATGGGTACATAGATGATTATGGGGTTTGAATTTGATTCATACTAGTTTTGGTTTTGGAAATTACAAGATCTTGATGATCTGTACAGAATAAAGAATTGAACTGATCTATGTGTGATCATTTCATGTGAACAAATATACCAGTGAAGTTTTCTCAAGAATTGTCCTTTTGGAAAAGTCTTTGCCATAGTAGACCTTAATTTGAAGTGTATGACAATTCAACTTCTGTTGTAGACCCACTCCAGGGCCAAAACAAATGGAAAAAACATTGAATTGGGTGATCAAAGTTTATATGTGGTGAAATTCATCACAGTTTTTTCATCTATCACCATCAGATTATGAAAACATTTTAGTAAGGATTGATCAGGAATTTCAAATCTTTCCTAAATCTAAGGTCATTAAGTATAAGAGAATCAACATAAAGGAAATTTGTCAATCTTACCTAGAGATCTCAAAGACACCATTTCAAACCAATGATAGGATCTACAAGTTGTATGTACATTGGTACAAACAAATAATGATGTATAGGCAGGGTCGTCTTTAAGTAACCCAGTTGAGTACCTTTTTATTGACAATTGTAAGGCACATGTGCTATGGAAAAAGACACATGAGAGGAGGAGAGGAGGAGTTTACCCACTCAATTTTGATAAGTTCCACTTAGTCTCTACTAATTGATACATGCATGCAGAAATTCAAAGGCGTTCCTGGGTGTCAATTGGGTTGGTTTTTGGTGCCCAAGGCAAGAATCCTAACTCAGGTCAAAGCAAAAAAAAGTGTTGGATGTCATATGTCTTTGGTTGAGTAAAGCTAGGCTGATTGGTTTTGTTATGCCAATGGCAACAGTGACCAACAATATCCACTACTACATCTTTCTTCAGGAACCCTCCAGTCTGCTACTATTTGACAGAGAAATTTGACAGCTTTGGCATTGTGCCCATTCACATGGAAGATTGGAGCATCAATAGATTTAGCAATTTCAGAAGGGTATGTAGTTGGACAAACTTGACAAGGGTCATTACTGAAACCAAATTGATTGTTTTTTACTAAATGTACTGTTCCACTAGTTTCAAAATTAGGAAGATTGTGAAATCCCATTGAAATGTGACTTATATCTTATTCATTAGTTTGTTATTCAAGGAAACCAAGCACTAATCAAGATGTTCAGGCCCTGTGCATTGAGAAAAGTGTCAAAAAACAGTGTGGTGCAACCAGCTTTGAGCAACAAGCGCAGAGGTATTGGGGAAATTCCCATAGCCAATCATAATCATCACAGGTTTTGATACAGATACCATTGTCAGATTATGGCATAATTACAATCTGTACTGTATCTACTTTCCCCAGTAACACAAAGTTGTACAGCAGTATTATAATGCCAAACAGGCCACTATGGTCCAGTGCGGGCTGTGCCAAACCGTACTGTTGACTGTAACCATCACACTGAGGTCCTAGTGTTTGCTGTGATGCTCAAGTTTGGTCTTTAGACTACACAACTAATCACATACTCAAGGATCCTCTCAATAGGATTTCAAGTATAATGTGATTCTGGTGTTGTGATGTGTTAGAAGATGGGGGATGAATCAAGGGAAGGGGGGTTATCTATTCATGGGTCAACCGTCAACTTGTGGTTGGTGCACAATTCTTGTCTCATTGCTTGTCAACTTGTGGTTGACACTTGGGTTGGGTTTGTTATGTATTTACATGGCTCTTGACACTGAGCCTTGTGGTGTAATTTATGGCTTTATACAATTACAGTATTCAAAGTTGTGTATAGTCTTTTGTATATACTCCTCTTTTTACCCACCAAAAACAACTATACACAAACTATACACAACTTTGAGTACCGTAAATAAAAACTCATCGAGTTTTTCAAAAACTCGTTGAGCTCTTTCTCTTTTAGAATTACTGGGCCAGGTTTCCAAAAAAAACTCACTGACTTTTTGAAAAACCCAGCAGCTTTTTGACAAAAATCGGTCACTTTCCAAAAAAACTCGAGGTTTTTTATTCGAAAACTCGAGGTTTTTTTTTCTTCAAAGTCATCAATTATGCAAAGGGCTGTATATACTCCTCTTTTTACCCACCAAAAACAACTATACACAAACTATACACAACTTTGAGTACCATAAATATTGTAGTATTACATGTGGTACTGTTAGCCTGTGGTCCTGTAATCATGGCTCAGGACTGACAATGAGTATGTAAGCAACAGAAAATTTCCCAGAGAACCAGAAGGTTTGTCATTCATCACTGTCACTTTCAGGCTGTGGGATGGTGAAGCACTGTTGATGAAGATTTGGACCATTTTTTCCTCTGATGGATCATATCAAAGAGAAGGCTCCTGTCTACTCAAAGGACTTTGGTTTGGGTGTTGAAGCAGAGTGACTGTTGATGCCTTCATCAATTGAATGCTGGGATCTTGCAAGCAATACAACCACCTGGAATGAGCTTGACAGGGAGGCTAGCTAAGCTCCAATCCAGCTTGTGCAACTCACAAAAAAGAGAAGAACAAATCATTTGAGTGTCAAGTGGTTTTATGCTCAGAAGATCACAAGTAAGTATTAAAGATCATGATCCTCCTTGGTCACTTCCTCATTTCAAAACCTGGGTCACCTTCACCAAGGGTGCCACTATATTATACTGGTTTAGGTATAGTTGAGTATAGTATGGTTTAAGCTAAACTATTATGGTTCAAGCTAAACTATACTATACTGGGTATAGTATAGTTACAACTATACTTTACCCAACTATACTCAGTATAGTATCATTTCATCAACTATATCTCAAGAAGGATTATACATGTTTTTGATCAAATTGTGCAACTATACTGCACAGTATAGGTATAGTATGGTATATCTGAGTATAGTTCATCTATACTATACCAAGTATAGTTCAAGTTAGTATAGTAGGACTCTATACTATACCACATATAGTGAAGTATATTATAGTATAGTATAGTGACATCCTTCCCTTCACCTGTGCATGGCACACTGGTGGCATGGCAGGCACGTCTCTGTGAATTTCATGAATCCTTGCCATTACTATACACTGCCAGCATTAAAGAGGTTCCCAGATGGGAATATGGGTCATAGGAGTCAGACAGCCTTTGTGACTACATATATCACAATGGCGGTCTGATCCCTACAACCTATATTCCCATCTGGGAACCTCTTTAATGCTTGCAATGATAAGCATTGGAGCTTGCCTGGTTTAATAGTGCATTTCTTGTGGACACAGTAAGGGAGACTCCCCGCTCTGATTTCTCATTCTCTTAAAAATAATCAAGTCCTAGAGCCAGTACTTACATAAATTAATACTCACAAACTGCAAGTACCCAAGGAAATGGCCAAAAATTAAAAGCTCTATGAAACTGTAAAGTGTTTATCCAATACTTGCTAGTTTTAGACCCAATCAAAGGTCCTGATTCAACCTATACTACCATTACAAAAATATGCAAAATGATGGGAAAGCACATGTGAATGCAAATAAAGTTAACACATTTTCTGATTCCTGCCTATCACTGAGACTTCTCTTCATTTTGAATTTTTTAACCTCAGCAGTATATTTATAATCCAGTATAATAGGGGGTTTCAAGTCAGTATGTTTTTGTTGAAAAAATTATGAAATGGACAAGTTTTCAAAATTTCACGGTGTTTTTTTCTGAAAATGTACAGTCAACAGCATTTGGGGCACCTAAAAAGGTGTCCCAATTTTTTTAAATTTACGGTATATTTTGCAACATTGGACAACTTGTTGGACTGTAAAATACTGTGAATTTCTTGATATGAAACCCCCTAATATAAGTAAGTCAGATATATGAACATGTGATTCTAATCAATTAAGTAGATACACATAATTGAAAAACTTACATGAATTGTAGTTTGTTTGCCATCAAGATCCCAATACATCATTCTGGAAACACAACATCAGATCAATCTTATGACTGAAAAGCACCGGTGCTGAAAAGAGCGCAACCAACAAAAATTTATTGTTGACAAAATGAAGATAAATCTGAAAATTAAGTAAGGTCAGGAATAAGCTGATGATATCAATCAAAATTGTCTCCTTTAGAAAAGCACAACAAGAGCATTGCATCCTTTCCCGTGAGATGATCATTGGAGGCATCAAGGATCAACGTGTTAGAATTGATAAATAAATCTTTCTGATATTCAACCTAAATCAGGCGACCAAGCTGTGTTGAATCTTTAGATATAAGTCATCTTTACTAGCTTGGGTATAGTCAGGTCAATCTTCTGATCTATGGCTTGCAGTTGGGTTCGACGGTAAGCCTGTCTAGATCGGCGATTCTTTCGTTTCTGGGTGGAGGTCAGCATTGATCGATTTGGCTTGAGATCACCCTGTGTAGCGTTCTTTGATGCTTTCAAGCTCTTCTTGGCCACTTGAGGTTCATTTTTCTTGGGTTTCACATCAGGAACAATTGCATCCAGTTTAGCAAGGTAAGTTCTCCGTGGAGTTGTAGTTGCAGATGGATTTATTTCCTGGTCAAGAGCGGTTTCATGAGATGAGTCTGTTTTAGTCGATTCAACAGGGATCTTGGGGTTCTTTTTTGTTCTATAAGACACTACCAGAGGTCCTGGTCGGTTCTGAAAAAGTTGATAATGATCCGAGAAAGATTAAGTATCATTCGAAATTCAATACCACATGAAAACCAACGTACGGGTATCTGTTCAGCGAGTGTACGAAGGGTGATATGATCGATTGCCATAGATTTAATCTGTTTTCGTCTGAGCTTCTTTACTTCTTTAGACTCATCATCTACATCACTTTTAGATTAATGAAGAATGATGAGAGAGGTTCTTTCAGTAAATTGATCAAGATTCCTTTACAGTGATTTGATTTTTAGACTTACAGAATACGTTTTGATTCGATTGATTTTTCTGGGTAAATGACCACTTCTGGTTTAACTTCTGGAGTAACGGTTTCGGCTTGGATATTGATCAATTGAGGTGATTTATCGGTTGATAAAAGCTTAAATGCTATCAAAAAATTATATGCAAAAAGGTGATTCAGCTTTTTTTTCATGGATTGTGGAATTGAGATAGTCTTACAAACTTGAAGAGATTTTTGATCCTGAACAAGATCCTTAGAGTCATCTTGAGGTTTGTTTGATTGTTCTTTTGGTGTCGAATGAGTTGGGATAGGATCTGATGAAGCCAAATCAAATCTAGATAACAATAACCTTTCAAGTTGTTCTAGTTGTTCTGCTGAGTTATCTTCATTTTCTAATTTCTCTTCCTTCATGGTTTTCCGTTTTTTATTTGATCAGAGTCAGTCTTTGGTTTTCAAGATGGGATTGAAATTTCCACCATGTCACGGACTGAATATATGCGCATGTCACAGATTCTTGTGATTGGTTTTAAAAATTTTGAATCCGATAATCAACTCTTGGAAAATCAAGTCACACCCAAGCCACATAAAGAATCCCTTCAAAGCCAAATCAAAACAGTCTCATCGAGTACGAGCAAGAAAATTTCACAAATTAATCAAAAGAAACTTGAATCAATCAAAACAAACACTCAGCAAGATAGTCGATGTCTTTAATTGGTCCATCCGGAGAGGCTGCGATTCATGATACCTCAATAGAACTGTCAGAAGAACCATTAGAAAACTATTCCGATGAGGAACTAATCGAAATCTATGAAATAAACGAAACAGTCAATTGGATCAAAACCAATGATTATCATATCATCGGACTTCAATTCCCTGATCATCTGTTACCGATCTCAGTTCGAATTTTTAAATTACTTAGATCTAGGCTTCCAGCTTCAAATGATGGTCAACTTGGTCAACAGGGGAAGGATGGGAAACCAGATAAGGCGGTTGAAATTTATCTCATGGCTGATACTACTTATGGTAGTTGCTGTGTGGACTGTTTGGCCGCTCAGCATGTCGCTGCTCAGGCAATTGTTCACTATGGACCGGCCTGCCTTACCACGTATGTCCATCACTTACGATGATTTTGTAAACTTGTTGCGCGCTAAAATCGAAACTAATCATAAGCTTTATATCTGAATATTGCGTGATGCAGGATAGCCAATTTGGCCGTCTACTACGTTTTACCTCGACTACCCTTGGACGATTCTTCCATACTTCAAGTCGCAACAGAGCTTTATTCGGGCTTCAAGGCGTCATTAGAACGAGACAAAGATACTGAGGACGGTAAAGAACTTCAGCTTGTGCTAATGTATGATGTTGGTTACCACTGGAAAGTAGGTAAGTCTTTTACTCTTCATAGCTCGTTTTGTTGCTCACAAATAAAACATCTGGACAAACACAGACCAAGTTCATGAATCACTCAAGACTTTGTCATCTATACCCATCACGTTGCACCACATAACCACGAGATACCGTAGCACTCGACCTACTCAAGGTCCCCCTGCGAGCGATCAACAAGGCTGTTCTAAGCAAAACGTGACAAAATGTTGTCAGACTTCCTCGGACTCAACTATGACTTGCTATGGAGATAAATCGCCTCGGCCGGAACCATCAGACGCACCACTGCGGCCCAATCTTAATGACCCAACTGTCGATGTCGACTCACCGGTAATTGACACATCCTCCTATGATGCAATCCTCTACCTAGGGCCCTGTTCAAGACGTCTTACCCATATTATGCTCACTCACTCAAGCATACCGATCTTTGCACTTGACCCATCTTCTTCTCCTTTGGCTTGTCAATCACAAGTCCCATTAGCCAAAAAACTACTGATGAAACGTTATGCAACAATTCAACGAGCACGTGATGCTGATGTCTTTGGAATTCTGATCGGTACACTTGGACTGAAACATGATCTTGAACTGATCCATCGAACAAAATCACTGATTGAAAAACAATTTAAAAAGAAAAGTTATATAATTTCAGTTGGAAAATTAAAACCAGAAAAGTTGATTAATTTTATTGAAATCGAATGTTGGGTTTTGATTGCTTGTCCTGAACATTCACTTTTAGATGAAGGGATTAGTGTCACTAGATCAAAACAATTCAATGTTCCTGTTATAACACCATGGGAACTTGATCTTGCTCTTAGTAGTTGTATTGCAGAAGAAGAAGAAGAAAAAGAAGGTTCATCTTCTATTCGTCCTAGACAATGGGATGGTCATTATGTTTTGGATTTTGATGGTTTGATTTCTATTTGGGATAAAGATAGATGTGATCCTTTGGTTGGATCAAAGCAATCGAAAGACCAGGATGCTACAGATGTATCAGATGATGATGATGCACCTGTATATTCTATGATCACTGGTACATACAAACATAGAAAGAAATGGAATACTGGGACCAGTCAAAACTGTAAGTGTCATTTGATTACATCTATAAATGAAACCTTCATTAACGTGTTTGAAATTATCAATATAGGTAAAGAATCTGGTACATTGACAATCAGAGATAATAAACAGGAATTAATTAAATTGGTGAATGGAGCAGCAAGTGAATATGCATTAAATAAAAGAACTTATAATGGACTTGAACCTAGGATCGGACTTGATCATCCTAGTCAAATGGAAAAAGGTAGGTTTGGAATCGCTCAAGGTTATGGTGATGATCATGTACCGGGAAATCCGTGAAGAGAATCATATGATTTAGTTTTGGGATATGAGAATGGGATTATGTAGATAGATGATCTCAATTTTGGATTGGATTTCAAAATTGTCATTGTATACACATTCCTTATAAGTTTCACTCACGTTAATTTTTCTTGTGTTTTGTGATTAAGCATATGGAATGCTAGCGTAAGTGAAAGATGCAGAAATGGTTCAAATGGCATAAACCACTTCGAAATCTCAGGTTGCATGAATCACGTATCATTGCAAGCTAAAATTCCTTCCAAAGTCTTGATGCCCTTGATCACCAGAACCAAGTGAACAGCTCGAAATCCGATTTTCTCCCTTCCCGAGTATTGACCTTACTACTTGATCCGATTCTAGATAACCTGAATGAGTATGAGTCTTGCAAATTGAGTTAACATTTCTGTCAAAGTAAGTCTAGATGGGCTCATACATTTTGGATACCCTTGTGCTGAAACTGGAACATGCTGTGAATCATGCCACTCAGTGTCTTAGAAGATAAGCAGGAAGTGGATAAAACCTACAAGTCAAGCTTTGACAGTCAAATTGGATTCACAGAGGGATGCAGTGATTGAGAAAAGTCTCCAATTTCTCAAACTGTTACCTGGGTCTAGATCTTTTTACCTTATCATCAGCGCTGAAAGATACTTCGAATTGCGAAATCATCTGGTAACGGCTCTACCCAGGCTGCAAGAGGCAGTATCACAAGTTTAGCTGAACCATTTCTCAATGTCCCAGCACATATATATAGCGTGTGCAAAGTACAAAGCTGTTCAAAAGAAGGAAAGAACAAGGTGTGACCTGCAATTGAGCCACACGAACTGTTTTTTACGAAGATAGATCAGATCCCTCGCCTTCAAATTGTTGAATTCCATCTAACGCTCATTAAGATGTTGAAATTTTGCTTCATCGCCGCGCTCCACCAATGTAGAATTTATTGACCAGAAATATTTGGGGAAACGTCATAATCTCTAGATGCACCATTGAGGTAATGCAATTATACTTCTATTTTACATTTCAAGTGCTATGAATGAAATCAGAATCAACCGATTCATCTAAATTCCTCATCAGTCGTCCTCTTGCTAGCTGAGGTTCCCAATAAACCTTTCGAGAATACGCACAGGCAACTCAAACAGCTTTTGTACCTCGATCAAGACTATGAAAGACAGAAGGGCGGTGATAAGATATGTTCAACTCCTAAACTTTCAAGGCAAGTTCGGGAACCCCCGAAGTTAAGCGCCGCGAGCCTGGGCCTATACGTATTCCGAGTCGCCTCATGACAAAATCTTTGAACACAGTTCTGATTCAGAATGGACAGACTATCGATGACTTGCTGGTGAAAGTTTTTGATAGAACATTGGAACCGGAAAGTGAAGGGCCTCAAGAGATAGTTTCCATGATGGATGATCTTTAAGATTCCAAGTCTTGACTTTGTGATATGTAAAGTTTGCAGAAATCTTCAAAAATGTGGATGTTCATCAGTCTGACCAACACGTCTATTCTCATATATCCGCATCTCTACAATCTCCGCGTACCCGTCTTCTCCGGCACATATTTGCCACATTCAACCAGATGGTGTCTCAAAGTTCAACACAAGATTACAAACCAGTCAATTTGAGGTATGAAAGTTTTGCTTCCAGTCTTACGATATAGTCTTGTGTGTATACTTATGTATTTTCTAGATTTTCGTATCTCGAACCACCAGCTCGGTGGAGGTAACACAACTAGAGGTATCTACAATATTTGAGGTAGGGGTTTAAGAGAGCTTGACGAAGCAGGACGAAGCCCTTTCCGCGTGGAAAGCTTAAGTGAGGTCAATTGAACCAACTTCGAAGTTCGATTTATGTTTACTGGACCCTAGAAATCTCCTATGTATACTTATGTTTAAGGTGAACCCCCAAAGAAAGGCAATTCTTTTTGGCAACCTGCTCACTTGAACGTGCTGATTGAGAAAAATGAATCCCTTTCGGTCGGAACAGTCATTGCACATGAGCCCTTTCATCTTGTCACAAATCATGGACTCTTGAAGGAAAGAGGTGGTACATACATGAAACTATCAACATGTTCTCCGATCTAAGCAAGAAAACGTGTACATGTATGTAAGGAAAGAGATTGGAATGACTAAAATCGGTATGCAGACCACTTCCCCCAATTTAAAGGAAAGAAAGAAGGAGGTTAAAAACGTTGATGATGTGCCCCAAGTAAGATAGATATAAGTTGAAGTGTTTTATCAAGAGTTGAAGGGTCGCGATGACTGTATGTACTATGAAGGTCTTGTTGATTGCGGAAGCTTTTACTCAAGACCAATTTAAGAGGTTCAAGCTTGTTGACCGATTTGAATGAGTTTAAATTCTTAAAGTTCTTCTTGATCACTTCACTTCAACTCGCTCCTTTCTTTTTCCATTTCCATCTTCATCCAAACCATCATCACCATCCACTCTTTTCATCTCACTCAGAGTCAAGCAATCAATCAATCAATCCTCACCATCATGATTCAATCTCATTCTAGACCTATCATCAATCCTGGCTCATCTAATCTGCCTCCTAACATGCTATTCGACTTACTTGAATCGGAAAGAGCTTATGTTGCTGACCTCTTTGTTATCATCAAACGCATCGCTGCGGCTTATACTCCTCAAAACCTTCCTCCGCCTCACCACGATCATCACTTTCGACTCTGTGAATCTATCCTTCGTTTCAACAAAGGCTTACTTAACTCTCTTCTTGCTCTAGGTCCAAACCCTGACAATCGAGACCCTATTCAAGTCGCTCATCTACTCGCTGGTTGGGCTCAAGACCTTGAACCAATCTATGGTCGTTATTGTAGTCCGCATGGATGGGCCGGTGCCGGTGGATGGACTAGGGATCGCACATCGATGTCTAATCCTCAACTTTGTGAAATCCTTCTCAGCATTCCTTGGCCAAACTCGCTTGCTCCTCCACCAGCGGACATCTTTCCCGGCGTACCTTATCACATTGATGATATTCGGACGACTGACAATCGGGGTTTACATCATGCAACGCTTACCACCTTCTTCGCTCTACCTTTTGCACGTTTGGTTTACTATCGTCGCTTCTACGAAAAAGCTTTGAACTCATACCAGCCTGGTAGTCCGGAGCATCGGCTCCTCTATGATGCATCTGCCCGACTTTCTAATCTCTTGGATGCTGGATGTCGTCAATGGAAAGTAAACCCTATTCCGCCCGAGTTTCAAGTCTCTCCCATCAAGACACCCCCTACGCATTTATCGCCTAGCAATAGCAGAGGATCCGCGCCCGACACACGAAAAGCTCATGTTCGTGTCAGTACAGAAACCACTGATAGTCTCGGCGATGGCGTTCCTTCGAGCTTCGTTAGCGCTAGAGAGTAAGTGTTTTCCCTGTACTTGTTGTGAAAATGAGTGAAAAAGCCCCGAATACAGACACTGCAAACTCTGTAGTCGAGTGACGTATATAACTTAACGATCGCTCTTGTTTTGCATTCACAGTGACTTGTCTGACGGCTCAAACCCCAGTACCTCCATGTCTTCTCCCAATGGATCATCAGAAGAACAGGCAGCGCTAGGACGACGTATGATTGAGATCAAGCCAGGTATATATGTTCAGCAAGCAATCCTCGATCTAGAACGGACTCTTGACACCAGTCGCTGCCTCGACATTTTCACAATGGCTCCTAAGGTCAGCTCCTTCACCATGACTCCTCACAGGTTTTTCCTCGTTCAGGCTATAGCGAACATTTTTGCTGATTGCTGTTGAATGACTTGCCTTGCTCTCTTCAGCCATGTCAACTTCACATGGCACCTGCCAATCTATCTTTCTCCCGCTCCATCCGGCTTGCTGGCGATGCCTCTTTCTTTTTTTGTCCCAAGTCTGATCCAACAGTTCAAATGACTACGACTTATGGCCGACTCGTCCTCCTGACTGATCTTTTAATCTTTTGCGAATCTATGACTGGCTCAAAGGCGCCAGGTGGAGCTGATATGTGGCTGATGTATCCTCCTCTGGCCGGGAAACATCTGAGGATCTCTCATGCTGAGCAAGACGAGCGTCAGTTTCAAGTCACGATCATGCGTAAGGAGACTATCTTTGTTACGGTCTCTAGTAGAGCTGAGCGAGACCGCTGGATGCAGGTATTGAAGGAAGCCATTGATCACGGGGGTAGTCGTACGTCGTCTCAATTGCTCTGTTTTCGCCACATTTTGCGTAAGTCGCGGTCATTGACTGCTTGTTGTAATCCCCACCAAAGGACCCGGCTCAGAGACGTCTAAGAAGGCTAGTCCACCCAAGCTCAAAGCCAACACCCAAAATCTTCATCAAAAACACTCTGCTCCACCTAGTCCCGCTCCTTCAATTTCAGCCCATCATTCTAATTCTCAGCCGGTTCCCAGAGGTGCTCCACGACTGACGCCTGCAAGCAGTCAACGTCATACACCAATCGAAGACCTCTCAAGACAGCCAAGTCCCGATAATCGGTCTCCTGCTTCTCCGGCATTTATCATCTCACCTTCTCCTACGGTCGGCCCTTCTTCAGACTATGTCGGACGAGGATTGTCAGCTTTGCCTGATGTTCAATCTAATGACCGACAGCACTTGCCCGCACGCCAGGTGTCACTTCCAGAGCAGGCTCGACATGGGCCACGACCGTTTCCAGTGCCTCAATCACCACCATCAGCCTCATCCCTAGATCAGCGAACAGTGCCTATGGGATTGCCCATGCATCCTACAAGCAACCGACCACCTCGTCTTGGCTCTACCGAGAAGATGCAAGGCGGCGATTTTCCTCAGCGACAGTCGCCGTCTGGCGAGAACATTCCAAGCTCACCAGTACCGATGAATGTCGGTATGGCCTCTTCGCATGCTCGAGGTTGGCAGCTCACTGATGAGCCTAGGCTAGAGCCGCCCGGCTCACCCCGGCATGGTACGTAATCACACAGAAGTATTATCGGCCACTGAATCAGCTTACTGATTGAACCTTGGCATTTGATCCACCCTACTCTTATCAGACACAGAAAGCGAACGTCGTCCCTCCAACCGGTCACTTCCTGGCCTCTCAACTAAGCCGTCGCCACCAGCCTCAGTTCATGAAGCACGTTCTGCATCTCCTAGAGCACTACGGAAGGCCCCATCGGCACATTCTCTTGGGCATCATTATCCATCAGGCGGTGATCCCCGATATCCTTCCAACCATCCTCCACTTCCAGGACCCCCTCGCCCAAGTGGTCCCCCGATACGCCTTGATACAACACGAGAGGGCATACTCCTCAGCCCTCATGCGTTCACTGGGATGGATATCAGGAGACCGTCGTCCACAGAACCTTATTCAAGGGACCGACAGTATCGATCACCATCGTCAATGACCAACAATCGCTCACAATCACCGTCTTCTGCATCCATTCTCCCTTCACAACGTAGTTCCCAACTCAGTAATCCATCTAGTGCCCAATGGAGTAGCCCTAATTTCCCGGCACAAGACGATGATTTTGACGATGACGATGATGATGAAAAAGCGAGAGCTGTGCCGACTCAATCAGTACTTGCAGCCACTATGAGAACCAAGGTGTTTTTGAAACAAGCTCACGGCCAATGGAAAGCATTAGGAACAGCCAAATTAATGGTTTATGTTCAAACGCCGGGCAATTCAAAACAATTGGTTGTAGAGAAGGAAGAAAAGGGAGGAAAGACGATGATCTCTACGATGGTCTTAACAGATGGAGTTGAAAGGGTTGGAAGGACTGGAGTAGCAGTTGATTTGAGTGATAATGGAAGACGTACTGGTATTGTTTATATGTTACAGGTTTGTTTTCTTTGGTTTTACGTATTCAACCTTTTTTTTTGAAGGGAATGGAATTCTAATTGATGATTTATTTTTGATCTTTTCTTTAGCTTAAGAGTGAGAAATCTGCTATTGGACTGTTTGAACAATTATTAGAAGGATCTGATAGAAGACCTGTTAGATGAAGAATGGGGAAAGGAAAAGGCAAAGAGAAGACAGAAGAAGTCATTTTTCGATATTAATCTATTACATCACTTAATGAGATTTTTTTTTTGTTTTTTTGTTTTTGTTTTTTCAAAATAAAGCAACTCTTATATTTTTTTCTACCTTTTTTTTTTGAAATTATTATCTTCTTTTTTTATATATATAATTTATATAAACCTTGTGTTGAAAAGGTTTTTTTTTCTTCGTTGATCATTTTGGACTTTTTTGAATTTGAATTTGAGGGTTTTTTTTTTCTGTTTCAAAGAGAATAAAAATTTAATTTAATGTGAAGAAATTGAGAGTTTATTTTTTTTTTGGTAATGGTTGAGGAGGTTGTACATATGTAGAATAAAGAAGGAGAGTGGAAGAGAAGTGAGAATGATGTGTATATGTTTGTTTTTTGGAAATATTATGATATATGAGATTAAGATTGGGCAGATATTTTTTCAAGAGGAGTGCTCCGTATGGCTTGGATTTTGTTTAAGAGGACAAGATTGGGTTGAAGAGTATTGATGGAAGTATATGATTTACATATTTACTTCATGGAAGAAGCTTACTCTCTAGAGGAAAAGAGTTGATTTTGTCTCTTGAACTTTTACAAAAAAGGATCATGTTAGAATTTGGTTATGTAATTGTAAAGTAAACATTAGGATCTTTTGCTATCTTTTGATATCTTATGACCTGGTATTTGAGGAGATTCCAAAAAGGTCTTCAAGCAACAAAATCTATGATCTCATTTTCTATAAAACTGGCTTATTCAAAATTCCTTGTAAAAAATGTATTTTGGTATGTATACTGCATGTTTTTGATGACCTTTTGAGATGAGGAAGATGAATATCATTTCAGAGTTATTCCCTGGCTGAGCAGGGAGATGTCACGGAGGTCACCAACACAACTTTCTCATGATGTAAAGAAAAGAAGCATACCAAACAAGTTGATTTCACCTCTTTGAGGTATTCAGAGTGAAGTGTTCTGCAGGGCAAGCCTTGATTAAAATTTCCCATGGATGATGGCATGCTGACTCAGCTGTGCACTGTCTTGGAATTTGGGATTCGGGACGGGGGGATCCGAGGCCTATAACCCGACTTCCAAGCGGGTCAGGAGAGATATTTTAGCCCTTGGATGAGAAGGGCGAATAAGGTAAAGAGCGTCATACTCAGCAAGAACACCATGACCACATCCAGTTCTGGTCATCAAGAAGAACAATCTGATGAACCTACTACAAACAGCAGCAAGGGTAAAGCTAAGATGATTGAACCTGATCAACCACAATCATCTTCAACAGCAATCCCATCTAAGACAACCAAACCCATCGATCTTTCAAATCTTGAATCATTACTCAATCAATGGAAAACTACACTTTCAGGAAAATTTCCACATCTTCATCATAATCGAAAGGATCCATTCTATCAAACTCTTTCTCATTTTCCATCTGAAGAACCAAGAAAAAGGAAAAGGACACGTCGAGCAAGACGATCACTCAAAACCAGACTTCGTAATCTTCAAGCCAATCGACCTGTTCCAGCATTTCAAACCGTATTCACACCCACGACCACATTCTCATCAATCCCTCCACCTCCTACACGTACTCTTGATCATCAACCTCCAGCAACATCAGAGCAGTTCCTACAAATCGTAAAAGATGTTCGAAAAGCCATCTTACATCCTACCAAACCACTCTTACCAAAACTCAATTTATGTGGAAGTTCTGGAAGCTATTTTTGTAAAGCTCTCGTTGACGGGACTGCTGAAGTGGTGGGAATCTTTAAGCCAAAAGATGAAGAGCCTTGTTAGTGATACTTAGCATTCTATTCAGCGATCTCCATCCACAAGCCTATCTGTCTTGTATTTGATATTTCGGAAAATTGATGTATCTGTTCTGATCTCATGATTGACTCTAGACGGCGCTATGAATCCAAAGTGGACAAAATGGTTTCATCGAGTCCTATTGGCTCCTCTCATCGGCGGCTTTGGTCGCAGCTGGTAAGTACATTCATATCTATGCTGCTATGTGAAATTTTAGTGACTGATCAGAAATCATTCATCACTTCCTACGGTCTAACGTAGCTTAATTCCCAACCTCTCGTATCTCAGTGAAGTCAGTTCATCTTCATTCAACGGGACGCCATACTCAATCCTTGACTGATTTAAATGTGTTATTTAATGCTACACAGGCTGCAGCATCTTTACTTGATCGCCGATTGGAGGCCTATATTGTTCCACGCACTGAAGTAGTACACATCTCTTCACCGACGTTTTTCTACTCGTGGCTCGATCGAAAAGCAGCTACGCGCAAGTCAAAGCCTCGTCCACTTCCTCAGAAACCAGGTAGCTTTCAGCTATTTTGTACTGGGTTTGAAAGTGAGTCCCCATTACATCATAATCTCTTCATGTCCTCATAATGAAAATCACTTACCCAAATTTCTTTGTTAACGTGATATCTAATTCAAGATGCTTCAACTGTACTCAGAACCCATCCTTGGCCTGGTCGTCCCCTTGGTGATACATTGGATCCACATAACCGTCGTCGACGCCCTCGAAAAAACTTTAGTCTTTACCGTCTACTATGTGGTCAAAGATCCGATGTGATGGACTCCGATGATGAATCCTCAGATTCTGGTGAAGTAGATGAGGCTGATAAATGTTCATCTGTTTCTCATCCATCCAATTGGTGTTGGACTCAAGAGCTTATGGATGATTTTAAACATGAAATGGAGAAGTTGGTGATTCTGTACGTATCTGATCTTTTCATTCTACACACTATTCTTTGGTCATGATTGAGCATCATATATTGCTTATTGTGGTTTTCCCGCTGACTGGCCTGTGTCCTGTACTCCTACCCGATGTACCGCAGTGATTATCTCATGCGCAATACGGACCGAGGACTCGATAATTTCATGATCAAAGTCTGCAATGCTAATTGTCATAGCTCACGAAGCCGCAAAGTCTCGGGCGCCACAGTAGCTACTACGAGCAGCCGGGCAGATGGTGACAATATAAATCCAGCTGACCTCTCACATCGCCCACATTGTCATGTTGCTGCAATCGATAATTCATTAGCATTTCCTCATCATCATCCTAACGGTTTACGCGACTACTCTTATGGCTGGTTGTTCTTACCTGTCTCCTTGATCGGCCAACCTTTCTCAGCCTCTACACGAGCTCATTACCTTCGACTCCTAACAGATCCGATGTGGTGGGCAGAAACGATCTATCAGCTTCGACAATTATTTTCGACTGATCCTGATTTCAATGTGGCCATGTTTGAACGTCAAATGGCACTTTTGAAAGGACAAGGATGGAATGTAGTCGAAAGTCTTCGACATTCTGATGAGGGACCATTGGAGCTTTGTAGAAGAAAGAAAGCTTTGGTATGGGATGAAGCTTTAGAATTACCTGAACATCAAACTTCTCCAGTACGACCTTTACCGATCCCGGCCCCCAGAAGCGGGCCAGAACCAACACGAACGTCAACGGCTCCTGCTGGACCTATGCGCCCTATGCTACCTACTCTTTCGCGTTCTTGGTCTTCACGTACGGCTAATTCAATCTCACAGAAACCACCACGACCGATCTCTCTGGCTGTTCGTCGAGGAAATGGATCCGAAGAGATTGATGCAGCTAGAGGTGTAGATGTGATGAAACAAATGGATGCGATGCAAGCGTGGGAAGAAGAAGAAGAAGAGATCGGATCACCAACCACATTTACAAGTCTTGAAGGAAACTATGGTACATTTCCAATCCAAGGTGGTGAAGAAGTTGAAGGATCAGATGAAGCAGAAGATGATATTAGAAGAGAAGAAAGAAGTCCATTGTTAGTGAATGATAAAAGGAAGTTGAATGTTGGATTTATTGAACGAGTTCAATTTGTTAAAGCTCAACCAGTCTTTAAGAATTGTTGATCGTTAATTAATTTAGAGTTGAACATTTCGATATTCTTTTGATATTGATTTGTCAGTTTGTTTTGTTATGTAATAATGAAGTCAGTGAAGGTTTGTTTTTTTCTCAAGAACTTATAATTTATGTAGAAAGTAATAGATATGTATAGTTTTTGAGTTTTGTTGATTGATTTGTAAGTTTTGATTATTTTCTTTATTGCATTCTTTCTAATTCTGATACGCATATGTAAGAGAAACAGTTTGTAATTTCAAGAAGATCCTTGTGTTTAACTTTATTAAATCTGGATGTCAATTATTTTTATTTATTTATTTACATTTGTGATTGATTATGTATTGATTGATTTTGAGTGGCTCCAACAGTATGATGGCAGGTGTACTCAAGAGGAAAGTAAAGTACACGTAGTGCATAAACTGAAAGGACGACATGGTGTAGATAGGGCCATGGAAATAGAGAGTAGCCCAAGTATGAAGGTGTTCTTTCTTAAAATGAGTAAATTGCTCATCCTACTCATGCAATCAAGGACTTCATATAAACAAGAGCCATTAGCCCAAAGAGGAAAAAAAGGAGCGTAGTAAATCTTCATATCTGGTACACACGTAGCTTGACGCTAGAATTAGGCAGTCTCAAAGGTGACAAACGCTTGTATCATTGGTACTGTGGCATGGCGATTATAAGAACTTGATCAAGTTGAGGATCTGCACACTACTGTTGAACAAAAGCTCCTCGCGCAAAAGAAACCCTCGAGATTCAGGAAGCACCGATTCTGACAGTCTTGGCAAGGAAGGAAGCAGGCAGTGAGTGACCGATTGTATGATAAACTGAGAGCTATCTGGAACAAAGTTGAATGAGAAGACCGTTCAAAGCGTGAATATCAGTTTGAATGTTCTCATTTCATCTTTGTGACTATATATCACTCACATAAAACTGGTCAGAACTTTAATAGGCATCAAGACTTGTAAAATAGAAAAAAGAAAATTTGCAATGTTATTATTTAGTTGAACAAGATATTGGGTACAACGGGACAAAGAGAAGATATTTTTGTTGGCCTCTTAAAATCAAGAAAGATCTATAACAATTTTATTCTTCAATACGATATATGAAAGAAACAAAGGATTTGTTACAGGTAAAGAAGATCAAGATGCCCAAAAGAAAGTCAAGTATGAGAGAAGGTGATATATATATATATGCATGTATCTTTTGAAGGGAAGAAGATAATAGAGAAATTTTTCTTATGCTCTGTATTGAGAAATAGTAATGCCCCCGATACCTCCAGGTCCCAAAGCTGGGTTTCCTGCGAGATTGACACCACCCCCGAGATCGAAGCCGGGATCACCGCCAATATTGTATCCAGCTTCAGCACTAGCTCCGTACCCAGCATTAATGCCTACTTGCACTGTAGAACCCGCGCCGTCGGCACCAGCGCCATATCCAGAGATATCGCCAGCGCCGAGGATTTGCCCACCCATGATCCCAGCACCTTCTCCCCCAGAACCGTAGCTAGATGCAGGACCAGGACCACCCATGCTCAGAGCACTACCGCCAGAGCCATATCCAGAGATAGGCCCAGGGGCTTGCCCAGAGCTAACAATAGCACCTTGCCCAGCGCTCACGCCCGCACCTTGCCCGAGTGTGATACCAACACGACCATTGGAACTAGCGTCGGCAGCACCAGATATAGCGCCACCACCGTTCACAGAAATAGAGCCAGGAATAGAACCAGCAGCAGCCCCACCGGCTTGCCCAGAGACTTCACCTGCACTGTGCCCAGAACCAACACTGACACCTTGTCCGGAACTTATACCGGCACCACCCTGGAACCCAGCACCAGCACCGGAGGCTGGCCCAGGTGGGATAGAGCCAGCACCCGAACTGACTCCTTGACCGATACTGATGCTACCGCTTGAGCTATGTTGGAAAACACTACTGATTCCGAAATCGAGTTTAGAAAAGGCATCGTAGTTGAGGTTCAGTCCAGAGAGAAAACTCTTCAGGTCTGTACCAATAGACTGGGCACTTGCGAAAACAGGTTGAAGGGTAGCCCATAGATTTGAAAATATCGCTGCAAAACAAAAGAGAAGTCAGATGTTTCAATTTTTTAGATGAGAGGTTTTGAAATCTATTGCACCCCTATTGCTTACGTTTGCAAGAGAGTTCAAAAGAGCCTGAGAAATGCATACTCATGTAGGAAACTACTGAGTTTAAAGATTGAAGACACGAAGCCACACTGGATTTAAATCTCAACTTGAAGATTTAAAACGGACATTTGGCTCAGTAGTGAATTCAATGGGAGTAGGACTATGTGATCACTTACGACATCATTTTGACTTCCACTACAAGGAGAACTTAAGCAATTACCAGATACAGGTTGTAAGGCAGCTGAATATTCTTGCCTTAATTGATCTAATTTAGCAATCGAAGTTCTTAGATCAGTATGTCCTTCTGTGATTTCTTGACGACAAGAATCTGTCTTTTGTTGTAATACTTGTAATCTATCACAGACTAAACTGAAACCAGATTGTTGATTGACTTGAAGATTTCGAGTTGATAAATTTATGTTATTCCTGTTGGATAGTATGATTAAATCTTGTTAGTGTTATTTGAGGAATATCATGAGGTTTGCCAATGTGGATGTTTGGTGAGTGAAAGGACATGCGTACTTTACTGGAAGCACAGATTGAGTCGAGAAAGCTGCAAAGCGGTAAGGTTAACATCGCTTCCTTGAAGGATTCATGAAATGATTGGAATGATAGAATATATATTACTCACCAACACAGCTCGAGAAAGCCAAAAGAGATTTGAACAACATGTCTTAGAACTTTGGAAAAAGAGATGGGGGTTTAAGTGAAGGACGTAATTGGAGACCGGTCTTTTGTAGAGATGAAAATCGTAAGGAAAGATAACTAAAGCGATGGAGCAGAATCTCAAAGGGACTCATATGAAGAAGGAAACAGATCTACTTAGTGAAAAACCTTTCCTAGTTTTTGAATGGACCCTCTTCGTAATCTTAAAGTAAGAGGTCTATAGCGAGGAAATCATTGTCAAGGGATAAACAGCTCTTGTTGTCTTCATGGAGTAACTGCCACGGAAAAGTTGAGGGTCCTCCCTCCGTCAGGTTATCCGTCCGCTCATCTCAACCTTTGTGTTCCATCCTACGTCTTATTCTTGACGAAGTGTCAATCTTGGTCAAATTTCTTGTTGCATTTGTCTGAGTAGCGAGCCTTTTAAGGTTTCATTTTGACTTGCCGACCTGAATTCATTCATATCTCCAAGTCATCGGAATATCTGATGTCCTCCACACATCTTCGAAATCTTTTCATGGCCAGTTCCCTCCACATGCTAAAAGGCTTGCCTAAAACGGATCCAGTGAGACAGGCATCTCTACAAAGCCAACAAGCCGGCTTGGTAATCCTCAGGGCGAACCGACCTCAAAAGACTATGGTTGATTTCACTGAACGTAAGGAAGTGTCCGATTGGGGCTTGACCCCGATTGATGAATAATTTGGCCCCGTGGGGTCAAATTTTGAGATACAAAATTTGAAAAGTTCAATGATGGACTGAGTTATGAACCTCAATCACCTCTTCTTTCTTTGACCAAGCCTCATTTTATTATGGTTCTGCTTTTGCACCAATGCCACGTCCCTCCAAACGATGCAAGGGTCAAATTAAGCGCCGCCATGCAATGGAATCATATGAATCAAAGACAAAAAAAACAAAATATTCCCAAGGACTTTTAAACGATGAAAGCAACACAAAAAGTGCAGGTCCTCTTGTGATTGGTGTAGATGCCAAAGTCTCTTCAAGCTTTGAGGATTCAGAAACATCGGACAGCTTTTCGGTGTCACTTGAATCAATTTCTGACGATGGATCTGAAGATGGTGTTGACAATGATTTCAAGAAAGATCCTTCAGATCCACAAATCAAACTCAAAGGCTATGATAATACCCTTTCTGAAACTCAAGTTAGTCAAACCAGCACAGTAGACACATCACCTCCAAACCCAACCCCAAACCCGAAATCGGCGCATCAGATTGAAGTTATCAACAAGCAATGGCAAGAGTTGCATGACGCAATCAAGGATGCTACAGACTACTACAATCAGAATCCATCTTCTAATTTGGTCGCAATCCATCAAGCTCAGGAGCTAGCAATACTAGCTGAATTTAATAACCTAAGGAAGCAGCTCAATCTTGTTAATCCATATAGTTCATCGATTTCAGCCTCAAAAGAAGTAGCATACTCATACCTTGGACGAGCACTTGACCTTGACTTGGAGTTCAAAACTGGAAAGAGTCACGCTGAACGAATTCAAAAACAATCAAAATACATTGTGATTCATAGGTGCTTACCAATACGACAGAATGGCCTGTGTTCACGACCTAAGTCAATCTTGGATGATCCAAGGGTAGAGCGGATGGTCTGGGAATGGATTACGAGCGAGAAGACTGGTAAGGTATGTGCTTTATCTAAATTCTTCTGCCAACTGTAAGACATTAAGTTATGCTTTCTTGATCCTTGTCATTAGGTCAGGCCAGCAGACCTTGTCCAGCATCTCATTGAGGTAATCTTACCCCAGTTTGACGAGTATAAGGATTCAATCTGTGCTTCCACAGCTAATAGGTGGATGCACACACTTGGATTATCAGTCACACTCCTCACAAAATGTCTCTATTACGATGGACACAAACGTGCAGATGTTGTGTTATATCGACAAAAATACAATAATCAGCTCTCTGAATTGATCAAGCGAGAAGTTACTTATGTTGGTAAAAATCTTGATCAAGTTATCAATCCGGTTCTAGACAACACAAATCGCGAGATTGTCTGAGTTTATCAGGATGAAGCAACATGCCATACTGGCGAAGAGCCAAAATCGGCGTGGCTGGCTAAAGACGACTGTGCACTCAAGAGAAAGAGTGAGGGAAAACTTATTCATGAATCTGATTTCACTGAGAAAAAACACGGCCGGCTCGTCATACCCAAAGATACACCATGTACTCTTTCATTTAAGGATGCAGCGGTTGTCATCTACCCAGGCAGCAACGGTGATGAATGGTGGAATTGTCTTCAACTTATTAAGCAAGTCCAAACACGAGCAATCCCAATCTTTGAATTCCTAAACCCCGGATGCCAAGGTCTCTTCATCTTTGACTGCTCATCAGCACACGAGTCTTTTGCGCTGGATGCTCTTCGAGTAGAAAAAATGAACCTTGGCCCAGCTGGATCACAGGCAAAGCTACACGACACAGTCATCCCCTCCGATGATCCCAACATCCCAGCCGAACTTCGTGGAACCATACAATCCATGAACTTCCCCTTTGATCATCCAGATAAGCAACTCAAGGATAAGCCTGACGGAACCAAACAATTCCTTGTTCTTGCTGGGAAGCCCAAGGGAGTGCAGCAGGTACTGGCCGAGCGTGGCTTATGGGACCACTACAATACTATCCGGACCTCAAAAGGACTCAAACCCCTTGGATTGAGATGTGCTAAGTGTGCACAGACAGGCCGTGCAAAGGATCGAATCGCTCGAGCGGAGCGCTTGATCCGAGATAACGACCAACCAAATTCTGAAGATATAATAACCACAACTGAAGCTGCACCAGCCCACGATGAGGTTATGTATTGTTGCTCAGCCAAGATCTTATCCAATCAATTGGACTTCGAGAAGGAGAAACCCAGCCTTCAGATGATAATTGAACAAGCTGGTCATTTATGTATGTTTCTGCCAAAGTTCCACTGCGAACTCAATCCAATTGAGCACGAGTGGTGCTATATCAAGGGCAGTAAGTTCATCTCCCTTTCTCAACTGAATCTCTTTTAGCTGAACACATTTTTCTTCAACGTAACTTCAGAGTTTCGCAACTGCAGTCACACAGCGAATACCTTAAAACAATCGAAGGATCTATGGGAAAAGGTCAGGACAAGCTGCCCCCTCGTAACCATCCGTAGGTTCTTTGACAGGTGCGATAAAGAAATGAATCACTTGATGTGAGTCTCTTATCAGTCTCACTTTGATTGGCCCGATTTTACTCGTCATTTCATAGATCTCATTAATTTTGATGATCTTAATTGATTGTAGGCAGAAGCCAGTGCGACCTGATCCCAGTGTCAAGTCTTATAAATCTCACCGAGTTGTTGCTCGCACAACTAGAGAAGACCTCGATATCTGACCATTTCTTTTGAGATTTACCTTTCCAATTTCCACATTTTTGCCTTTTTTCTTTCTCTCAAGGATCGGTAACCATCATACATGTAATCCAATCAGTGCCCACTTGTATTTCATGCTTGAGGAATGTAGATACGTGCTCAAAACCCCAAACAAGTCATGAAATGAGATAAAAAATTGATAGTCATTTTTTTCCCGTAAAAAGTTAATTGGGCATAATACCAGGTGCAAGCATTTCACATATGTTCTCAGATTTTAAAAAAGTTGTATTTTCAGGGAGGAGTAGTGTTTTGAAAAAAAAAGGAAAAAGATCAAATGGATCAATCTGAAGAGATATTCTGTGAAAGCCGTGCACCCAACAATTTGGAATCTGGTCTCGGACCTTTGAAATGTTAACTTTTGACGGAGTAGTAGTGTTTCACATCCTCGATCGGGAACTTCCTTACGTTCAGTGAAATCAACCATACCCCGATGAAGTTGTTGCCTTCTACCAAATTTCAACTTTGAAAAACTTCCTACCTTTCTTGAGAAGGCTCAAAGTAAGATATAAGAAAAATAGAGGGAACTGACAAGAATGGACACATGTAGCCCCACTTTAAATGGGCATGGGAGTTGATTGAGAGGAACTGTGATTGTTTCAGGTTTCAAACGCCTCCCAGCCAAAATTGGACTTGGGACTCCCTGCTTGCTCATCAAAACTGGTATATTTGTCATAAGTCCCTCTACAGACACCCAAGATTGCAATCAAAAAGTGTTTGACTAGAGGGACTTATTTAAGTTGAGATCATGTGGTATTAGGACTTGGCAAAGCCCTAGTAGATAGAAGCTTCAACATCTTCAAATTCACCCCTCAATATGAATGTGATAAAAATTAGGTCACGACAAATAACTCATACTGTGCCTAAAGAAAAATGTTGCAAGCAAATTACAAATTTTTATATTTGGAAAAGGAAAAAAGAAAGCTTCTTTCTTGAAACCACAAACACTGCTGGGAGACTCAAGTACATGGAATTCAAGGATTAGTATAGGCACAAACCACAAATTAACCAACCCCTCTGATGAAGATTGGTCTATTTGTGATGGGATACAGGATTGGCAGGAATTATGGTGGTTTGAACCAGAAGTAATGTCACATACCCTTGGAGCGTGGGTGAAGATATCCTTCCCCTAAGCCTGACCCCCCAAGGCTATTCCCTATCTGCTAATGTTTTCACTATCAGAGTCTGTCAAGTGTTTTTTGTCACATCTAGGTAGCTAGAGCCGCAGCGGCTTTTTTTTTCTCACACAACTTAGTAGCTGAAAGCGAAGTTTTTTTTCGCAGCGCCTATTTTTGTCAATATTGCAAGCTTTCAGATATCATATCTTTATTTTTGGGCAAGGTAAAGGAAACAAAAGCAGATCAAGAAATGGTACTCTTAGGTAAGGACTGTTGAGAAACCTAAAAATAAACGTTTTGTGATGTAAAGACCGTAATGAAAACATAAAACATAAAGAAAAATCAAATAAAAAGACATTTCAACAAACTTGATGTAATGTAAGGACTGTGATGAAAAAAGAAAAAATATGTATATTCAAAATCAATTAAATCAAAGTAAAAGAGTGTAGAGAAAACGATAAAAGGGATTAAAAAAGAGGTGAAAATCGAAGAAGACCAATCTAAAAATGACTCTTCCTAACTTTTTTTACAATCAACTTCTTGCCATACTCTAGTACCTTCCCTACTTCACCAAAGTCGCCAGTTAAGGGAATACCTTCAAGTGTCCAAATTTGACTGCTGACTAACATTTCAATCATGCGAGGAACCAATCCTCCTCGCTCTGCTGTGCAGACTCGTACTAGCTTGTATCGTCCTCCTGGTTGAGCAGCAGATGCAGCCGGCGTTGCTAGATAATCCCGAGCCAAGATGGATAAAACCGGGTATTTACACCCATGAGTCTTTAGAATTTTGTGTATTAGTAAGGGATACAATGAATGACTAAATAAAAAGGAAGGGGTACTCACTCTCCACCAGTCTAGTGCATGTTCTGGGTTGTTTGCATCAGGAGATAACATCGGATCAACACCTTGAATATATCGTTCAAGCTCGTTGATATTGCCGGATGTTGCAACCTCATCATACAGGTTCAAGAAGTCCCCTCCAAATCCTTTGTCAGGCTCAGGCGATTTGCTTGAGACTGTGGTGACTGGTTGATTACGAAGGTCGGTCGCCTCGCTTTCAAGTGTAAAAACACTTTCTAAAAGTTCCATTGCTCGATCATGACTGGCCGAGTCTTCCCCAAATGCGCGGGCAAAGAAACGGACTCGTAGACTTGGGTGGAAAATGCTGGCTAGAACAAGTGTGTCGCAATCGAGGGCTTCATTGAGATATAAGGTGATTTTACTTATCATTATATCAACCATTGGGAACAATGGATCATTCTCGTGCATTTTCTTGAGTCGCTCTTCCATTGACGCCTTGAGTTGTACATATTTAACTAACACCATACACCCTGTGGGCTTATCACCCTCCATTTCTCGGGTTAGAATTTTGTATGGCTGTAGAGTGTAATTCAAGTACTCTGAAAACATAATGGATCCAATTCAAAGTGGTAGTTGAACTACGTACAGTGAGAATATCAAGCATGTCACGCATTGCTTGCCAATCTCCAACTGAGAATACAAGCTCTTCAAAATAGCCGTACTTCTTACCATCTTTCCGTGGACGTCGTTTTTTTGAATGCAC
>NW_006768770.1:0-8626 GCF_000204055.1 Melampsora larici-populina 98AG31
CAAGTCGAGGGCTTTGATTGCAATCAAAGTTTGCATTTCTTCATGGAACTCAAGTACAGACTTGAGTATTCATCCGACATTCCGGATGAGGAATGCTTCTCCGCTAAGTAACGAAGCTGAAGCGCGGTCTTGTCGGAGTTTTCAAGTCGGCTGGGTCAAATATCGGCACGTCTTCAGTTTCGGAGCCGGAGCCTTTGTCACCTCGCTTTCGTTTGTTGCGTTTGTTTTTACCCTTGGTCTTGTTACGTTTGCGAGGAGGCTTGGCTGTAACTGTCGATGGCACTTCAGTGGTATTAGTACTGGGACGCTGGGTGAGGTGACTCGTGTTTTGCGTGTGGCTGGGAGTGGGAAGGCCGTTTGCTCCGGCAGCAGCAGCAAGCCGCTCTAAGTTAGCTACAATCTGAGTGCCGGTGGGATGTACGGGATGTCCAGTGATTGGCATTTTTGAGTATTCTAGGTTGAGTGGATGTGATGCTCTGAGTTTGGGTAGTTTTGATGGATTGAGTTCTGATCGATTGAGTTTGTATGTATAGTGATGGGGAACTGAATTCAGCGGACTTAGGGAGTTGAGCAACTGTTTTCTGGATCAAGGCGTGATCTGCGGCTGATGGTGCGGTGGAGCGTGGTTTTTCCATGCGTGCCTGAGGTTATCACGTATGGACTTGGAGTTTTCAAAAACCAAGGTACATGTGTATGTAAATTGGTTGATATGTAAGAAGGATTCGAGTGGATTTGAGATGAAGGGAATAGGATCTATGTACAGTCAGGAAATGCAGTTTTAAGACTGTTTGTATAGTGTGAGATACAATAGATGGTGGTGCTTCACAAAGGAAATCCATTGAATCTCTTGCGTTGTTGAAGCTTCTGTCTATACCAATAGATTACAACTTGTCAAGGTTTGGCAGACTTGATCCGAAAGTCATTGCCATTCCTGGCGTTGATGATGATATTTCCTTTTAACATTTGAAATCCTTCATGTTTGAAGAGTAGATAGTCAACAAAAAACCAAGAACATCTTGTATTCAAGATGATGAAGACGAAATATGCTTACAGCACAACAATCTATTGATTGATTAACTGCGAATCTGGCGTTAAATAGTCAGATTTACCCCAATGTATAAATTTATTCCCCATTTTGGTGAATATCAGATCTGATTGGCTAAGCTTTCATTGTCAATAAGATTATAGCCGGTGGATAGGGATGAAATGAAAGTAAAGGGCTGTGATAAATTAGGAGTTGAGAATGCATCGAGTGATTCTGAATGATATTTCTTTGGGAACACAATAGACCAGAGATTTGTTTGAGGTAGTGAATGATGAATAATGAGGGATAAGAAGAATTGATAATGTAAGGAATGATGATCGGATTTAGAGGAAAGTCTCATGGTCTCTGATACAGAACTGATTGTGAGTTTTAGCATTAAAATTCAATCGATCATGATGATGACGAAAGAGTGATCGAGTGTATTTTGGATTTAAAGTTTACATACAAAACTTACCAGTGAGACTGCAGCAACCAGTTTCAGCTTGTATTGCTGGGTCATCGATCGTCATCATTTTAGTACACAACCACCACCACCACTACCACTACCTCAACCACTACCTCAACTATCAACTTCAACTTTCGATTCAAATCACACAATCCGATCAAATGGCTTCAGACATCCCTTCATCTGGTGGATCAAGCTCAACTGAACTCGTCAATAATACCATCATCGTCGTTCTCGGTGCTTCGGGTGATTTAGCTAAGAAGAAAGTAAATCACTTGATTTCTTCTATTATTCTTTCTTTACTTTTGTGATTTCATCATCTACTTCATCCTGTCAAGTTCAATCTTTCACTTTCCGCTTAAATCAAGCCCATAGCTCGAATCCTTAACTTTTAAAAGCTGACTCTTACTTTCTATCTTGACTTTAGACTTTCCCTGCACTCTTTGGTCTTTTCTTCAATGGTTTCTTACCCGAAGGTACTCGGATCATTGGTTATGCTCGTACTAAGATGGAAGAAAAAGATTTCCATGATCGAGTCACTCAAAACATCAAAGTTCCAATTCCTGCGATGAAACAAAAACTCGATTCATTCTTGGAAATCTGTTCTTATGTTTCTGGACAATACAATGAAACTGAAAGTTTTAAAGCTTTAGAAGTGGCAATCAATGAAAAAGAAAAGGATTTCAAGGGTGATAAACGAAATCGGATCTTTTATATGGCTTTACCTCCTAGTGTGTTTACTGATGTGGCAAAAGGACTTAAAGAGAATAATGTGGGTTGGATCATTCATCGGATTCATCAAGTGAGGTGGTCTGACCCTTGGCTTGTAGTACTCGACTACAGGTGTGAATCGAATTGTAGTGGAAAAACCATTTGGAATGGACCTGCCCACCAGTCGGGACATGATGGGGAAACTAAAAGCGCTCTGGAAGGAAGAGGAGGTACGCTCCAGATCATCCTTGTCACCTTTTTAGATGACTAGTAACTTACTTGCACCGATCTGATGATGTTCTGTCACTGAATTCCAGACCTTCAGAATCGATCATTATCTAGGAAAGGAGATGGTCAAGAACCTTCTCGTGCTCCGTTTCGGAAACGTCATCCTAGATGCATCCTTCAACAAGAGTCTCATCTCCAATGTCCAGATCACCTTCAAGGAACCTTTTGGAACCGAAGGACGTGGTGGTTATTTTGATGAATTTGGAATTATCCGAGATGTCATGCAAAATCGTGAGTCAATTCAATAAAACAAAAAAACTTTTTTTTGCCACACACGGATTTAAGTTCAATATTGACCATCACCAAGTACTTTTCCAGATTTACTTCAGGTCTTATCACTTTTGACAATGGAAAGACCTGTTTCCTTCTCAGCTGAAGATATCCGTGACGAGAAAGTCAAAGTGCTTCGGTTCATTCCTCCAATCCTCAAGGAACATTCACTCTTAGGTCAATATGTTGCATCGGGTGATAAACCAGGATATTTGGATGATGATACCGTTCCCAAAGGTTCTATCTGTCCTACATTCGCTGCCTTGGTCCTTTACATCAACTCCCCACGTTGGGAGGGCGTTCCATTCGTGTTGAGGGCTGGAAAAGCTTTGAATGAACAAAAGACTGAAATCCGAATCCAGTTAGGTTACTTCCCGCTGGTTCATCTTGAGTGGAATTTGCGACCATAATCTGCCGGTTACTGATTTATTGGTAGCTGACCATGAGATTTCTAAACCTAATACAGATACAAAGACGTCACTCAAGGTATTTTCAAAGATATTGCACGGAACGAATTGGTGATCCGAGTCCAACCTGGCGAGGCAGTTTATATGAAGATGAATGCCAAAGCACCAGGTCTAGCCATGAAAACGGTACCTACGGAGATGGATTTGACTTACAAGCGGAGGTTCAGTGACCTGAAGATTCCCGAGGCGTGAGCAATTTTCTTCGGATCGGTTCATGAAGCTTCATCAAATTAAACTTGATTCCCTTTTGCTTTCAGGTATGAGGCTTTGATCTTAGATGCTATCAAGGGAGATCGATCAAACTTTGTAAGAGATGATGAGTTGGACATCGCTTGGAAAATCTTCACGTGAGTCTGCCTTCCAGTGTCTTGGAATGTTGTTCAGCTCAATCTGACTCCTTCGGCACCAACACAGGCCGCTACTGCATTACATCGATGGTTTGTTTCCTTCGTTGACCTTTGATGATCAGCTGCTTTGAAACTGCACCAAGAGACTAACCGGTATATGTTTTTCCCAGAACAAAAGCCGAAACCAGAGTCTTACGAGTATGGCTCTCGCGGACCGGCCACATTAGATGACTTTATCACAAAACGTTAGTGTCCAGAAGCCTACAAGGTCCATCCAGAGAAGGTATACTCACTGTTATGTCCCTGTCCGTGCGTCTACAGATGTCGGGTACAAACGCTTCACACAAGGCTATAGGCAAGTCAGTTTCTGAATATCTAATCGAGACTTGGCAACATGAAACATCCACATTTCTAATCCGAGTGAATTGATCTTATAAAAACGTCAATAGATGGCCAGTCCAATCAGCCCAGTAAAGCTTTGATAAAATAAAAACTTTTACCGAGTACTCGGAGCTTGATGAAGATGAAGAAGGTGTAAGTTACACAAGTTATTTATATTGTTTTGTATCGAGCTGGTGTGACCTGTTATGTATGAAAATTTGGATCAAAGACGAGAAGTTTTGCAATATATATATTAAATGCTTATGTTAATCTGGCTTGATAATCTTTTCCTGATCATGCCTGAGTGGTACACAAGAAGAACAAGCTTCATTGGACTCCTGTATGAATCACATGTGTGAAAAATCTTCATTGATGATCATAACTCAGGTCTCTATACTAGACGTGGCTGCTCTGAGGACTAGCCCAGATTGTCAAAGCATACAAAACAAAATAAAACTTGCCAATGCCACTACAAGCTCAGTTTCTGAACCCATTTTTGAGTCTAAAAATCATGATCTCCATACAGAGGTATACTTTATCATCACATGAGTAGCAAATACTGGATGAGCTAATAGCTAACCCAAAAGGTACCCAAACTCCTCCCTTGACTAAGTTCTTCGATCATCAAAAAACAAAATTGCCAATATCTCAGTAAACATACCTCTGAAGAGGATGGGCATCATGATTGAGCAAGACTGTTTGTGAGCGTGTTCTGATGATGAGCAATGTCTCATTCTAGAGGCAGAGAGATTATGTCTCATAAAAGAATGGATTCTATGATTAGAATGGTATTATAAATCGTGAACATGGCTGGCATCAGACCGTCCAATACCTTCCTTTGACCCTAAAGGGAGCATGTGATCGATTGCTAGAACATCACCTCCAAGGCATCCTTGTTGAAAATGACTATACAGACATGTGAATCTTTGTGAGGGTCATTGAATGATGATTGCCTGATGATTTGGATGGAATACATTGTTAGGAATCGCTGTATCTGCTGTCAGAACCTCTCCAACGTATGTAGCCTCATTCAGCTCTGAATGGATATAACTGGTTCATGAGGTTTGAGAAATTTTTCGAATTTTGACATCACACGCCTCAGCTCATCTGGTTCTGAATAGAATCAACCGATATATGAGGTTTGATGAATGACTTCATTGGCTACTACGCGCATATTTCACACCTATCATGGAAGATAATGAATGCTTGATCTATCACAATTACAAGAAATGCTGTTGGAGAAGAATAACAAGAAGCATAAACATCCGAAAAAAGAAACTGTAAGTCTAAAACATACTTTATAGTCGAATACGAAAAGAAATATATGGGATGAGAATAACAATCAGTATCGACGCAGACGCGTCATGCTTGAGAATGATAATTTGATCTGTATACATCGCTGCCTTTTCCTTGTCCTTCACATTCATTTGGGATTTCCGTGAAAACGTATTATACAGGCCATTGTTGAGGTAAGTAAACCGAGAACGAAAAAAGACAAGAAGGTGACCGAACGGCGACTGTGAGGGAATTGTCCTGTTTGCAAGACGGTCTGAACTCGAAAATAACGATGAGTACCTAATTTTTGGAAATATGGAAAGTGGTGAGTAGAGTGCTGTGTAAGATGTATGCTATGAAAGAATGATGAGTAATTGAACAGTCGAAACCACTCCTGGCTTCGCATTTCGTACCTACTACTAAGAACAGTATTCCAATACACATAAAGGTCACTCCAATCCCAATGCCGACCTGAGAATCATTGCTACTGGTTCCGGTTCTTGCGTAGCTATCAAGTGCTAGAGCTTGTTGTTGAACCTGTAGTACTAATTGCTCTAAGATTTGATCCGTAGTGAGACCGCGAGTATTGTTAAGCACAGGTGGAGAAATAGTGATAGCTTCACTCCCGGGTTGGGCAGGTTGAGGGGTTTTAAATATTTGGGTGATTGCTAGAAAGATTCATCTCAATCGACGCTCCAGTCAAATTGATTCTGCTGAGGCAATAGTCAATGAGATCGTCTTCTTACCGATCCCCACAGTAGTAAATCCCAAAGAGGTTCGCATCCAAGCCAAATAGGTTCTTTCATTGGCGAGATGATCTCTGAGTATCAATAAAATGTTCACAGAAACAGATCGAGGAGAGTGAAGTAATGAAGACACGCGATGTAAATTTTCAATCCAGTTTGAGAGGTAGATCTGATACATTTAGGATATCTTACCTAGCAGTACTGGATGTGTTTTGCAGCAGAGGAGCCGGACGAAAGTCGCACCAAGCAAATAGAGATGATGACTTTTGTTGAAGATCTCCTGAGGTCATTCGGTTCGACAAGGTGGAATGACCTGTCTCCATTGTAAAGTTCGATGATGGGCAAGTAAAGAATTTGAGACCTCGAACAAATGAAGGCGGCTGAAATGGAAAAATGATATTTATGTCTGAGATTTTGAAACTTTTTAAACTCAAGATCCGATTCCTGAAAGTCAAATATGTATCCCAATTTCAGTATGTATTCAAAATCTGAAGTTATCATATTCAACAGAGTTCAAATCACCCGGTTTTCACAATTTATCACATCCGCTTCACAAAATTGGATTACAGCCGTTGTGAGAACTATCGGCAATTTTTCGATGTATGTGTGATGCCCGATTTTAACTTGCCAGGCCAAAACTCGTTCAAAACTCGGTGTCTGACTCAAACTTTGTTGATGTTCATTGCGTATACAAGCCAGCTGTATTGACACCGCGGGAATCAATGGGTATGAAACCCGATTGAAGAAAGTTGCGGTGACAGAGTCCGCAACTTTCTCGAATCACGGGTCTGGTTCGCAATACGTTCACATTACGTTTGCTGGCCGCCCTCTAGTTCACCCTGACTCATCATTCAACATCCGGCATTCACCACCACTTCGATTATCGTCGACCCATCTCAATTCTTCTCGATAACAAACATCAACCACCTCGGTCTATGAAACCATATGCGAGATTTAACACTTAACCTGCATCACATCTGTTTGATAAAGTTTGATATCTTCATTGTGTTTGTTCATACGTGATTTTTTTGGTTAGAGCTACTGATTATCTTCCGATGTGCGCATTACTCTTGTTGGAGAAAGTGTATAACCCCAATGTAGTGTTTTTCCATCATGTAAGAGAAAATCACAATCAATTTGAGTGAAGTAGAGTGAATTTCAAATGTTTCCACCTCCACATCGCACTCACAATCATGAAAAAAAACCAGACTCAAGTCAGCAATTCTTCTTGACCACATTCCTGGTTTATCTCCATAAAACATTCTTTTTTGTCAACCATTCTTAACTGATCATTCACAGTCTCATTTGTATTATCTTCTTTCTACTTTTGCTTTACCCTTCCTCTATACGCCACATTTGGCATCATGAAGCTGTCTCATTGAAGATGTTTATTTGGACTCCCTCAAATAAAAGTTTTGGAAGGTCGTCAAAAGCGATGTAGCTCCATGCCGATTTGGTGTAAGAGACTTGTGCTTGGCATAATACGTTCAACCCAAAGAATCAAAAGATAAAAAGATCACTTTGAGGTTTGATCAAATTTGATAGCAAATGTGTTAAACAAAAGGGTCTAATCTCAAAGGGTCATGATTTTCTCTTGAGGCAATATATTGTGAAACATCAAAATATTGATTGTCATTTAGAAGAATTGATCTTTGTTATCGAGAAGAATTGAGGTGAGTCGATGATAATCGAAGTGGTGGTGAATGCCTGATGTTGAATGATGAATCAGGGTGTACTAGAGGGCGGCCCGCGAACGTAATGCGAACGTCATGCGAACGAGACCCGTGATTGGAGAAAGTTGCGGACTCTGTCACCGCAAATTTCTTCAATCGGGTTTCATACCCATTGATTCCCGCGGTGTGACAGCTGTCGAACTCCCAATTGAACTGGTCCGACCTTCGGCTCGCAAGTGCTTACACTTCAATTCAGGCCTTTATGGTATTGACCGATTTTGCCCGCAAAACTCGAGCAAATTGGCGGGGAATTGGTGGCAAGCTTTTCCGGTTTGACTGTATATACCTTGTCAAGTACGATCTTCTCAAAGCGATATTGTGCTATGGTTAGCACTCGTAGTCCAGGATCAGATGCAGGACTGCCATATACACTTGGATTCAATTCCAGGTGTGCAATTCTTTTTGTCGCTCTTCCTCTCGATTGAAATTTCAAAGTTCAAAATTTTAAACGATATATGATCATTTCAATGATTATATTTTTATTCGAGGGTGTGAAGAAGAAATCATAAACACAGGACCCTGGAATACCCCTATGGAGGTGGGTGACGTAAAAGGGGATTTTTTGGGGGCAAAACCTGCCTATGTGCGTGACCTAAAAGTGGTTTTTTTGCCAAATTATGCCCAAATCTGCGTGACGTAAAAGTGGAGTTTTGGGCTGTGAAATCTTGATGTACGTGACGTGAAAGGTGAGTTTTCGGCCTGGGTTTCTTATGTTCGAGCTCCGAAGCTTTCCGAGAAGTTCCGCAGGAATTTCAAAGTTAAACCTTCAAGAGATTCACAAGCTTCGCACAGCACCTCCAACAGCCTCAAATCCTCACAAAACGCATATCGCCGCGGTTCCTGCATATTCTGGATATCTAGAATACACGAATACACATATATCACTAACACCAATACAAATTGATCCAAGCCGATCAA
>NW_006768770.1:8967-14443 GCF_000204055.1 Melampsora larici-populina 98AG31
CGTAGCTGCGCTCAAAGGTGAAGATTTTTTTTATTCCTTTTTTTTAAATGTGAAGCAGTCAGCAGCTCAGCCAAGTGAGACTGAATCAAGTGAATTTCTCAAGCGTTGGGGGCTGAAGACCCTGATGACCGATCTGATCCGAAAGTCCCCACTAAACGGCAATTAGAATCCAACCCAAAAACGCCCATCGTCATCGACTCTAGTCCTCCACTTCCTCCAGTCAAGCAAGCCAGAACAGCTTACAAATCAACTGCCGAATCCAACATTATTGTATTGTCCTCTGACGATGAAAGTAACGATGTGAAGAATCAAAAGGCGCATCATATCAAGCACATGAATGTGATCGAATTATGCCCATTATCCATACCCGGCGATGAGTGTAAGCGTTGCAAAGTCGAGACGCGCACTGGCGGTAAAGATTTCTCATGCCATTGTGGTGCCAAAACGATTTGGCTTGGCCACGGTCGTGTGAGAATTGCACAAGCTCACTGGGCCACTGGTAAGTTGATACCAATTTTCTATCGTGCTACATCATAACCTTGAGACTAACATTTGAAACAATTTCACAGATACTTGCAAAGACAAGACCGAAAACCTCAAGAACAACACTCAGTTGACTAGTTTTTTCAAAAGTTCTACATCGAAGCCTAATTTGATCACGGTAGCTTGTCCAGGACTCAACGACCAAACTTGGATACGACGAAAAGCCACGCACTCAATTGCCGATTTTATCTCAAAGACGTTCAGCATCTATCGTGGAAATCACCGACACGATATCTGCAGGGAGCTATTTGGAAAGAACGCTCAAGAGAATCAGTTGACCAAAGCCCAAAAGTCACAATTACTTGCAACATTAGACGCTCGATCAACATGGCAAGTCAAGAGACACAGAGAACGGAGTGCGATCTATTCGAGTGACTGCAAAAGGACCTTACTTTGCAAGAAAAGCCACGATAATCTTGTATGTAGCTCTTGTCAAGAACTCAAAGCGAACCGTAGCTTGTTAAAAGCACTCAACTCGGATTATGCAAAAGACGACGAAATCAAGTACTCTCGAAATGATTACATGTCTGACAACACCCACTCCTTTTCATCCACTTTATTGAAATTATCTGATTGCCGCCTCCTCCAATCTTCAATCGAAAGTTCTTCAAATGGTGATTTCGCCAATTTTATGACGGTTGTTGCCGCTTCGGCTCGAAATGGACTCTTTTCCAATTGTGACGCAACTCGTGGTTTGATCAAGGCGGTGGCGATTAAGGCTGAACGTGAAAACAATGGAAAGTCAACACGAGGCATGAGAATTGACTCATGCCTAGATGAATTCGTGATGACTTTAGGTGCCATCAGCCCACGGGCTTTAAACCTTTTCAACGACAACTTCGCCGGTCGTGGCAATCGAAGTCTACGAATGATACGCGCCAAAGAAGGATTTCATCTAGTTGACGGTCTTCACATCGACAATTTCACTCGAATTGCTCAAGTTTTGAAGGATCTTGGCTATTCAGGACCGATTGCAGCTGCATCTGATCAGACTGTCTGTGTCAAGCGTCTTCGCCACCATAATGGCTTTTTGGTTGGGGCTCAAGGAGGTGACATCTCTTTCACCGATGCTTCTGAGCTTCCAGACCTGGTCAAAAACATCGTGAAGAACAAAGAACTCTGTTCTAAAGTGAGTCATAGAATTCTAATGTCTATTTCGACATAAAATTTCATCTGACATACCAATTTATCTTTCATTCATCCAGATTCGAGCGTATACACTTCAAGTTCCATTACCTAACATCCCTACTTTCATAGTGGCTTTAATTGCTAGTTGCGATAAGGAGACCTCTAATGACATATTAGAAGGCCACATGAAGTTTTTGGAATTATCCCGCGAAGCAGGTCTCAACATTCTTTCAATTGGTGCAGATGGTGCTCCAATAGAACTATCTGCTCAAGGTTCACTAGCCAAATCAGCGGACCACTACTTCACCTACTCAAACCCAACTTACAATGTCCATATTCAAATTCCCCTAGTAGGCCATCCTCCTCGACCGGTGGTCATGGTTCAAGACCCTAAACACGCTCGCAAAACAAGTGCCAATCAGCTGGCCTCTGGAGCTCGTCTTCTCACCATTGGAAACTATCATATCTCAATTCAACAACTCGCAGCAATTCTTCAGTCGGGCCGCAGTCCACTCCTTCATAGGGATGTATTTGACTGCGACAAACAAGACGATGGACGAGCCTTTCGCACCTTAAGCTCCTCGACACTGGCCGTTTCGCTCGCCAACAAAGAGATGCTCGGTTTGTCAATCTACCTCTACGTCGTTGGAGAGATGTGTGACGCTTGGTTAAACCGGTCAATTGGTCATCGCGAACGTATTCGATCAGCGTGGACTGCCGAGTTCTTCTTCAGGCACTGGAGGAAGTACCTCCTCAAAAGACAATCCGAACCTCACAAGCTCATGAGTTTCTCTCAAAATTGTATATCACCTCAAAGCTTCAAGATTTTTTCCACTATTGCGACTTCCCTTCTCCAACTTGTCATAGCTCATCGAGAGTTCTATCCGACCTGTCCTCTACTTCCATGGAAACATGGGAGTGAACCATGTGAGCATAGCTTTGGCTGGATGCGCGTGATATCTCCGCGATTCACTGTGCTTGATGCTAGGATGATGATGCCTAAGATACATCTAATCGTGAAAAACATAATGTCAGGCAAAATGAAGATCCCTCCATCTGAACATATGCATTCTGGCTATCAGTATGCATTTAGCGACGAACCTGACACCAATAATCTAAAGATACTTACCGAATTCCCTTCAGATATCGAGATACATGAAGATCTGAAGACTGCGTATGAACGAGCTGATCATCTGGTCACAATTTCTGGAATGGGTTCACTCAATAGTCTGATCTGTGACACTCCAGGCGTAGAAGTGGAGGATTCATATGAAATCATACCCGAAAACCTGTCAGGTATGATCATTTATTTACTTTTGTTTGTTTCTTCTTCTTCAAAAATTCGGTTAAATCTGACATATTTCTTTTAGATGTATCGGTCTGCGCCACACAGAACTATGATATAGATTATGTATATAAAGTTGGTAGTTGTCCTGAAAAGGAAGCGCTTGAAGCAGCAGCCCTCCTGACCAAGGAACAAAACACCATCGACCTATTTCTTGACACCTTACCCGAAAATTCTGAAAGTGAATGTTTGAAAAACGCAGCTATGAGTATATCGAACCTCCTCAATCCAGCCTGTAAGCCCATGACGTTCATACATAAAGAAAGTCCTAAGAAAGAGTTGACACAACATAACTAATGCCTGTCTCTTTCTTTCGCGTTCTACTTTGTAGCGGATCATGGGCCAAAATCAATTGGATCCGAGATTGATGTAGAAATCGGGCCTTTAGTCATCAACAACAATCTCATTGGTTCCACTCTCATAGCGATCCGAGGACGGCATGACAGCGAGGTTCTCAAGCATAAGGGAAACGAGCGAAGTCTCATTCATCCCGATGAATTACATTTAGAGTTGAAAAACACATCCAAGAGTGGAGGTTTAAATGCAAGTGCGTGTTCGAAGATCATTGCAGTTTGCTTCAAAAACCTGGAGGAAGTTCCAACTGGCGAGGCACGTCGACACCGATGGAATATCAACGTCAAGATGGATTTATCTGGAATTGTCAGAGATACGTCGACTTTTGGTCAAGCCCACTTGCAAGGGCTCCTTGATGGCGGCGAAATCAAGCGCTCAAACCCTATCAAGCCCGGAAGCTTCATCGTTTTGATTAAGAATCATGTAAGTTTCATTCTCGACTCACTTTAGTTATAACAAGTCTGATGCATTTCTGGTTTGTAGAGTTTGTACTTGGCAAAAACACTTGTTGTTTACAAGCTTGTCAACAAGAAACACGCCTTTGTGACAAGTGCCGATGCGCGGAAAGGTTTGTCACACATAGCCGTACAAATCCTCTTTTACAACCCGGCTTATCCAGTCATAACACCAACTCAAGGCTTGGATTCGACTGCTTTGACATATTCTCTCTTGGATGCTACCGACGTAGTATATGTATTTGAGCCTTCTGCTGGTTCAACATTTGTTGATTGTGGAAATGGTTGCTATTTGATTCCATCTGTCATACGTGACATGCTTGGATCGGTGCATCTTGACAGATTGATTGACCGCTATTATGATGAATTAGCACAATTGAAATCCCGTCCCAATGATGGGGATATCTCTGACTGATACTTAAAGATTATATATATGAATTCATGTACATGATGGAATTCATGACTCCAACAACTTGTAACTAAGAAATTATCACCATGATACATGCTTTATGTGATGAAATACAATTTTTACACGCATTTTTGGGACCCAAGATTTTTTTTTTATTTTTTTTTTATTTTTTTGGAGGTGCATGACCAAAAAGTGGATTTTTTGGGGTCCAAAAATTAAAAACCCGTGTATGTACGTGTCCTAAAAGGTGATTATTTGAGTTTTTTTCAAATTTTCACCAGCGAAACTGGCTTTTTTACGTCACCCACCTCCATAGGGGTATTCCAGGGTCCTATAAACACGTGTAAATACCACTGTGTCAAAAAAAATTATCTTATAGAAAAAATTGCATCATTGCAAGTCCAAAAATGATGCATAACGGAATTGAACCCCAGCAAGAGAGTCGGAGTCCGCATTCAGAGGTCAGGGCTTTCTGCAGCCACTACATGCAAAGTGCTGACCCCGCGGATGCGGGGTTGCAGTGACGCCGCACAAAACCCAAGGGGGGGTCTTGCAAAAGCGGGGGGTCAATCCGGGGTCAGCGCAACCCCGCACCCGCGGCGTCACCACCTTGCATGTAGTGAGCAAAGCCAATTGACCAATTGAGAGGTCTGGACAACAAGCAGTTCAAGATGAATTGAAAGACATGGCAGGGTGCGGGTCCGAAGGGCTGGCATGTTCAATTCAAAGTTCAACAGCTGTCAAGATAACTGTCGTGAGTATGAACAAAGTTCAAGTCCAAAACTGAGTTTTGAACCAGTTTTTGCCTGGCAAGTTAAAATCGAGCACAACACATACACATCAAGAAATTACCGATAGTTCTCACAACGGCTGTACATATTTATCCAATGGAGACGCCATACACAATCCGATCAGCAAATTCAAGTTAGCAAATTGCCATTGCTTTGTTTCCTTCTGTTGTGCCGCACACTCAGTAGAGGCACAATATCATCCATTAGTCTATGACCAATGTATGATGGTCCTCATCACCTTAGCTTCTCATTGCATATTAAGGAGACAAAACAATTTAAATCCCCTTACTATTCAATACTTGCATTTTTTGGCAGAGGAGCTCTAAATTTGAAGTAACCATCATGTGGTTTTTTTTGACTTCTTTGCTTCACCTCACCATAGAAAAAGCTAAGGTGTTGGTATGCCATTCCTTCATAAAATGGTACACAACCTTGTACCATAAACATATCT
>NW_006768770.1:20724-24717 GCF_000204055.1 Melampsora larici-populina 98AG31
ATTCACCACTCCCCGTCTTTACATCGGCCATCTCAATCCATGCCTCGCTTCACTCGTAAACAAGTGCTCAAAAGGTCAATCCAAGCCGCACACCATGCAAGAAAAGCTCTTGCTCGGAACCGACGTGGAATCCTAGCTTCACTAGATTTTGATCTTGGCGCCGTGCAGTTTCTCTTCCGTTTAATTCAAACGCTTCACATCTTTCGACTAGCAATATCAAACGAGGATCAAAAAAAGGCCGCATGGATCTTTCTAGTCGGGATCATAGAGTTCATCACAATAATAAAAAAAACACATCACATTATTCTAATTGGAGCTCAACAGCAAGCAAAAGCAATCGCCGAGATTGAATTGCTCAACAAAGCTTTGAAAATTGTCAACCAGAATCGATATGTGGTCGATCGGATCTCACGTGGTCGATCGGAGCTTTGAAATGCTTGGTTTCATCAAATGATCTCGGAAGGTGGTGATGGTTTTATAAAGCTGGTAGGTAACACTACCAAATCCCTCTTACAAATTTTTGGTTGACGATTTGTTTCAGGCACGAATGTCAAAGCCATCTTTTGACAAGCTGGTCAGCTTAATTCAAGATAACCCGGTTTTTCATAACAACTCGAATGTCAACCAAGTCCCGGTTTGGTGGCAGGCACTTGTTGGACTTGCAAACTTAGGAACATCAGGAAACGGTGGAGATCACTTTCATTTAGCTCGACTGTTCAATTGCTCAGGTATAGATGGATATTTATCAAATTTTGGCAATTATAAACTGACTTTTGTGGTCTATCCTATAACAGAGGGTAGCATTCAGAACTGGACAAAACGATTTATCCTGGCTGTACTCGATTTGGAACAAGATTACGTTCGGTGGCCTTCACGAGCAGCTTGTCGGAATCTTAAAAATGAAGCTGCGTCTCGGGGTTTTTTCAAAGACTGTGTTGGCTTCGTAGACGGAACTCTTATCCCCTTATCAAATGCGCCCCGGGAACACCCCAAAGATTATTGGACTCGTAAATGTTTCTATGCATACAACGCCATGTTGGTATGCAATCTCAATCGCAGGATCACTTACTACGAGTTGGGCTGGTGTGGAAGTTGCCACAATCAGCGAGTTTTCCGCTCTTCACAGGTGAGTAATTTGGGATTTGATTGAGGTATCTGCATTTTCTATCAAATAAAGTAACTTTTTTTTTGGAACCTCCTAGCTATTTCAAGACCCAAATAGATTTTTCTCACCTGGTGAATACCTTTTGGCAGACTCAGGGTACACCGTCTCGGATATCATTATTCCTTGTATCAAGCGAGTCAGGGGTCATAACTTAGGAGCATTTGAAGACGCTTTCAACAAAGCTATCAGCAACATTTGAGTGATAATTCAACACTGCAATGGAATGCTCAAAGGCCGATTCCAATCTCTGAAAGAACTTCGAATTGTTGTTAAAGATGCAGCTTCTGCGCTGCGAGCTAATCAGTGGATCCAGGCATGTATTATCTTACATAATTTCCTTATCGATAACTTTGAAACATGGTCAGGAGTGTTGGGAAGATTTGATGAAGGACTTGACAATGAGACAAGGGTGCGTCAGGCACCCCCAAATGCTCCTCAATTTGAAGATGAAGAAGATGGTTATTTATTGTCGGCTGACCGCAATGAAGAAAGACAAAAACAGCTTTTTGAGGATTTTGTTTCCTCGCGTCAAACTTATGATGTGTTTCTGTAAGGTCGATCTCTCTAGTCGACCTTCACTGATTCTGAGGGCACACGGCCGAAGCCAGACGAAAGTAGCACCTGAGTATGATTTCTGAAAAGGCCTATAAAACACCGAACAATCAATAAGAAAAGCTACTAGTAGAGAGAAGGAGGAAAAGGGTTCCTCCTGAGGGAGTCATACCTATAAAACACCGAACAATCAATAAGAAAAGCTACTAGTAGAGAGAAGGAGGAAAAGGGTTCCTCAAGAGAAGAAACCAAAAAGGAAAGAGGATGGACAATCTATATAAGAAACACTACACTCTACTCTGTAACCCCATAGTCTATATGTAACTAACTCGTACCCCATACTCTTCCTTACACCCCCCCCAACTAAAACAAAAGTCCCCCTAAAGACTTCCTCCACTATTCCCAAATTCAAAAGTAAACAAAACAGAACATAGAACAAAACAAGATTGAAGAAATAATCAAAAGAAGAAACTAAATTAACGTGAGATAAAAGAAATTAAAATTGAAACAGAAAATAAAAAATTAAAAATTGAAACAGAAATAAAAGAAAGGAAAGAAAAGGAAACCATTGATAACTAAATCCGTAAATCCTGGCATTCGAAGAATCGTCGAATCCCCGCGCCGCGTCACGTCCTGAAAAGAGCAAGGTCGAAGATTATGTGCTCACAGGCGTGGCCAAGGTGTTGTTGCGAAAATGGGAGGTGGTAGAACCCCGCGGCGGTGCATACTTAAGGAAGGAACTTACTTGCACAGGGTAGTCCTTCGCCCCACTCAACAGTTATCCACCAACTCATCTGTCTGATACTTCTTCAGCTTCGAGATATGGAAGATGTCGTGAGATTTATCGTTGGCCGAAAGTCGTAATCGGACATCTCTCCCTCCATTAATGACCTCCAGCACCTTGTACGGACCATCAAATCTCGCTCTCAACTTTGCCACCTTCCCCCCCACTTGCGCGCTTCGATGTGTGCTGTCTACCAACACCTGATCCCCACTTCCAACTTCAAGTCGCCCCCCCTCTTATCATCCACTGTACCGCCTGTTCAACCCTCGAGACCCAAAGCTTATCTCGACAACGGGCCCAGTCAGCCTGTCGAGACATCACCCACTTCTCAACGTCCCGACTGCTCGATGCTCTCGATGACGGGATTGGAAAAAGTCGCGGCTGATGACCTAGTACGAAATACATGGGCGAAACCCCCGTCGCCGAATTGACTGCCGAATTGATGGCAAATTCGACTGAAGGTAAGGACTCTAACCAACGTCCCTGACGGCCTTGAGTTGAAAATCGTAGAATTTGACCCAAGGTTTTGTTCGTACGCTCAGAACGGCCGTCCGCTTGAGGATGATACGCGGTGGTTATATTGATACTAATACCCAACAGGCAATGGAGTTCTTTCCAGAACTTAGAGACCCATATCTTGTCACGGTCACCCAGCATCTCATCCGGAGCTCCAAAAAGCGATAACCAAGAACCGTAAAGGCGACGAGCCGTCTTTTCCGCCGAGTCCTTCTGATTCGTAGGTATCAAGCGTACAAACCCGGTAAGTCGACAGGTACAAGACAGTAGCATATCGTAACCTGAAACCTTAGGTAGAGGTCCCACAAAGTCCAGCGCTATACTACTCATCGGCCGTTTGGGTAGATCCGTGGTCTGCGCTCGTCCTGGCAAAAGAGTAGTTCGCGCTTTGTTCCTTTGACACTCATCACAACGCCTGACCCACCTCTCAACCTCATCACTCAATCCCGGCCAGAAAAACTCTTCTTTCAAACGATGGTAAGTCTTGAGGTTTCCTAAATGGCCTACTGCTTGATGTGCCGATTTCACTAAAGCAGTCCTCAACTCCCCGTTCACTGGGACCACAACCCTATCATCCATCAACATCAAGTCATCTTCCCATCTACAGTTCGCCCGGAGTGGTAAGGTTTTTGCTAGCTTGATACAAAATGGGTCCGTCTTATACCCCTCCGTAATAGTTTGACGAGTTTCAGCATCCAGCGCGGGTCGAGATTCAGTCAAGGCCGCTGTATCAATGCGCGATAGCGCATCCGCAACTGAATTGTCTGCACCTTGTAGATATTTAAAATCTAGATCAAATTGTGATAATATTTCTAACCAGCGTGCTTGTCTGCGACTGAGATTTCGTTGTTTCAGCAAATATGTTAAAGAATGATGATCCGTCATTACATTAATCTTTAAACCTAGAAGGAGAAGTCGCCACTTATTAAGAGCGTGCACGACAGCCAATAACTCCTGCTCTGTACAGGGTAATTAC
>NW_006768770.1:24817-46754 GCF_000204055.1 Melampsora larici-populina 98AG31
AAAAGAAAAAAAAAGAAGAAAAAAAGAGAAGAAGGAAGGCGATCCTAACCATCAAGTGGTTGGAAGACGGCAGGCAGCTGCATGCTGCAGGTGACTCTAGCAGGATCCCGTAGAGTATGCAGCTTGATATTGTGATACAGAATTTCTTCAAAACAATCTCCCATCAAGGCTTGTGATTTTTGGCCAAGCCTCACTTATTTGCATAGACAGATGTGCAATGACTTTTGGATCCCGGTAGTAATATGTACATCTCACAGAACACGAGTGCCAAGATATGGCTTTTTCAATTTTCTTTGAGAAACACTTGCAAGAATATTCAGATACAGTCCAAAAACATCAGCCAAATATCCTCTACTATCTTGAAGAATTTTCTCTGTAAACCTTGTTTATTCATGTAGAAATATGCACAATTTCTGGAGTATCCTGACGGTACTATCCACACCCACAGGGGGAAAAATAGAAGCTCTCATAGATGTGAGCAGATAAAGTTTGGAGGTTTCTCCAAGATTGTTTCCAGTTTGTTTCCAATTTTCTTCCAATTTTCCTCCAGTTTTCTTTCAGCTCATCATCTGATCAAATGGTCAGCATGGCCTGAGCAGATGGGTTAGGCCTTCCTCAGGCTTTATCCCCTAGCCAAGAAGCCTGAGGGAGGGCTAGCTCATCTGCTCAGGTCATGTTGGGCCCTCCAATGCTCAGCCTGCACAGTCAAGTGACCAAATGTGATTGAGCAGTGAGAGACCCAACCAAACGTGAAAAACACAATGGGAACCATCCCTTTGGATGCTTCTGATCCCAGGAATGCCACTGAGGACTAGGTGAGCAGCTGTGCTGAACTGAGCAGCCCCTCAGCCAATACTCGGTGACATCCTTTGAATACTTCTGATCCCAGGAATGCCACTGAGGACTAGGTGAGCAGCTGTGCTGAACTGAGCAGCCCCTCAGCCAATACTCAGTGACATCATTTGGATACTTCTGATCCCAGGAATGCCACTGAGGACTAGCTGAGCAGCTGCACTGAACTGAGCATCCCCTCAGCCAATACTGAGTGACATCCTTTGGATACTTCTGATACCAATCCCAGGAATGCCACTTAGGACTAGCTGAGTGGCCCCTCAGCCAATACTCAGTGACATCCTTTGGACCCTTCTGAAGCTGATTCTGAGTATACAGTGATGTGTCAGCTGGGTCCTGAGCACTCATCCATGCTCAAGAAAGGCTCACCCAAGATTAAGATGAGCATGCTTTAGCAAACTCAAGCAATACCTAAGTATTACAGGCTGAGCACATTGGCACCACCAAAATGGTGAATTGAAAGAATCTGAAGGAAATTGAAAATTTTTTGGAGTTATCAGGAAGGTACCCTCTGCTCACATCTATGTGAGCTTTTATTTTTCCCCCTGTGACCCCTGCATGAAGCTGTGGTGGGGAGATATCTTGGTTTTGTGTTCTAGCCTCGAGCCTAGATGTGTCATCACACATTGATACTTGGGGCTAGGACACATGACCCCAATATACCCACATCACAGCTTTGTGCAGGGGTGTAGATTGTATGGTTGGGATACACCAGACATTGTGCATCTGTGAATGTGGATAAACAAGGTTTACAGGGGAAAAAAATCAACATAGGAGAGAATTTTTGGCAATTCTTTTGGAGTGTATTGGAATATTTATGTTTTTCTAAAAGAAATTCAAAAATGACGTATCTTGGCACTCAGATTCTGTATGGAGGTGTACATATTACTACTGGGATCCGCCAGTCATTGCACATTGGTGTACCAAAACAAGTGAGGCTAGAGACAAAAATCACAAGCCTTGTTGGGAGATCTTTTCTAACTTTTCTAACATGTATCACTACAAGAAAGATAATATTTTCTGCATGGAAAAGAAAAGTCTCGACATAGAAAAATATTGAGATCTCAGGAGGAGAGCAAAAAATACAAAAAAATATGCACCTTGTTGCCTGCTATCAGAGCTTTAATTCAGGTATTTTTTGGTATTTTTAGAGTCTCTTTTGATGAATGTACTAACAATAAACCTTCATTTTCATCAAATTACAACCTGTAACAAAGGCTGAAATTTGGCTCATGAGAATCAAATGGACATTCTTATTTCTGAGAAAACTCATAACTTTTTTAATTCCGGTCCAAAGGACTTGATCATTAACTCATTAGAAAGCTGAATGCATTCTGGACAAACTTTGTTATGGACTACAAGCTCTGGCTGTTGAGTTACAGAAGTTATAGATGTTTGAAACAATTTACACATATGTCTTCATAACACCTTTACCAGACTAGCTACAGATTTTCACTCTCAATGAAGCTCTGGAGTATATGTTCAGCTTTCTAATGAACTTAAAATCGAGGGTTTTCGTGCCCAAATGCAAAAGTTATGTGGTTTCTTAGAAATCAAATTGTCCATTTGATCTTCATGAGCCAAATCTCTGCATTTGTTACAGGTTTTAATTTGAGGAAATTGAAGGTTTATTGTTAGTACATTCATCAAAAGAGACTCTAAAAATACCAAAAAATAATTGGATCAAAGCTCTGATAGCAGGCAACAGGGTGCATATTTTTTTGTATTTTTTGCTCTCCTCCTGAGATCTCAATATTTTTCTATGTCTAGACTTTTCTTTTCCGTGCAGAAAATATTATCTTTCTTGTAGTGTATGGGCATAAACCTGGTTTACAAGAACAAATCTACTGAAGATATCAAAGATTGTTACATTTTTCTGGACCAGTAATGTTATTCTAAAAATGAAACATTGCCATATTTGTTTTGGGATGGAGAACTGTCCAGATGGTTGCAGGCATCATCTTAAGTTCTTTTGAAATTTGCTTGAAATTTGCTTGAAATTTGCTTGAAATTACTTTGGAAACTTCCTGGAGTTGTGGTAGTCTCTGGCCTGCCAGTGAATAGTAGCTGGGGTCTGTGGATACAATCATCAAGTGTATTGAAGTTCTTTATCTCCGGCATGTGTTGTGCTACCAACACCTGAAGTGCTCCACTTCAATTGTCAGCCTGAGCCTTGAAACCGGTGGCTTTAAGAGAATCATAGCTGAATGATTGTGTGCTTGATGCTTCTTTATTGGCTTTGTTACAGAGTCACTGAGGTAAATTCAAGCCTTTATGTAACAGGAGCTGGCAACTCCATTTTGTCTTAGGTGTGGAATGTGTCCCACTGCCTGATACTCACTGAAAGGTCTGTTCCTTCAGGGTCCTCTGAGGTAGGTACAAGAGTACTCCTGTCTCAGGTTTACAATTCAATGCAACAGTCTAGTTTCTACATATTGATAAAGAGACATCAATAACAATCTTCAAAAATCTTGGACAATAAGATGAAATTTAAATAGATCTCTGGATCTTTAGATCAATAACAACATTCTTTAGCAAAAAGATACACAATAATTACAGTTATAAAAAACAGTAAGAGTCAAGTAACAAAGGTAGGATCAATGAATTAGATACAATCTAAGTTAAAAGTATGAGCTGGTCTTTTGGTAAAAAGTTATAGAGTTTGATTTCTAAAAGTAAAGTCGTTGGTTCGTAAAAAGGTATTTTCCGTTCTTGGAAGGAAAATAATGTCGCTTATATATTTGTTAATGTTGCCTCGACATGTGTATGTATTCCTTATATAGTGCATCAGGGTCTTTTTCACTACCAGCATAAAGTAATTTTCTCAAGTAAAAAATGAATACATTTAGAGCAAAAAATGATTGAAAATGCATTTGATCAGCGTTAAATCAGCATTGAATCAGCATTATTCAGCATTAAATGAGCATTTTTGATTAAAAAGGCATTAATTGTAATCATTTTTCCCTTGGGAAAATTACCTTTTGCTGGGGGTGTGTGTATGTGGTCATAAGGGTTCATTTGTGGTAAGCTGAAACCAGCAAAAATGCTCCTTGTGCCATATCAATATTTCTTCTTGGCAATGGGGTCTTGGCTCCTTTCAGCTTGGTTGTTGTTTTCCTGGTGGGTTCTTCCAAACTAAAGCCATTGGCTGGCAATGGGAGTAATGTGAAATACTCCTCATGGCTGACATCAATCCACTTTTTTCTTTTTTTTTGTAACGGAGCACAATCCCACTACATCTGAGACCCACTCTTGCCACCATGTCCGTGTGGTGTTTGCTCGTCAACAAGCGCACACGAGTCGCCTTTGTGCCTCAAAGGCATTCCGTGTGCGCTTGTTGTTGGGCAACTGCCACAAGGACACAGTGTGCTCTGCTCATGAGACCAACCCACACCTCTTGCGCTCAACCACATATGATCTTTGGTTTCAGAGTGGGGTGGAGTCTTCAATTCACTGACATGGTTCTATGATGCAAATTGATAGGAATACAGAAATAAGTATATGCATAAATGACCAAGGAGAAAGCAAACCATGAGACATGAACATTAAAACAAACATCCAGGGATAAATCAGAGGAATTAGTCATGTTTGAACTCAATTGTTCATGTGAGGTAGGAACATGCAAACCACCCCGTTGGGGACTGTGAAGGCGCTGTGGTCATCCTGCAGTAAAAGTGGCCCGAGCTGTCCCTGTGGTTTCAACAGACCACAATTGCAGGAGGAAACTACAGGTGGTACCCTGCAACACTGCATTGGGCATAACTGGTAGGTGTTTGATTTTGATCATATGTACAACTTCATTTATTTATGTTTACCTTTCAATCCTGTTACCTCACTTGATGTCAACTTGATAAATTTTTCTTGAGTTCCATCTTGTTTCATTTTTTTGTGTTTTTTTATGATTGGACTGCAATTGACTGCAACCAGAGGCTCCCAGAAATTTTTTTAGCTGCACCATCTTCGCACTCCAGTGTTTGTTCACTACAACTGCACTGCAATATCATTGTCATGAAGCTGTGGTGCTGCAGCGCGCTGTACTGTGTTCGTGTGTTGGAGGTAGAGTATCAACCACTGTCAAAAGAGGCATGTTCTGATATTTGTCTCTTGATAGCTTTTAGCATCTTTCAGATTGGCTTGCTGGATACATCTTGCCAAACTTGAGAGCACGGAAAGACTTGCAATTGCCCCACTAAAACCGTGCTCTGCTATAACCATTCCAATTGGTTTCTGGGTGCAGGGAACGTGCTGCACCGTAGAGCATCTGTAGTTCTTGGTTTGGGGTAATACGGCCGGATTGAAGAGTTGTTTCAAGCAAGTATAACTTTGAGATCTCATTCAATGTTATAAACCAAAGATAAAAAGACGGGGAACAAAAGCAAAACAAAAAACAATAACAATAACAAAAAAAGGAAGCAAGCTGAGACTGACTTGATAGGGAAACTTGTTCATCTTCTCAGTATAAAAATGATGAAGAACACTTCATGCACTTTGTACAATGTGATTTGGGTCTTCTTGTCCCTCCACAAGTTTTTCAAAGGAGATTCAGGAGTATACTTTAAGCAAAAACCCGGTTCAAGGAAGTGCAGATTAACAAAAAGCAACAAGTGAGTATGATGGTGTGAAATATGTAGGAGAAAAAAAGAAAAACAATCATGTCCAAATTTTGTGAAGGGGGAGAAGGAGGAGAAATTTCAAGCAGACTACTTGCAACCCACAAGTTCCTCTGTTGTGAGAAGCCCTGCAACACAATTTTCTTTCAATCTCAGACCTCTGTCAAGGCCTGATAATGAGCCAGCTATGGAACATTTCCCAGGATTCCCTCTTGTGTGTATAGTGGACTCAAATCTTTGACAGGAAGAAGCCAAAAGACATTGCAAGGAGTAACTTAACCAAGTCCCTCAATGCTGAGACATCTGTCTGTCAAGCAAGTCAAATCTGCATGTCTCAGCATGAGGGACTTACATCTAATTTTGTGTTATTGGCCTGAGGCCTAGGGATTTCATTGCGGATGAAATCTTGATTTGTACTTTTGCATGATCTCACCAAGGAATCTTTTACAACACTTCATGGGGATATGCGCTGACCCCCTCTTCAAAATTTACAAGTGGAATTGTTGAGATTACCTGGTTGCTCACTGAGATACATACTATCACTGCAAATATAATGTGTTTCTCCACAGTGAAAAATGATTGCACTTAATGCACAAGATAATTAATAATGCAGATATAATGCAGAAAAATGCAGATTTAATGTAGATTTAATGCACTTTCAATCATTTTTTGAATTAAATGTAATCATTTTTCACCGTGGAGAAACACATTATATTTGCAGTGTATGCTACTTTGTGATTTTCACACGTAGCTCACATGTAGCTCTGATAAGTTGGGGACTTATTCCTATAAACCACAGAGCTAAATGTGAGCTACATGTGAAAATGTCAAATTAAAACAATATGTAGCTCAGCACACAACCAAGTAATTTTGATCATTCAAGCTCTACATTTTGAAACAAATGGCAGCACGTATGCCCATGATGCGCAGTAAAAAGATCCTTGGTGAGCTCACAGAAATGGGGAAATGCAGATTGCCTCTGCAAAGGAATCCTTACCCCTCAAGCCAAAATGTTGAGTCTAGATGTAAGTCACTGTCCCTCATGCTGAAACATGTGCATTCAACTTGCTTGAATGACAGCTGTCTCAGCATTGAGGGACTTGGTTGAGAGCATACACTTTTCTCTTGGTAAATGACCTTGGTATGGTAAATTTTACTGAAATTTACCATATCAAGCTTCAAAATCTGCAATTGTTTCCAAAGTACCGATTGGTACATAGAGAATCAATCCCAAAATTGATAGGAGTCCAGTGAATTTAATGGACCTCTACCAAATTGGTATTGGCAAATTACTGGACTGTTACTGAGCTATGCATCAACCCACCACTCCCAAAAACCAGAGTTTGACACAACACCTCCCTTTTTCTGCTCTGTTTTCAAATTGGCTGTTTTCAATCCTTTTCTTTTTGAATTGATTGTTTGGAACTTGATTGTTCTTCAAATGATTGTTTTTTGAGCTGATTGTTTTGAAACTGATAGTTTTCAAACAGCCCTCATTGAGCAACAACAAAAAGTCTTACTTCATGCTTTGAGAGTTGCAGTTTGTTTCAAAATGCATGATAGTGGGAGGGAGTCTGTTTCGTTCAGTAATGATATTTGCTGAAACAAAGCTTGGTTGATGTCTGGTCTTCTAGTCATGATAGCTTGATAACTTGGTAGTTGAACAAACTCCAGGGCCATGTGTCAATTCAAGGAAACTTCAAGTTTTCTTTTTCAAAAATTCAAGATACTGTTCTTGTTTTCCATGTTTTTTGGCTGACCAAGGGGTCAAAGTTGCAGACATGCCCAGACACGTGCCCGGAAGTCCAGATTCTAAATTCACAGCCAAAAATAAAATCTGGACTTCTGGGCATGTGCCCGGACTTGTACTTTGTATCCCGTAAATGTTTGACCAACCCATAATGTCTGCAATAACACAGATTGTAACTCTTGTGAAACTTTGCAGTTCCAACCTGAGCTTGCTGTTGATGAACAAATATCAGTTGCAAATGATGATGCTTGTAAATGTAAATCTTGTACAATTATGATTGGTGTATATCAAGTGGATGTGATTTTATTGTTTTTCTTTGCGCCTCTTGTGCCCTCTTGTGCCCCCAGCCAAATAGTGGGCGTGCCCAACCCCTCTTGGGTGCAACCGGGCACACCTTTTTTGAAATATTGCGCCCACCACATGACACCTGTGCAATTAAACTTAACAAAGTCCCACGCTCATGCATCCTCGCAAGGCGTTTAGCAACTGAATTACGCCAACTGTGTACGCTCCAAAACCTCAGAGATTTGGGTGGGCAGGGAGCGTGCTCCAAGTCCTAATGCCCAGACTACCCCAAGGATTTGGATATAGTCCAAAGAGAGAACTTGTGCGCTGATATCTTGCACTGAGACTACAATTTTTTTCTCGAGGAAGGTAATCCCTTCTTACCACAAATGTGCTTCAAAGATTGGGTCTTAGCAGCAAATTTGGACTCGAGAGAGAGGTTACATGTGTAATCCTCTGTTAAGAGCCAATATGCGCATTTTAGGCAAGAGGGAAGCACTTTCCTTGGGAAAAAAATATGTACATTATGCGGAAGAGGCAGGCGCTCAACTTTTTCCTTTGGACTATGCCCAAATCCTTGGTGTGGAAAAAGGTATAAGGCAAGCTCCCTGCCAAACCCAAATCTCTGAGGTTTTGGAGTGTACACATTTGGCGTAAGTCCCTTGCTCGACGCCTCACAAGGATGCACAAGCGTGGGACTTTGTCAAGTTTACCGTGCAATGTCCTTGGGGAGGATGAAGAATGGACATCCTGAGCTGTCAAAGGTTGACCTGTAAGAATCAATTCTGGCCACCTCTCTCACAAGTGTCACAGACTTGAGTTGCTGTTGCCAGTGGTACAAGGTTTTGTAAATGACATGCTACAGCCAATTTGAGAATGATTGATTTCCTTCTACAAAAATCTGTGTTGCCGCAGTGGTCAAAACCAACCAAAAAGTGTTCTTACAGGTTTTGTATTCTTTGTATTCTCAAAATGAGGAGAGAAACAAATCTTGGTCAAGAAGAGAACCAAGTTTTGCATCATGATGCACTTTTCACATTCTCAAATCAGCTGTAACACTTTAACAATTTTTGCGGTCAGATGAAGCAAATATGTTAGTCAAACAAATTACATAATGGTACTCAAAATGTGGAGTTCCTTCACCAAAAAACGCGAGCCAATTCTGCGACGCGCGAAGGGCTTAGTTAAGCTGACTAGGTTTTAACCAGCCAGCACGTTTCCTTTTCCCCAAAGGGGTTTTTACCGGAGCGGAGCACAATGTAGTGCCTGATAGCCTACGGCTGAGGATTAAAACAAGGTATTTGATATCATCCCTGTCTAATATCCAAGATTTTGCCCATCTCAGAGGGATTTCAATCGCACTTCGTGTCAACTTTGCTTATTGGCATCATGAACTTTGTGAGGTGATAAATATCCAAACTTGACTAATTCCCAAGCTGAACCTCATAAGCACGAGGCGTAATTTTTACGCTGATCTTCGCCAATCTCAAAGTCAAAAACTACTCCTAAAGTGGAACCCCTGCTAACCACGCGCGAGGATCTGGGCTCGGTGCGCCTCATTTAAGCTTTCAACTTCATCACTCTCTTCACCTTTTGTTGCCAATTTCATTTTTCGTCATATTCATTGGTGATTGCAGTGAGAACAGGTATGGCGGTGTGTGCGGCTTCGCTTCCCATGAAGTGAAATTTGATAATCAGCTTGCTGCGCGCATGTGTCCTGCGTGGTTCTCACGAAGCCCCTCACTAAGAAACCTTTTGAAATGTAGGCCATCCAAAAGTATCTCACCTGCGTCGTTCCTATGACACATCTTGTACATTTTATCCACCGATGCAAAACTTTGTGCAAAACGTTGCAAAACAAATAACTGATTTCAGATCTAGTCTAAACAACTTAAATGTAACCTCTTCCCTCTCCCTCTCTTCCGAGGTGAATATACATACCACTAGTTTCTCTATCCCTTGACTCTTCAGCTCACACTACATCCAAGCAAAATCTAAAGCCTATGCTGCCTACCGAACCACCACGAGCGCTCTGGGTCACCAATGCAGAGCTCTTAGCTCATCTCACCCTTCTCAACGCGTTTCATCATCTTCGCGAACTTCGACCTGAGCCGGAGTTTCTACACATGGCTCTCTTCCGATTCGAGCTTTGGGTCGCCAGATTGACTCCTGAACCCTTCGATGTAGAGACGCTCCCTCCGCTTGATGTGTTGATGGTCTGGCACGCCTATTGTTTGACATCGCGGTGAGCGCGGTTTCAACTTGCTTGTTTGACTTCAAGTGATATCGATTGTCTCATTTTGCTTTGTGGTTGGGGGGCGTCACTTTCAGAGCTTACTATGAGGATTCTCGAAGACTTTATCCGGTCCTTCATACCATCGAGTTCCCTCTCGCCCTTGCTGTAAGCCTATGAATGATCTTGCGCATTGATTCAGACAACGTCATTAACCGTGACACATGTATGTAGGCCAACCAGTACTTACGGCCACGCCAGAAGGCAGATCCACTGCGAGTGGCCATTCCCCATCAGGCGATTACCAACTGGTTCGAAAGTACTAACACCAACTATTGTCCGAATGGATTCTTCAACAATCCATCCTTGCGCACTTTCCTTTGTCCGATATGTAAATCGGCTATCAACTCTCGTGCGTCACTTACCTTCAGTTTGGCTTTCTTCTAATACATTTTACGGACTTCTTGCTAGCCTAGACTCATGAAACTTGCTGAAACTGATTTATAACAACACATCTTCACCCCCACTGTCGTTCCTTATAACTATCGCCACTTCAATATCCGCTCACGTTGAGCTTCATGGCTGGTTTCTCCAAACATCAGCCTTTACAAATGCAACTCAGACTGGATGGGCGGAGAGCTACAACTGTAGACTGCAGTGTGAAGATTGTGGGTGGAAAGGAACAAAGTCAGACTTAGCTGCCCACAGGCTTCTCTATGACATACAATCCTTGTCCTCTTCACCACCCTCGGACTCTGCATCGCTGGCGTACGTGTCTTTATCACTCCTCTCAGTTTTCCGCAAAAGTAATGCTGAATAACCTTTGATGGCTTTGTGTAGCGGGACGCTCACTACCACCAAGACCCTGGAAGATAAGCAGCACGCTGCAACTTTCAACCTCCTTGTTACGCGCATCCTCGCCTCAATAGCTCCGTCGTCCGTTAAGCAACGTTTACATGATCCCCAAGCTGCAATACAAACCATCAAAGTACTCACTGCTGTCCCGAAGTCTGTATCTCGATTCGCAATCTCTTATGAGGTCATAGCATACCCACTAACTCCTTCCACCTTAGGATCTCGTCAACCGATGGAGTGAATCAGATGCTGAGCGCCTACAGTGTCCCCGAACCATTCTCTACGGACCTGATCGTGGCGGTTGAGTTCTTTTTGAAGCTGGTGGTTATCATCGTCTTGCTGATCGATGCGTGCTGACATACCTTCGTCTTACAGATGACGCGTCAAGAGTCTTTCACGAAGTCTGTTGTTGACTTGGGCTGGACTGAAGCTGCTTGTTCACGTGATGTTGAGGCTGTCAGCCAAATAACGTATTCAGGATTTGCTATCAATCGAGCCGTCTCAAGGTACCAAGCGTAAGTTGATGCTTTTTTTGCATCACCTCAGACTCTTCATATCCATCCCCTGGTAATTTGACGTGTGTTTTATCTATCAAAGTTTTGTAGAACTATTGAAAGTTCGAGACGGAACCTCCTTCGATATTTGCATTCCGACTTACGATATGTAAGTCGTCGAAAGCCTTTTTTGAACCTCACTAACGCTACCTGCATCATGATCACATCTATTAACGTTCGGGTTTGTTTAGTGACTTGGCCTGGAGAACACATCAGCTGATGGGTGTAAGATACAGTAAAGAGATGTTTTCCTTTCTTGGTCGATCAATTGACCAGTTAAGTTTCCCGCACCCATCTTGGGCGTTTCAGTTAAAATTGACCCAGGACTACTATTTGAACAGTTTCACGGAACGAGTGTCTGATCAGCCGACACTCAATGCTCTGTTCCAATCGACTGCAAAAGCATGGGAGGTGCGTGGAAATGAGCTTTTGTTACAGTTGACGTAAAAATTATTCATCCTGATGATGTGTTCTTCCCATGCTTAGAGAGTCCACGAGGTACCCTATTCGCAGTATCCCGCGCCTGAATACAGTCTAGAAAAACCTTACCCGCTACTCAAGTTGAAACTCACGACACCTCAGACGAAGGCACCGCAAGAAAACCCAGGCGATCGGAAGCCGGGTGTACGCTTTGTTATCAACGAGCCCAAAGCGTGATCTCTGAGTACCCCTCCTTAAAAGCTACTGTCGCAGTTTTATTACATGTAATGATATCTTGTATTCTCTTTGTTTCTTGTTTTCGCACCTATTATAATATGTCTGAAAAAGGTGTCCAATTTTGCAATCAATTGAATGGCATAATGCGAGCAAAACCACCCATTGGATTATGATGTTCCGGCCCTTCTGACCTGCATCATCACAGAATGGTAGATGCTTCATTGGGAAAATATTCAGTCCGCGCGGTCCCCGTGATGTAGAACCAAATCACTTGAGTTGAGTTGCATCTAGGCCTATACCCAACTCATACTCACTTTGCATGGGTATTAGCCCCGTAGGAGAGTACATGTGCTTCCCATGTGAACTGTATGAGGAGTACTCCACATTGGAGAACGGACTTGCGAGTGTCATTTACTGCTGCCTGTGTTGGTGTGGGTTAATTCTCAGATGGAGGCACTCGGAACTCTGCACTGGGCATATATCATCCGGTGAGCATGATGTTTTCTATAGATGTTTTCTATAACTTTGACATACTCTCCTCTCCCATTCCTCTCTCCACTCACACTTACCCTGACCAATTTCATCTGTTCTGAGCTCTCATTATTTTACCTCTTGGTTCCTGACATCTATTGTATCCTTTTTTGAGGGGTACAGTCTAACCCATGCAATTGCATAATTTGGGTGGAAGACCTTTGCTATGCATTTTGACAGGTTATGCAATTCTGTTGTCAAATTTGGCAGTAAAAAGCCTCAAGATTGAGGATTTTTCTATGCATCATCATGGGTTATGCAGCTGTGTGGGTATGCATTTGCACATGTTAGACTGTAAATCTTTTTCAAATTTATTCAACTTGAATCATAAGATCATGATCAGAAAGAAGAAAGATAAGAAAATCCATACAAAAGTCAAAAATGTACGTATATCAGGGGGTAAATGGTTTTTAGGGTATTATCAATGGAGCGCACTATTTGGCACCCAGTTAAAACGTGCAATGCCCAGTTTTGAAATTTCAAAACTTTTCACCGCCTGGTTCAAAATGTGACAGATTGCCAAACCGGGCTTATGTTTTTTGTCAATCAAATAATGAGAAAGCATGTCTCTTGTTTTCACTATCTTTTCACTAGCTTTCCAATTTGCGTTGTTCAACAATCTTGCCGCTCAATCAATGTTCTTGCTTGATGTTGAGCCCACAAAGATTCTGGTTCATTCAGGTTGTATTTCATTTCATGTACATCTTTCTTGAAAGGCATACAAACAGAATAATAATAAATAACCAGCAAGTGACAAGATAATAAGAGTAAAATGAGAGTGAGACAAAGCATGATTAAAGTGTGATTATTGAGGGTAAGACAAAAGATTTCCACAGTAGAGAATGACTATGATTAAAAGAGAAGCTTGTCAGCAAATCAATCAAAGAAAGGAACAAAGGAAGGAACAAAGGTAGAAAATAAAAAATAAAATCAATCAACAGGAGGAGTGGAGACAAAACTTACCATCTTTGCACAATGTCTCATGTTGGGTGACCTGATGGATGGTTGTCCAATACATTGAGCTGGCTTTGAGATTGGAGGCAAGTCAGCTCAGCAAGTAAAATTGAGAGAGTGAGCAAGCAAGCGAGTGATGAGAGGGGATATGGCAGGTCTAATTTCAAAGGTAGTGCCCAGTTAAAACACACTACCGCCCAATTTGAGAGTGTGAAAGAGTGTAAATGCCCGGTTAGTCAGTGTAAATGCCCGGTTAGTCAGTGTAGCGGCCCGGTTAGTGAGTTTTGGCTTGAAAACCCTTGGAAAGTATCAAGCCAAACCGGGCTTTGGGTATTTTCAAACCAGGCGCCAAATAGTGCGCTCCTTATTAATTGATTTGAGGGTTCAGGAAGGTTTTATTATGAAAGGAAATGATCTTATGAATTGATTGATAAACAGTGCTCTTATGACATAGAAGAAAACAATTTTAGATGAGTAAAGAGGTGAAAATGGACAAAAATTGTTGAAATTGAAGGTTTTCAGCCATATGTAAAAACCTGTCAGATCAGGATGAGTGACAGTTCAATTGAAGAAACATGTTTCATTTTATCATGTAAAAAATTCAAACCAATAGTAACAGAGGATTTGTGAAAAAGTCATAAGGAATTAAAGAGACTGGTGTGAATTTTGACTTTTGTGCTTACATACACACATGTAGCAACATTTACATGACAAAAAGCTGGTTTTATCAATCTCTACAGCTCAATAACTCCTTCATCATGATTCACAAATAGCTCTTAATAGCCCAATTAATGTTCAGCATCATGAGATCTACAAAATGAGCTATAGTAATCAAAATTTCAAGCACTTTTTAAAAAGTTGTAATTCTGAAAATGGTTTCCAGCTACAAGTATTAGGAAAAATCACCTGTATTCATAATAATAAGATCTGTCCATCATTCATAAACATCAATTGATCGACTTCAAAGCTTAAATCATGTCATTCATTAGCAATAATCACATCATAGGATTACATCGGAGGGGTTTGGTGGGGTTTTTAACAGTTTTTGTTGGTTTTTGTGGCTGTTTGTCAGCCTGAGAGTCTTAATCTACAGTGATTGAAAAGACTTTAGGTTGAATGTACATTACAAAATGTATCCTGCTTGTGTTCTAAAGTTTTAGTTATGACACTTGAGGTGAGTTTGTAATTCTTTGTGGTAAATCTAACTCTGTGCCAGCAACGCACTGCGCTGCAGAAAGCGTGTTTTTTGGTGTGTTGCTCCGCAACATGCAACAAGACCCAGTGGCAGATGGTGCGTTGCGTTAAGCACTGCAACAACAAAATGTTTGACTGGGTTGCACGGCAGTCAAGGCGCCGTGCAACGCAAAAGCACCAAAAAAATGTTGATTTTTGATTTTTTTGGGGCAGTAACACAATATATGCTGTTGCGGCCCAAAAACTCAAAATTTGACACATCTTGTTGTGCAGCCGGTCAGGCCGCAACTTGGAAATTGATTTGGTGGTGCAGTGCGGTCAGAAAACCCGCAGCGCAAGCGCAGCACAGCACCCAACACCTGCGTTGCTGGCCCAGGGTTGGTAAATCTGTAGAAGAAATGCTAGTTGTTAGCTAGAGTTGTCTTTGGTGCAGGATGGTTACTGCGGTCAGAAGCTAATCAAGGTACAATTACCTGGACTGCCTTCTAAGGTGAATACAAAAGATTTTCCTGGTTATTCCTTAGGTCACACCTCAGTGCTAGTTGATAAGTGTGTTATCAAAAGAAAAGGGAGAGAAGGACTTTAGTTGAATAGTTCTAACTAAACAATTTGTAACACCTTTGAGTAAAAGGATAAGAAAATGATAGAGAAAATGATTTTCAACAACAACACTATTCAAGTTTTACAAGAGAAGTTTTCTAAAGATAAGAAGGTTCTAGAGTAATTCAAAAGGAGTTTGTAGGTGCTGGAATCTAAAGGCTGAAATAGTGATTTCTTGGTTTTTGTGGTTATGGTAAAGGATGAATTCTCTTCCTTGTTTTTGGGAAAAAGTTCCGTACTTATATAGTTTGAATATGGGTCAATGATAGGGTTTAGGGAACTTCATTGTTTATGATTGGGCCGGCTTCTGTTGTTGCCTTGGCCCGATTTAGACTGTTGTTTCCATTTCCTTTTTAGGCATGGTGTTAGGATAGGTAGGTGTGTGACATGCTCTAGCATGTCACATGCACTCTAAGTGAGATCATCCAATATCATCAGCAGATCTCAAAGTCAAAGATCAGTCTAGAAGTGCTTTTACCTACTAATAACAAGCGCAAACCAGGAAATCTGTGCCTGGTCCTTAATGAGTAACAAAACAAAATCACATGTTTTCATTTTTCCATAATTGTTTTATGAGTGATGATCAAGATGAGAAGTGTAACCAAACTTTATAAAAGTATCCATCTTGTGATTCTTTTAAAGGAGCTTCTTCAGGACAAGTGAAACTAAGTGTGTAAGAGATTGAGATTAGGGAAATTAAATGAGAGCAAGAGTAATGAGACAAGTTCAGATTGCCACAGTGAAGAAGTGGGCTTCTGTTTTTGTTATCCTTATGTAGTTGATGTTGCTATCGTGGATTTTTTTGCGGTCGTAGTCGATGGTTTAATTTATCTTGATAATTCGGATCTTTGAATGAATCCTTTCGAAGGGATCAGTGAATTGAATAAACAAGTTATGCAACATGAAGCTTCTGGAAGGTAAAGTCACATCTTGAACTCTTCTTGTCGAAGTCACTGCTATGGGAATAAGTCGCTTGACTTCAGCCAAGCTACAAGTGAATTTACAAAAATCCAAATTCATGTAGCTCAAGAACCAAAGGGCGAATGGCGACAATTGGAGTTGCACAATATGTAGGGAGCTTCAGCGCATCTCTGGGTGTAAGGGTGGATCATGTTCCTTGGTGCGCTCACGGAAAAGAGAAATCCAAGTTACCCCTCAGGCCAAAAACATGTCACCTTGGGGGTGAGTCCCTCATTCCAAGACAGCGGATTCAACTTGTTGAATGACAGCTGTTGAAGCATCGAGAGACTTTTTTATTAGGGACCAGGGTCATGTCGCAAGAGTATTGAAGTTTCAGGAAGTTCCCATCATGTTTTTAGTGTATTGCTCCCGTGAGATGACCTCACTTTTTAGGTACTGTCGTTCTCGAAAAGTTTGTCCGAGTTTTCCCGCAAAACTCGAGCAATTTGGCGGGAAAAATTGGACAAAGTAGGGGCCCGTTCGGCTGGAACCCAAAAGCCACTTTTGGTCAAAAGCTACACTACTTATACACAAAGAGCCCAGACTTTCTCTTGCATAGCTTCTCTGCTTGTTATTTTAAATTTAGGTGAACAAATATCACAAACAAAAACCACTTTTGATCAAAAGTTGGTTCAAAATCAAAAACAGCCTTGAGGCTGTTTTTGAAGTCAAAAGCCGCTTTTGCCCCCCTCGTTCAATCAATAAATGATCTTTCGTTGACCTTTTTCGTTGACTGTTCGGTAATGGAAAAGCCGAGTTTCACGTTTTTGATTTTGCCCCTCAAAAAAGGGGCAAAATCAAAAATCGCTTTTGCGTGACAACTTTTGGGAAATCGAGCCGAACGGGCCCTAGCACTTTTCCATGAGCACCATCGCAGAATTCCCATTCCCTGTGCTACTTATACAAAAAGAGCCCAGACTTTCTCTTGCATAACTTCTCTGCTTGTTACTTTAAATTTAAGTGAACAAATATCACAAACTTCGTTCTTCCTTAAATCTTTATATTCACTTATCCACAAAATGAAAGTCTCAATCATATCAGCCGCCATGGTTTCACTTGCAGGTATTTGATTTTTTCTCGTATTGAACTTTTTTTGCTTCATTATAAGCATCACAATTGTCTGATTTCACCATCTGTCTGATTCCCGCCTGATCAGCTACTATAATCGCAATGCCCCATCCGAGGTAGGTTTTGCTTCTTGTTGAAGACATATTGTGCTTCAGTTAGCTTATTTTGTTGTTTGGTGAGCATAGCAGTCCCGAGTCCGACGACAATAAATTGATGACTCGTAACTTGCCTCAAGATTCAAGGTAAGTAGACCTCTCGATCTATCATCTCATCGGAAGATATTTCAAACTGATCATTTAAATTGAAATTATGCTTCTTTCCGAATACCACAGTCTTGAACGTCGTACCTCATCTGTTCAAGGAGACAAAGCGAAACCCAAAGAAATGTACTTCCTTTCTTCACCTTCCTGTACACATTTACACAAAGTTTACTAATGATTCGAACCATAACCTCAAAACAGTGAAGAGAAGTGGTGGGGCGGGAGTGCTATGCCTATGCCTTATCGGCATCGCCCAGGTAATTAGATGTACGTTGGTGGATGCAGCAGACGTAAGTTGATTTTACTTCTCTTCTCTCTTTGAAACTTGAAAGCATTTTATCATTGATAAAGAGGGCTGATGAACAATTGCAACTGAACAGGGTTTCTTTTTTTTTTTTTTTGAGTTGTTCCACATCGTTTGCTCATCCTTTAGAGTTTTTTGCCACTGGCATGGCTATACGAATTGTGGATTTGTTCCTCAATGTTAAACTGGGCTTCTTTCAACTACAATCTTTGTGAATCAAAACCCTTGCACGCTGGCAACTTTGGTCGGATATAGAAGCAAAGATGCAATCCGTAATGTGGATTTCTAGTATTGCATCATCTCCTGATTGTGTTGTGCACATCGAGTACGTCCGACGAGTGTTCTTTGATCAAAAAGTATCATCAACAAAAGCCTTTCAAAGTACCACTAGCAGTCAAATCGACAACATTGAATGGTGCCTGCCGGTGTCAAGTAACCCTGATAACTGAGTTGATAAGGCCTTATACATTGACATGTGAGCGAGGTCATTTTGAGTCCAAATAGTATATCATAACAAACAATTGTAAAAGAAAATCTTTGGATAAAGCGGAGTGATATTTCCACACCGATCCATACAACTTGTATGACAATAGGGACATTCAAAGTTTTGGAAGAGGCAATTGACATCATAAAGAAGGTACCTAATAACATACATCTGAGCATCACTTAATGCTTTTACAAAAAGGGATCGCCCTCTGGCCTTCACTACATACCCTCATGGTAAGATCGGAAGCAAGCATCCGAGCCTCCGGAGCTGCGAGGAAAATCACACAACAAGGGATACTGTTATGTACATTGAGGAAATCCTTGGCCTTTGCCAATACCAAAGATCTCTTGAGTGCTCCTTCTTCGGAGCTGAATTCCGAAAAAGCTTTGCGGATGCTTACCTCCCTTAATACACCCAATACATAGTCGATTGCACCGGCATTGGTGACTGTGAACAGCTTTACTCGCAAGACAATATCTTTGGCCGGAGATATGTCCACAGTTTTGCTGAAATTCAAAGCATTGAGTCAACGTCTGAACCGCCCCGCTTCGCGTCGCTCTAAGCCACTTTTTTTGTAGTGGGGCGAGAAGCCGCTACAAGTACAATCGCTCTCGATCCGCTTTCAAAAAGCAAGCGCTACACACTAATGGGAGCGTGGCGATTGTTCAGACCGCTCTCGCTCCGCTCTCGCTCCGCTCTCGCTCCGCTCAGGGAAATTTTCAGGCATTGCAGCGGGCCGGGCGAGTGTTTTATTCACAATTTTTTTTTATTTTCAAAATGTACATAAGAATAAGATATAAACAGTCTGCTACAAAGAGAAACAAACCAAAATTAGGACAAACAAAGAGACTGCTAACAAAAGTTGAGAAAAGGTGTTGAACGAGTGAATAGAAATTGAAGAGAGACATTCAGCAAGAGCAGACAGTGTTTAAAAAGCGAGACAGTAGAAGGAAAAAGGAGAAAGCAAAAAAAAAAAGATTGAGGAAAACAGACAACAAAAGTTGAGAAAAAAACATGTTGAACGAGTGAATAGAAATGAAAATCAGACTTTGAGCGAGCACCAAACAGGGTTGAAAAAACAAAGACAGTGGAAGGAAAAGAGACAAGAACAAAATGGACATTGAAAGGTAATCGGCGGGAAATTCAAAACAAGACATTTAAAAGAAAAGGAAATAGGTAAAAGATATGACCATCAAAGAGAAAACGGATTGAATATAAAAGTAATCCAAAATGTTAGAGACAGCAGTCTTTCTTTTTGAATTCAAAGCATAGGATGCTACATAAGTAATTGCATCTGAAAATCGACCAAGAACTTCAATACCAGCCCGAAGCCACTCCCTACAACCAACAGCCATTGATATCATCTTTGGCTTCAAAGCACCTCGTCCAGGTACAGCAATATCTGATGCAGACGAGAAAGTGCGTTCAACGCAACAAGAGGTGGCCGAGATTGACAAGTAATCGCGAGCAAGTGAAGCAAGGACCGGGAACTGTTCGCTATGTTCCTGTAATAGTATGAATTATCCAGGTCAGTTCTTGATTGAAAAACTCTCAACAAAAAAAGATGAAACGAACCTCCCACCAAGTAAGTTCAGATTGACCAGGCAAGATAGGATCAATGCCTTGAAGGTACCGATCAAGCTCAGCAGCCCGGACTTTTGAAGAGTTGTCAGACAAGATTTCAGCGGTGAATATGTCAAAATGATCGAAATGGTCTCTTGAAGGTTGGGACGAATTGGGAGGTGGGGTGACTTCAGGAGTGGCTGGCCAATCCTCCACTGCTTTATTAAAGATACATTGAATACCACCTTTGGCTCGGTCAGCGTGTTCAGCATAGTGAACACACTGCAGACATTATTCGGGTTCCCCAAGTGGGCAGGGAAAAATGATTGGGAGTATGATTTGTCATAAAATGGTCTATCACTCCACACCTGAGCCATAACACCCACACTACATATGTGTAGCAGGCTCAGTGAATATGTGGTTATCATGTACATACAGTTCTGCTCAGTTATCTGCTCATCAGGACAAGTTATTCATATGTAATACATGCTGTAACTTCTTTCAGATTGAAAAAAGCTTCCAAAAGATTGACTACATACACTGACTCAATGTTTTGGTGTGATCTCATCAACTCAACTGCATGTAACACACTTTCTGTTACTAAGACATAGCTTCAACAATATTGCCTGAGCAGCTACAGAATTATATGTAGTGAATTTTTGGGAAAAAAATTTCAAAGTCGAAAAAGTTACATGTGGTATAACATGTGATTTATTTATTCTGATGGGCAAAAAACTGAGCAGACCTGTATGTACATGATAGACAACTATTGACTTAGCTTGCTGCACATATGTAGTGTGGGTGAAATGGCCCAGGTGTGCAGTATTAGATTCTTTTATGAAAAACTGTACTATTAATCATTTTCCTCTGCCAAATTGGGGAAGTTGAATGATGTTTACAGTGACATCGAAGAACTTCAATTGATATCTTGGGTTAAGAACAGTGGCCATCAAGATAATTTCCGCTGATGCCGCTTCTTGCTGATATTGGGCAAGTTTAGGTAACATGACATCGATCATGCTCACTATGGATGTGAAGGTTGAGCTGTCGTGAATCTGCTGGAGGGTTTCGGACACTCGAAGGTATTCAGCTAGAAGGATTGATCCAGAGGCAAAATTGCCCTCCATCCGCTTGGTTGATAACCGAAATACCTGATGGGTAAGCTCATTCAAAAGGTTAGTCAATTCACTTAGACGAGAAAACCAGAAGGAAAATGGAACTTACTTCTAAAACCAAACAGAAGGCCTCCACAGCATCCCATTCTTCCATGGTCATCATGATACCCTGGTAGTACTTAGTCTTCCGATCGGCAATCAAGATGGAGTCAACAATCTAGAGAGAAGGGTGTCAGCATTAGAGAGAGGAAAGCAAGAGATTAGAACAAATGAAGTAGAAAATAAAGAAACTACTTACATCGCGTGCACTAACTAAATTAGAGAACATCTTCAAGTCGATGTTCCATCGAACACCCCACCCAGCAATCAGTGCTGGCCCCTTATAGCCCATCTGAGCAGCTCGGGCCTGAAATTCGCAACGGCGAGCACTGCTTCGGGTCAATAATGCATTGAATTCCTTGAGCTTCAAAAATGGAGAGATGTCAGTATACCTGCTTAAAAAGGATGAATGAAGCATTTGAAAGGAAACATACCTTGAGATAACCCTGAACCACAACACAGCCATTCCTTGGCTCATCATCATAACCAAAACCTTCATATTCTTCATCAAAATCTAAATCATCAACTACATTTAACCGGCCTGAGTGATTGGGAATTGCATCTTCATCTTCATCGTCTTCAGAAATCAAGGCTAATGCTTCAAGGTCGTCGTTGAGGATGAGTGAGGGGACTGGGACTGAAACATGTGGTGGAGTTGTTGGTTTGACGTGACCAGCGGACAATCGTAGAGAACTCAAGCCATGCTTTACAACCAATCCGAGTTTATGAGCAAAACATCGGACATGATTGTCTCGTGAATTCCATTCGACCGGGTCCTCACAATCCATGAAGGCCTTCTGCATTTCTCGAGCCATTGGGAAATTTGACGAACCGGAATCAGTGGTTTGACCTATCATGTAATCAACCAAATAAAAAAAGGTCAGTCGAGGCTGATGAATAGATAAGTTTAAAAGAGAGAAAAGTAAAGGGTGAAAGGAATGGAGACTTATCTTCTTATGTAAATTGTTAGCTATTAAGAATCGTGCAACTGGTTGTGCAAGAAGAT
>NW_006768770.1:46854-48252 GCF_000204055.1 Melampsora larici-populina 98AG31
AATGAAAGCATACCGGTTCCCCTTTGTGGTCCATACATCATGGACAAGGGAGAACTTGCTTGGATTGTCCTGTTCACAAGCAAGGTCAGTTCTCAAAACAACTCGAGATATCAGTAAGGTAAGGCAGAATAGGACTTACACAAACTAAAGCCAACGCTGCCGACTGCAAAGTGCAATAGAGCTCCTTTGCTGCACGAGCTGCCCAGGTAGGAGTTCTCAAGACCGCTCGTCAATTTGCTAGAGTGAAAGCCGCACGCAAAGGAATGTCATAGAACCTGTTGAAAGGGAGAGCGTGCCAGAGGGTCCACACCACAAGAACCGTGTTGCATAACTCAACGCTGAAGGTGGTCTGGGAGAGGAAGGCGTCTAGAGTAGGTTGACCGTTTGCTTCATTCAAAGCAATCATTGCTTCAGACTGCTCTTGAGCCCAGCTCAAAGGTAGCCTGCAGCCAGCTTTGATGGCTCGGGATCGATGAGGACAGGCTGCTCGTCCCTTAGCGCCGTCACGATGGGCGTATAGGTTCCAGTTTGTACGGAGACCCCGTACAAAAACACCATGACACCACCGACACCTATAAGCTCGAGGGTCGTCACCAGACTTCAAAGAGAGAAAAAAGAACACAAGTTTAGTATTGGGCTGTTTGGGTTGGTCGAGTAGGGGAAATTGAGACTTACTTCACCAGGCAGGTGATGAGGAGGACAGTAAAAGTCCAGGAGTTCCTTAACTCATTGCATTTGAAGACGGCGAGCCCCAGTGTCAACGATTTCGACTGAGGATTCTTCTTGATTGACATCAATGACATCAGGAACAGCCTCGGTTGGTTTTGGCTGTGTTTTGGTGGGTGGAATGATAGGATGTAAAGGAAAGAAATAGAAAAGTGAAACATAAAGGTGAGAAGAAGAAATGAATAGGAATCGAATAGGTAATAGACAACTTACCTTAGGAGCCCGCTTCTTTCGTCTTGGAGGTCCTTGAGACATACCGATAGATGCACCCGAGCCTCTGGGACGACGCTTGGCCTTCTTGCTTGGGAAGACAGCCTTCTTGCTTGCAGCCTTCTTGCCTTTTGGGCTTGTTGTCAAGTCGATGATCGGCAACTCGGCTTCTTCTTGGTCTTCGTCTTCGTCAACAAACTCGAGTTCACCTTCAGAATTGCCACGACTGCTGACAATTTGGGATAGACCCGGTGCAAACTCGGATTGATCGTCATCGTCATCAGGATCAGGACTGGGACTCGGAGGACGAAGAGAATATACACGCAAGTCGTTGGATTGAAGAACAAATCCAGGCTTAGGTTGAGTTGGGGTACAAGGACGAAGCATTGGACCCGTATGGGTAGACGGAGTAGCAGAGGAGCAGTAAGTAACGGAGTTGATGAAGGCATCTTTGTTCTGACT
>NW_006768770.1:48352-262533 GCF_000204055.1 Melampsora larici-populina 98AG31
AATGATGTGTTAGTATCAATCAATCAAATATATTCGAGTGTTTATCATATTATTGGCCTGAGGAGAAAGAGGAAAATGAAAAACATAGACGGCACGTAGCTGATTATATAGGCGTCCAGCTGGCAGAGGTGGCGACAAAGGCCATAGAAATCTCGTGACGTAGGTCAAGACCCCCAAAATGCCGCACCGATATTGTTATCTAAAGGGCATTCGACGCAATCAGCAAGGTTACTATTTGATTTTGTTTGATATCAATCGAAGTTTTAAAAAGAACTTACCCAAATATTCAATATCCAGCCGTATCAGATGGTATCAGGCCGGTGTTGTTTACAATGGCGTCATTGATTGGAATCGAATGGATCGGATGGAATAACCTAATCGGAATATAAGTCGAATCAAAAGCTAATCGGATTGTCGAACAGGTCACGAGGTGTGTTGTTGGCGAGATGAAAAGATTAATCTGATCGTGTTAGGGTCACCGCTGCATATCGCTTTGAGGCGGTGTCGCGGGGCGGTCTTGGCAGTCGCTCAGCTACATACGCAGTCCACTACATGACAGCCCACGAGAGGGTATCACAGGCGGATCGCCAGGCCCCGATACATGAAATTTTTGCAGCGACAGCGGGGCGGACCGCCCCGCTGTCGCCCCGCCTGCGCTTTTTGCAGCGGATCGATTCAGGCGTTGATTGAGTGATTGAAGAATTAGAATTGTGCCATAGAACCGAAAGAAAGTGTTTGTTATGATTCACTGAAAGGTTTACGATTTGTAAGATATGATGAACTTCATTTGAATCCGACTCTTCGGAGGGCATTTGTTCGTGAACACTAAGGGTACTCAAAGTAAGTATGTACGTGTACATACTTTTTGCTATATACTTTTTTTGGCGGGGAAGGCGAGGCCAAAAGTATATTTTTTTTCTTTGTCCCCGCCAAAAAAAGTATGTAGCGAAAAGTATGTAGCGCTACATACTTTGCTTTGAGTACCCTTACTGAAGATGATCAAGATGATCGACACTGACAGGCTGGCAGGCAATTCTAAGTGTGAAGTGGCGGTGCAGGCGGTGCTATTCTGAGATGACACCGCCCCAATGTAAGTTTGATGTCGTCACCGATTTCACGTGTCATGAAGTGATCCGGATTTGACTATAAATCAAGAAATCTTTCCAAAACCATCACTTCAACTTTAATCTTCACATTCTTATAATCTTCATATTCACTTCCTTCACCTTACTCAAATCAATCATCAAACATGTCTGATTCATCCGATTGTACCATTCAAGTCTCAGGTCTGGGTCCAAGTACCACTGAAGAAAGTCTAGGTAAATGATTCTTATCAACTTATCTTTCGATCATACAATCCAAAGCTCATCCTCATTCTCATCACCTTTTCACTTGTAGATCAATTCTTTTCATTTTGTGGCAAGATCAAATCCATCACTCGTCATGAAAAGACAGCCACGATCGTATTCGAAAAAGCTTCAGCTGCTAAAACCTCCTTGATGCTCAATGGTGGCACTTTAGATTCGACTACCATCACCGTCACTGGTACTGAGTCGGCTACTAGTGCAGAAGACTCCAGTCCGAACCCTGTTCGACCTGTTAGTGCTGAAGGTGATGAAGTTAAACAAGAGGATAAACCGCGTTCAGCGATCGCAGCCGAATATCTTGCACATGGGTACAGTCACATCACTTCTTCAATTCGATTCTTTTTACTTGTCTTGAGCCTGAGGCTTACATTTCTCACATTTATTTAATTTTTATACTTATGAAGATATGTGTTAGGTGATCAAGCGATCGCTAAAGCTATTGCTCTGGATCAACAACATGGGATTTCCAACAAGTTTTTAGACTATTTCAAAAAGATTGACACAAAGTTTAAAGTCAGTCGTCTCTTTATTTTTCTTCAAAACACCTATACTGAAGCTTAAAATTTCTAACCCTTTGTGTAATTCAATTAAATCAAATTAGATTCAAGAAAAATCAACACAAGCATCAGCACAAGTCACCACCAAAGCCCAAGCTGTTAATAACCAAACAGGTGCCACCAATAAATTAGGTTCACTCTTTTCAATGGGACGTCAATACTATGAAAAAGCTTTATCTTCATCCCAAGGTTCAAAAGTTCGAGAATTCTATACAAAAACCTCTAAACAAGTTTTAGATGTTCATGCAGAAGCCAAAAGGATTGCAGAAGAAAAAGCCGGTCATCCAGTCTTTGAACCACTTAAGAAATCAAATCAACCTAAAACTACAACTTCAACTTCAGAAGAAGTTCCAGGTTATGATCTTTCAGATGAAGTCGTCAATGATAATCAAACGGATGTTAAAAAATGAATTTCCGATTCTTTCTTTGTAATCATTCAATCAAGTTAACTCATCAAATTCTTTATTGTAATCTGCTCAAATCACATGTATATATCTGATAAGAAGTCATCTTCTTCCTTTTGAATGTATCCCCTTGATAAGGCAATCTGTAGGAATTGCTTGGTGGAAATTTAGTCAATGTCTCTTTTGAACATGACTTCCTGACTGAACAATAACCTTGTCGATAAGCTTTGATTTTCAACTCCCAACGCCTGTGGTTTTCCACTCTATGTGCCCTCTTGGTCTAAGCTAAAAATCTCATGGACCGGGCTGTACCACTGAATGTTAAAGCGAACATTGAATGTTTGCACAGCCTCCAAATGAATGGGTCTCAAGCCTCACTCTGAGCCTCAGAAATCTATCTGTTGAAAAGATTAGGTAAATAAGGTAACCTGCTGAAATTGTTGATTCCTATGATCATATCAAAGATCCATTCCACAGATCCCATTAACATCTTTCATCTATCTTACCAATGTCACAAAGATATTTCTTCCTTACCATTTAAATATTAACTCAATTTACCTTAATCATTCTTTGATCAAGAGATTTATCAAAGGAGTTCTGATCATCATGACATATTCACCTAATCCGCTTCCCAAGCTCTGCATCTGTTCCAACTTCCAAATATCTCAAAAAAAAATCAATCCTTTTGATGAAAACCTCAACATTTTGTTTATTCAACAACCAAAAACATTCAAAACCACAATCATTGCTGGATACAAATTACATTGCCTGTACTTGAAAAAAAATCAAACCAGTCAAAATATGATAAAAGACTACTACACACACACGTATATATATATAGGAAGAACCTATTACTTTCTCTCAATTCAAACCTATCAAAAACAACAAACCAAAAGAACCATGCCAGAAAACAGAACAAAATCAAACATGTGATTTAATCCAATCAATAATATAATCCATGAAAATAATCTTATCATTTCCAGGTTCATTATGCATCTCATGATAATACCCTTCAAAAGTCTACAAGGCAAGAAAAAAAAACAAAAAAAAAGATTAAAATCATCAAAATTAATGATACAAAGTTTTAATAAAAAAAGGAAAAACTTACCTTGAAAGTTTTGTCTTTTGCATTTGTTTTCTCCATTAACTCTTCAGTAGCTTTACAGGAAGTAACCTACAATCCAAACCAATCCAAAAACCACCCATCAATTCTGAGATCCAAAAAAAGATTGATTTGATTTGATTTTAGTTAACCAAAAAGACCAGAACTTTCTTACTTTATCACCTGTACCATGAACAGCCAAGATCGGCAAGGATTCAGGAAACCTAACATAATCATGATCAAGTAACCCTTGACCACCAAGAATCATATCGGCAATCCCTTTAAACTGAACCGAAACCATCCGTAAGACTACTACCGAAGAATGATCCATCAACTTGAATGGGTCAACTTACGGTACCTATTGGTGCACAGAGTGGATCGTTTGCATATTCTTCTTGGATCACTGGGTCTCTACATATATCCTACCAATCGATCACATAATCAAAAGTGTGAGAAAAGTAGTCAAACTTGTTGATCATCATCTAGTTTCGAACGATTCCGTTCACTTACCTTTGATGCCACTCCGACCTAATCAGTACCAAAATCCCAAAGAAGTCGAACCCCAATCAACATCAACAAAAAGGTATTGTAAGATGCTAAAGTGAGTGAATGTGTACAAACCTTTAAAGTCAACTTAGGTAAAACAGCTCCCACAAAGCTACCGATCCGAACAAACATTCCCGGAGCAGCAACACCAGGAGCTTGTTGTATCAAAGGACTCGACAAGATCGTTCCACCAGTAATCAAAGCACTAGAAGGCAAAGGAACGTCTCTAGTAAAATAAGCATAAGTCAAACCTCCTCCCTTATTATAATACCAATCCAACCGTTCCAGAAGATCAAAACGTCATCAGTCTTAAATAAATCACTTTGGTGATAGGTTTTTTTTTCAGATGATCAAAGAAACCTTACCATACTATGACCCATAAGAAAAACTTTGGTAGAAACCAATCTAGCTTCTTTTTCAATAAAATAATCCACATCTCTTAAAGCTTCAGGCCAAGAAGTTTGTCCTTGAGTCTTAGTTTTAGCAGCAGTTTCACCAAACCCCTTATGTTTTCAAAAAGTAAAGACCAAGATGTATCAGGTTTTGAAAGATTGAATGGAATTGAGTTGGGGGTGGAAAAGACATACACGTTGATCGAATGCAAAGACTTCGATTCCAGCTTCTGCATATCTACTATAAACATGATCATACCTAGAAATATGTTCCATAAATCTAATGACAAGAGAATCATTGATAGATAAATGAGTTTTTGTGATTTGGTGTTCAATTGAAGATCATAGTTTTTAGTATTAACATACCCATGAATAAAGATTAGTTTAGCAATTGTAGTGATTTGATTTGAAGGAGACCATCGTTTTGTATAAAATGAAGTTTGATTGGGTCCTTCTTGCCATTCAACTTGAGTTTTAAATGACATTTTTGTGGAAGTTTGAAAAGAAGAAGTAGATAAGGATCGATGATGACTTGAAGTTATCAAGATGGTTTTGTGTACAAAGTGAAGAGTTAAATTCGAAACCGATTATACTTAAACCCGTCATTCTCTCTCTCTGACACTCTGTACTTGATCATCCAACTCTTTCTCAGTTTGATTAACTTGTTCATTCATCTGATAATTGATTCCCCTTAAGATGAACAACTTCTTTCTGAGAATCTACCTCCTCATGTTCTTCATTCAAGATTACCTTTTCAAACTATCTCATATTCTCTAGAAATTCATCAAAACTTAAATCATCCATACATAGAAGAACCCAATTGAATCTATAAAGTTGAGCAATTCATTTAAACAAGTCTATCAAAAATGGGATTTGGTGTTAAACTTAAATTGGTAAATAAACCAGATTGATTTTATAAAGAATATCACTTCCAATGAATTACCAATTGTACACTTCAACTGTCTTAAAGTTGGAGATGATATTGACATTACGCTTAGTAGAGCAATCTCAGTTTGTCGCCACCTTGGTTTACTAGTCTTTGACTGTTCAATAGATGCTAAATTAAAAGAGGACTTCATAGATCTTTAATTAACACTCTTGAGTGAATTCTATCACTAGACAATCTGTCTATGGAAGGAGACCTTCATCCTCGAGCAGATAAATCATAACCAAAAGTCTTCATGAGAAAATAGCGCGTTCAAGTTGGCATAGTTTAGTTAGAGAAATGGAGATAGAGAGAGAAAAAAAGATAGCAAAACAAAACAAAACAAAACAAAAAGAATCGATCATCTGCGTATAGCTCACACAAAAGCTTCTTGGATGGTAGAATCATATCCCCCAAACTTTATCAAATAAAAAATGAAACCCATCAAATTGACTTTCAAGAAGCTTGTTCCATTTAATACTCTCAATCTATTCGCATTTTAATAATCTAAAAAGATTCGAGAACGAGGATGATGAAAACTCGACTCGTGTGATTGTAGAGCTCAGCACTTTGGAAAATGAATGAACAGATCAGTATCTTTCGAGGAGATGATGATGATGAGATTTAAAAGACTTACTGGAGGATGTTGGGATCCACGAGTGTTTAGAATCAGAGCCACAATAAGCCCATAGAGACCCAAGACTTCAGCAAAAATCAAAACCAAAACCATTCTAAAAGAAAAGCACCAAAAGAAGTTTTCAATGAGAAAAAAAAGTCAAACCACAAGATTTAGGGTTCATGATTCTTACCCCACAAATAATCGTGGTTGTTGAGCTGTACCTCTTACACCAGCATCACCCACAATTCCAATAGCGAAGCCAGCTGAAAGACCAGCCAATCCGACCGACAAACCTGCTCCTAATTGAACAAATCCTTGGTAGAGTGGCATGGGAGATTGAAGTGATCCAGAGATCAAGACCGAGACCACCAGTCCATCTGAAACCGAATCCAAACAGATCAGATTAGAAACCAAAAGGATATCAGAAAAAACGACGAAAAAACAAACTTACAGATCTGGATGGATTAGCATCATGAGAAAAGTCGTCAGTTAGTCAAGTCAACTCATCGATAATGATCATGCTAAGCATCATCACAAAGAGACTTACAGCAATAATACCAGCCATAACAACAGGCACGATACATTTCATCATCTACCATCAAACCAATCACATCAACCCATCAGAATCTCAATCAACAAGCACGAACTGCAGATCTAAAAGCTTACCAGATCAGGCCGAAGAACACCCATAGCACTAATACCTACACCAGATTTCGAAGTACCATATGATGCACCAATACACGTGAAAACGATGGCGGCAGTGCATCCCTAGGATTCAGAAACTCTTCAATCAGTCATCGAATGTGAAAATCTTTGGAAAGGAAACAAAAAGTGTAAGATCACCATGGCTCCAAAGAAAGGCGCATAGACAGGGCAAAGTTCGGAAGACCTAAAGATTCAAGAAGATGAGATGAGAAAAAGTGAAAAAGATTAAGTGTTTGTGATTCGATTTAAGAAATTCAAATCGATCGATGCATGACTAACATTTTGAATGAAATTCTTGGAAGACTTGAGATTGATGGTGGGTTTTGAAAGTCGATGTGGATTTGTTGTTGATCAGGTCTGAAGTCGTTTTCTAATTCAGAGTAGATCGAAACTTCAAAGTCAATCCATTTCATGAATACTCGCTGGATCAGATGTCACCTAGTTATCTGTATGTCACATGACCTGTCATTCAGCGTCACCTTTTAAATTACAAGTGTACTACTACTGGTGTGTATGTAATTCAGTGCTTCATGAATCATGAGGCCTCTTCAGGCCCAATCTTCTTTCCTGAGGAAAAACTACATTTCATATTCAAGTCCATTGAGTTATGATGCATGGTTGAGCCTTTTATTTAATGATGAATTGCAAGTGAATGTTTGCATATGTTTCCCATTTCTTAACACCAGACGCAAGATTAGCTACTCTGAATTCTTGCCTTTTTGGAAGAAGGGAGAGGTTTGATATCTCATTCAAAGTGTGATCTTTTGAAGGATTCAGATTGTGAGTCTGCTTTTTTCATCATCCTAACCACATTAATGAGAACTTTGATCAAACCAAATGGTTATGAAATTATAATGGTGTCATGATAGTCACATTAATGAAATCAAACAAAACCATCATACTTGACCTGAGTTTCAAAAATGTATGTAGAGATGTTTAGTCAATGAACACGCAAGACATTGAAAGAAAGATGAAGCTTGATAACCACCAAAGATATGTGAACAAATGTAAAGTAGATTGTTAGTAATATGCCAGAGGAATTCAATATTCATCTCAAAAGATTCAAGTAGTTGAAGCCAATGATCATACATGAACAACAATGGAGGTAGGAATACAAGCTCTCCAACACCAGGTGAGACGTAGCCTCACAAGTCTGCATTGGCATTCTACCATCGGGAGCCTGGATACAGAGGCGCACCAAAGGATCCCTTTGGACCTCTCTTGATAGGAAAGTGTATTACCCAATACCTGCTTGTTGTCTCTTTCCAGAAGATAGGAGAGTAATATCATTTTTAAAAATCAAAATGGCAACCAATATTTATGCAAGATGAAAAAAAAGTGAATGATTATTTTTACATTGAGATTTCTATATACTTATTCTAGCAACTTGCATTAAAACTGGGTATACTTACTCAAAAGATAAGATCTATCAACTTGGTATGATCAAGCTAGTTGATCTTACCAAAGTGTTTGATTTACTAAGATGTTCTTTAACACTAGACAAGCTCACTTCATTACGATGAAAGATCCCAGCTGCTAAACCTGCTTCAGCTCCTGTAACGTTGAAAACTTGTTGAAAATGTTCAACTCTTCCTGCACCTGAGCTTGCAATCACCGGTATAGATACATGTTGTTTCACAAGTCGAATCAGTCGAAGATCAAATCCTGCTTTACATCCATCTTGATCAATCGAATTCAAAAGGATTTCACCCGCTCCTAAGGCCATCACACCCGTTGCAAGTTGTACGACATCTACCGGTCGTAGTTCTCTTCCACCCTTGACGGTACATTGATACCAACAGAACTTCTCGCCGTTAGGCCCTAAACCGGTCGGAACCTCGATGCAATCACCATTAGTCGAATCCGTAGGTGATAATGGAGCTGTCAGATCAACCACGCTAGACTGATGTTCAATCGGGACCTCTTCAGGTCGAGAAACGTAAATGCGTTTAGGATCAATAGAAACCACTACAGCTTGACTTCCATAGACTTTCGAGATAGCTTCGATAGATGTTTCTCCAATCGATTCGCCAGCCAAAAGTTTCTCAACAGCCAAAACAGCATCTCCTCCAATACTAACTTTATCAGCACCAGCTCTAAAGTATTCAGTAGCCACTTCAAGAGCAGTTCGCTTGGTACCATCAGGATCGAACGTGTCCCTTATTCCACCTCCAACACAGAATGGAACAAAGACCGTCTCTGCAGCTTTCTGTAAGACACTGAGCATAGGTTGATCATGAAGTGGACAAGCTCGAAAGGATGTGATGTTGAGGAATGTAATCTCATCGGCACCTTCAACATAGTATCGACGAGCAAGCTCAACAGGTTTACCCAAATTACGCACTTCTCCTTTCGAATTCGTTGTTATTCCATTTGAAGTTGGGTTTGTGGTTGACTCCCGAACGTCGTACTGATCACCCTTAGTGACCACCAAGTCACCATCGTCATTTGCTCGTACATCCAGACAAGCGATAATACGTTTCATGAGACCAGTTTGAGCAGTGAGAGCTTCAGGATCGATAGTTGTTCGAGATTCCAAACCGACTTCCAATACTTGAGGCGTACTCGGTTCTGATAACCATTGTCGTAAGATCTCAAGACCCACAGCTCCAGATTTTTCCGGGTGAAATTGGGTAGCAAAGATATTACCACGTCGAAAGCTACTCACAAATACTTCATCACCATAACGTGTTAGAGTATTTGCCCAAGCATCTAATTCGGTTGTGTAAGAAACTCGATATGAATGTACAAAGTAAACAGCTGAATCCAGTGTGGTTGATTGATGAGAGTGATTTGATTGAGGTGAGATTGAAATAGCACTGTTCCATCCGATATGTGGTACAGCTTTGGTGGCAGATGAAAACATGCTAACGTTAGCTGGAATAACTCCAAGACCGGGAACATCAGGGTTTTCAGCAGATGAGAGACAGAGAGCCTAAACCAAACGCGACGTGAAGAATGGGGTCAAGTGAAGTATGTCAATCAAAATCCATCTCGGACTCGGTATGCAAACTGAATAGGGAGACCAAAAAAAGTCGAATCCAAAGAATGAAGAATATAAAAGTGGATGGGTTCAAATTCTCCATACCTGCATTCCAATGCAAATACCCATATAAGGTTTTCCAGAAGCAATATACTGTTTCAAAGGTTCTGCGAAACCTTTTGCACGAAGCGCTTTCATTGCTGGACCAAAGGCGCCCACACCTGGGAAAATCAGTTTCTGAGCCGTCACGAAAAACCCAAAGATCGAATGGTAAGTGATCATTATAATTTAAAGTTTAATCATGATTGGTTTCATACCGTCGCTTTTGTGATATCATCTGGTGAAGTAACCCATTTGTATTCGAAACCAAGGCTTTGAATTGAATTTGCTAAGGAGCGTACATTTCCTGCTCCATAATCTAAGAGATAGCTTCGTGTGATAAGGTTAAAGAATATTTTCAATGAGTTTCGAGTTGACTGATCAAGAGATTGGCTAAAATTCATGACTCACATCATTTGAAGGTTTTATGAATCTTGATATTGAGATTGGATTATATACAAAACTGAGATTGCAAGGTGAATGATATCTTGAAGCCCGATGAGGAAAAGTTTTGATTTGCAAAGAAAATATGCTGATCGGATATAAAGCTACATTACAGATGTCGTGTTTTAGACTTATAGAGAGTGAAATTGTATGTAGGCTGAGTTTGAGAGGAAATTCTAAAAAGAAGACATCGATCATATCTTCCAATCTGCCAATTCAGGCAAGAGGCAAACCAAGAACAAGCCAACCAGATTATCAACATTCAAGTCAAGTTCCCGTCAGTATCTATCAAAAGATGCAAGCCGAAGCGCCATTATCCTCAAGAAATGATCCAACCAATCTCGATAACATTCGACAAACATTAATGAGACTTGAAGATACAATCATCTTTCGTGAGTGAAATCCAAAAGCAATAGATCTCGGTAGAAAAAGATAACTGAATGATATGGAATCCTCTTTCTTAAAATGTTTTGAAAAATCATACGGTTCTTAGTTTTAATTGAAAGAGCTCAATTTGCTCATAATCAAGTCATTTATGAAAACTCTGATAAGTTTATTGAATTACATGCCGATAAAGAAACTTCATTTCTAGGTTGGATATTGCGTCAAACTGAGACTATACATGGTAAGCAGTAAAACCCATTTGATTGTTTTTGTTTTGCTTCTTCATACTCATCAATTTCCCTCACGTTCCATGAATTTTACAAATTAGCAAAAGTTAGACGATATGAGTCTCCAGATGAATATCCATTTACATCAATTAAAGAATTACCTGGATCAATCTTACCTAAACTAGATCAACCAGATTTTTTATATCCTAATACTGTCAATATTAATGATCAAATCAAAGGATTTTATATTGATCAGATTGTAAAACCTTTGACAAATAAAGAAGGTCGTCCATCTGATGATGGTCATTATGGAAGTTCAGCTGTTCGAGATGTCGAAGTTTTGCAAGCAGTCTCAAGACGTATACATTATGGTCAGTCACGATTTTTGAGCAAATTCCATCAACCTAGTTCGATTTATGTTTCGTTCATATCTTCTAGAATGGGTTTCCTGATTCATAACTCCAATACGTCAAACTCTGAACTCTTACAGGAAAATTTGTTGCCGAGCGAAAATTTCGAGATCACCCTTCAAGATTCGTTCATCATATTTTATCTTCCAACACAACTGAGCTTGAAAAATTGATCACCGTACAACATGTGGAAGATGCATTGATTCGTCGACTCGAAGTGAAGGCAAGGATGTATGGTCAAGAAGTAGATCCGGCTGGAAAGCCAATCGATTATCGTGAGGCAAACAAAGTGAATGTAGAAGTGGTGGTAAAGATGTACCGTGAGTGGGTGATACCACTTACCCGACATGTAGAGGTACGTGTTACTACTCGTGCATCCTTAAGCTGTTCATCATATGAGATGAATGACACTTACTGTTTTCTTGTCTTTTTTCTTAGGTTGAGTATTTACTACGTCGATTGGACGGTCTATCGAAAGAAGAAATCAGTGAACTTTCGAAATCAGATGATTGATTCATCACCACTCTTTTGGTATGCAAGTCCCGAAACATGATGGACGTTAGTAAGGATGATGAGATTGCTGGAAGAATGCTAGATGCGCGTCGAGCTCTACATCCACAATCATTTGTCAGCAATCACTGTGTCGATTGTGAGGTATGACTTATTTTCATTGGTTCCTTTGCATTAGAGCGTAGGATATTAAAACAGTACCACGCATATGTGTTAAGTACTTTAAATTAGTGAACTGGTTTCAAAAACCGCGAATTTCTAAGACCAGGAGACAGCTCATCAAAACAATTTTATAAGTAGTGACACAAAAAGTGTCCTCTAGTGAGCAGATCTTCGACATGACATGTCTCAACCGTGTGAGTACCACAAATAGTTTGATGTGTGAGGAATTTTGAACAAGCTTTAGTGTATCTTGATTGGGAAGGCCAATGCAACTTGGATCTCAGCATGTTCGAGGCAAGTCCAAGAGATCTAATGAATGTAAGGATTTCTTAAGAGTAACAATCGGATATGAGTAATTGAAATTGATAGGAAATAACTTGTAGATCATGAAGGTATAACTTCTGAATCAGTGAAAATTGAGTGAAATAACTTCAATGGTAATGGAGATTCCTGATTCAAATTAAAGCAGTTTGCTGTACCTTGACCACATTAAGATGATCGTCGCTTATAGTGAAGAAGGAATTATGAGAGGAAACAATGATAAAAAAGGTTCCTCGAAATAAACTCTCAAATCTTTGAGACAAAATAGATATTTTGCTCTTAAACCTGTTTCCTGTATGTAATAGAAAAGTAGGAATTGGGTTCAGGCAATTTGTACCAAGGGTAAACAACCGAGCCAATGATTTTTGTCGATGAGGCTGGTAAAAAAAGCATCACACGTATATTACAAGGATATCCTGGTTTCAAACTATCTTTATATCTGTCAATAGCTGCAATCATCAGTGACTGGTGTTGAAGATGTGCACAAGGCAAGCATTCAAGAATTTGTGATCTTGGACAATGATCTGGTCCGTTACAGACCATGCAGATCTTGAAGAATCTCCAATACTCCCTTGTAAGTCCTTCATCCGAGTATGATGTCCTTTGTGCATTAAATCTCAAAGATTCAACCCCAGACCAATATAAAGCAATCATTGAAGGCAACAGTATTAATTACATGTTATTACAATTATTGTCTTTATTCTAAGTTTTACAAGATATATTACACCCATGAGGAAACCTTGGTTTTGGAATGCTACCACTGGGTAAATTTTGTAACATCAAAGGCCCGAAATCTAAAAACTAGGCGCGTCATTGGTACTGCTGGGTAAGGTTCACAACTACACGTTTAGTCTAGCGCTCCAAAAGGAGTCACTTCAATTAAAACTAGAGACCCCGCGAAAACCACACATGGTACACGCTTTGAAAGTGCGTTCAGATTTTGATTGATTTTTCAACGGTCATTAGCGCTTTAAAGCAGACTGTGTATTAGACAAAATCCTGACTCACTGACGATCCCATTTTTGGCATTGTCGCCCAGGACAGGACACACATATTCCATTTTTCGTGTTGATATCTGACCAGGTTGGCCTGCGGTCAAGATGATTTGTTTAAGTACTGAGATAGATCAACAAACAGGAATGCGCTGATCAGCCTTCTTCAACGAAAGATAAAGTGTTGCAATCGTAGAAACCCACGCCATGTATCGCTTGGCTTGCCCTGTTCCTTTGGTGGCATCAATCTGGTGTCGTATGGAAACAATGGTTCTGCAGCACTCCCAATGCGCTGACCAGTAGGATCCAATGATCCGTCGGGGAGAATCAGTGCACAATCTACCATAAAAAAATGGTTTGCGAAGGCTATTGAAGAATTCACAAATCAATTCGATGTGTCGATTTCATGGTGTGTATGGAGTGACGAGGCGAAAGATCATATCAACTTACAAGATTGACTCTTATCAGCCTTCGAATTCTCCGTTGTACAGGAATCAGGTCTACAGCCGTAATAGTCTTCCCCAGTTGAAGCCTGTGGATTACCCACGCGACATCCTACGTACATTTTTCAGAGTTAGGGTCGCACAGAAGGAGCTAGGGCAATGATTGAATCGAACACATCAGAGCTCAATGAGTGCTTACCAGTCAAGCCATCCACCGTGGCTATAGTGTAACCATGATCACATGTATATGTTCCCGCTATGAGTGTGAGGAAGCTGTCCTGGGTCTTGACCGAGCCCATGGAAAGCATCAAAGCAAAGCCAATCAACTTCCGCGAGAGCAATGATTTCATGGTGAAGAAATGTCGAGATGGGACAATGATAGGTGACAGAATTTATGGTGTGAACTGATAAACTGCGCAAGTAGGGTCAAAACTTGGCTTTGAAAAAAGAGAGATTAATTGGACAGTAGATGTCTGATGTGATGGAGGGAAGTGTTGTGCAAGAAGAAAAATCGGTGTATACTCTGTTACAAAGAGTTACAATATTTTCAGTAAGGATGATAGAGCAGTAGCCAGCTGAACTTGATTGAGTATTTAGTAAATGAATCGAGAAGTTTGTAACGTCTTGAAGTAAAATTTCGATCGCTCAGAATTATGGTGCAAGATTATTAAAATTCTTCGAACATTCCACAACGTGGGTTCGGAGTCATCCTCCTTTATAGGTAGTTAGACTGGTGTCATTAGCATACCGCAACACCACATGCAGTGTCTATGGTTCAACAGTAGTCATTGTGACCAGATCCATAATGGAGATACTCCGTCCTCGACAATTCTTATGATTTGCTCTCGCTAAAAGGAAGTTCTTGCAACCTGTGTTCCATATATAGGCCATCTGCCCCGAATGTTGACATCCGGTGACTTGCATTATCATTCAAGATCTCTCCCTAGTCATATGGCCCTACAAGCAAGCATGATCCTGCCGTTGTTGAAACTTGTACTCAAAAATAATAAGCGGCTCTGAAGCCTGGGCGGCAACTATGGGGTCCGAGCTTCGGTCACCAGTGCACTTTGTTAAAATTGTAACATGTGTATGATCCGAAACAAGGCTACTGGCCAGTCTGTGCGATGTCTTTCTAGTGTGATTCTGAAGTCCTGAAGATAAGGAAATCCAACTGGGGTTACAAATCATCTCTGCTCCCCACGGATTCAAATTTTGGAGGGGCAAAAAGTGGTTGTGCAAAATAAATCATCCGCTTCCTGATCAAAACAACTTTCAAACTCTCGAAAAGATAAGTTTTGAGGGAAAAGACACATTCAATGTCCGCATCTGACTCAGTCTTCCTTATCTTTGGGACTTTTCGATGTCCACTTGAGCAGGCCGGGAAGACTTTCATAACATTACTTACTGGTGTGTCAGTCTCAGCTAAAAGAGAGAATACTCACGTTCTAAGACCATAGTAAGAGGGAAGTTGTCGAGCAAAGAGCCAGATTATTTTCGTTGAAGACTTTGCTGTATCAAAATCTTACAAAAAAGTGTGCTCGAAGCTTGTTTAAGTTTACACCGACTTGATGCGTGATATGACAAAGTTGTAGCTACCACAAATCCAAAAGATGTCCATGCTTGGGTGTATTCGAGTCAAAGAATTTTGTACAAATTTGTTTTAACAAGCCGGGGAAACTTTTGAAGAAGTACCAATCAAGTATAGCAGGGTTCAAGAAAAAGATCCCGAGCAGGAATTTGATGACTTTCATTATCACAATTCTGATCCTCAAGCTAAATGCAGGAATGCGGAAGTGAACTAATCAAACATGCCCACAACTAGGGGAAAGCAATACCACAAACACAACATCATCACAAAACAGACATCTCTCAAAAGTTTCTCTTTCAAGGAAAGGGAATGCCAGTATGGTGGATTAACAATGTGACCCAGCATCAACTCACTCAATCATCATCAGCTTTGTACTTTCTGCTCGGTAATGATATGCGCCAGTGGCGATGAAAATCTTGCGGCATGTGCTGCAGGATTTGAAATTGAGTCCCGCGCCAGCCGACTCATATCTACTGATGTTCGAGGTTTGATGCACACGTTACACCGAAGAGGACGCGAGATTATCATTGTAGCTCCTCTTTTGTGTTTTACTAAATGCACAATACGCGCAGGTCAAAGCTTGGCATAAGAACGTGTGGACAAGGAGCAAGCGGTTTCTGCTTGCCAGTGCTGACCTCGCAACCTGGCAAACGCTGTTGAGAACCATAGTGCCCAATCATGACCACGACCGAGACAATGGATGATCGCCGTCCGAGACTCAATTCGTGATCGACGTTAGTGGCGACTGTCACCGGGAGATATAGTCATGGATGAAATGAGTTGCAAAGCTCCGGTCAAAAGTCAACATGACTCACAGCTAGGGTTTGGAGACCGACTTCAATGACATGTGTGGTCACGATCTGATTCGGGAATCGGAGAATAAGGTCGAGGGATTTAGTGAGATCAAGGAGGGAGAAACGAGAAGGGTTGGTGTTCTTAAATATGAAGGTAATGTTCAGGCTGAAGAACTTGAACGCGAATTGCCCATCACACTCTTCTTTGACAGACATCATTCACTTTTTTTTTGCAAACTTCACAACTGCTTAAGCACTCGAACACCATCTTCTTCTTATCGTCGTGTAATCGGCCTCATCATCAGATCACTTACCAGCCAGACTGTTATAGATTTGACGAAAGTTGTTGCCTCGTCTCATCTTCTTACTCTCCATCCAAATCAGATCCACGATTACTGGAATTAGTGTGGATACGACTAATTCTCTTCTTGCGTTCCTCATAGTGTCCGTTATCCGCAAGTACTGCACTACTGCCCACTTATCTTCTATTGTACCTTATATAATCAACTGAGCGCTCCTGAAAGCAAAATCACCCTTCTTACAAAAGAGACCTTTAAACATTCCCACTTGGCCAATCTACTTTCCTCAATTCTTACTATCGAATATCTGTGTCAAAGTTTTCTTTTTAAAGTACAGTTCCAACTTCTAAATATGGTTTTTGAAACTCGGATGCTGAAGTTGCTACGCTCTCTGTCAGGCTACATTGGATTCAATCAGATTCAATCAATCAACATTTCAAACATTGACACACCAGAAAGCTCGTAAGTGTTGGCTCATCATTTATAAATCTTTCCTAGAGCTGTTTTCTTTCCTTTGCAGTCTTTCTTTGGTCATGTGTATCCTTTTCTCCCATGTCTGGATGTGGGGAAAGTTGCGTTTGTACGCTATGGGGTGAGTCGGGCGTGCCAACTGTGCCAGGGCTATTTGATTCACCCCCGAATGACCTCTAAAAGTCTAAACGGTTGTTACGGTGATCACCTTTTTGGGTTTACTTGCCAAAGCAAATCAAGGCTTGGCTCGTATAGCTCGAATGCTGATGGTATGACTAGAATAGGCAAGAAGGATGATTTGTATTGCACAAATAGCCTCATGCCTCAGTAAGATGATCAGCCACACACACACAACACCATCACACACCGCATCGCTTGTTGGACTCGATTGAAAGCCGAGTTGTCATATGAATACTTGTGCAACGGTTGAATTCACTCCATATGAATCTGTACGATCAGAAGAAGTGGCTGCCTGCTAAATATGACGGAGTGATCGATGGCAGAGCCACAATCGAAACTCTGAGCTGGCAGTGCAGAGTAAATTGCACCATTTGACGGCCTCATTTTGATTTGATTTTTCCTTGATAGCTTCCCTTCATCTTTCTACTCGCGAGGAGCGAGCGTGGGACTTTGTTGAGTATAAGATTTTCTTTGAGGTGAACCCAGACGTACCCACACGATTAGAATTATCCTCGGACGGATGACCATCCACTTGACCAAATCTCACCAATTGAATATACATAAACATTTCGTCTTGCTAGAGGGCTTACCAATATTTTAAATTTTCGCATAAATTTCAAATCAACCTCGATCAGCCTTTTTTCACATTTATCCAGCCGTCCTTGGCCCTCAAAAGTTTTATAAGACCTTAACATACTCCAGATTTGTTTAAGAGAAATCACCTAGAAATTAAGTTTGAATTTTTAACCTTTTGATTTTGACTAAATTTCAATTTCAATCGAATACGTCATCCTCCATCCATCCTCCATCCTGACCTTCTCTTTCACCATCAACTCTTATCCTATCACTGGTCTGCCTTTTCTCTTTTCTTATCAAACCTTCATTCTTGATTTACAACTTGGTTTTTCTAATTCAATCTCACTGACTTTTGATTTGACTATCGATCGTTTTTGATGGTAATCATTTTTAGGTTTATTCATCTCTAGCTGGATATCACCTTATCCAGTCCTTCGTTTCATTCGATCACTCCATTCCACGTTTCATCACTCCACTCAGATCACCTCTGACTCGTCTCAGCTCAAACCAGCAACTCTAAACTCCTAGTTTCAAAAAACCCATCATGGCCGATCACACCGATCAATCAAACAATGCTTCAGGCGCTCAATCTAATCGTTTGGGCCGTAAAACCAATTCTAACACCAGTAACGGCAGCCGTCCTAACTCTCGCCCGCAAAGTCGAACCGATAATAACAAAAAGTCGAACACTACCAATCCAACCGGTGCTACTCGCAGGCCTAGTGCTGACGACCTCACCGATCAACCAAATGCGAACCGTGCGCAACAACCCCGCCGCGGAAGTGCTCAACGCGGGGGTGCTGCCTCTGGACAGCGTAGACCATCTGACTCTAATCCGCCTCGACGGACTTCTGATGCTGGTACTTGACCTTTGTTCCTGTCCCTTCGAAATGTCGTGATATGCTGACCTATTGTTGTTCTGTATTCTGTAGGCTCCACTGGTTCCAATAACCATCAGGACTCCTTGTCTGGTAGTATGCACGCTCCAAAATCTCGCTTCCAAGGTGGCGGTCAACGGAAAAACGACAAGTCTGGTCCACCTTCTTCCAAGAGTACTTTGAATCCCAATGCCGGTGGATTCCAACCTGGCGCTCTTAGCTCGATCGTACGTTGCGCGTTTTCCTTTTTTCGTACCCTTCACCTCTCCCATTCCAATCTCACTCCGATCAATCACTTAGAGCGATGTCGATGCCGAAGTATTGATCACCCCGACTCCCGATCAGCTTCACTTCAATACTGAAAGGTTCAATGCTCAGGTACCTAACGGGGCTAATAGCTTCCCAGGTGGATTTATGAATGATATGCCTGATGAGATGTCAGCCCTTGCTGGAGTAGCCGGTCTCAACCCACGCCTATTCTCGATGCAAGGTGGGGCGTCGAATAATCAGTTCATACAGCAGCTCGCTCAACAGCAACAGCAACAGCTCAACTTTCTGAATGGCTTTGGCGTTGGTCCCAATCCTCTTGGAGGTCTCACCGATCTCCAAGCTACTGTACAACAGCAAGCTCTACAAGTTGCTCAAATGCAGGCTGCCTTGCAAGCTACTCAAGCTCAAGCCCAACATAACGCACCACCTCGTTTCGGCAATCTGGATGTCATGTCTCCTTTATCCGAGTCTCTTCAGATCCAACAACAACTCGAGCTACTTCGCCAGCAGCAAGAGTCGCTCATGAACCGCTTCGGCGATCTTCAAAGCGGACCAGTCCCTTCGATGCGCGCTCAGCCTGCCCATCGACGTGGCCAGAGTGTCCAAGTTGGCACTGCTGCCGGAGGTGGTATGGGTAATAATGTCGGACTCGGTGGAATGGGTCGATTCGGAATGGACACCGCCAATCTCCCGCCGCCATCTAACACCAGCAGCTTGGCTCATTCCATCGGCAATGGTCTTGCCTCAGGTAATCCAAAAGGACACGGTCGTCGTCACAGTGTTCAGGTCAGCTCGATGGGCGCTGGCAACAATGGAAACCAACAACTCGGTTTCCCGACACCCAACTTTCAATTTCCTAATGTATCTGCCAACACCGGCTTTAACTCCTTCGGCTCCGGTGCTCCGAGTAACGAGCTTGACTTCGGTTATGGGGCAGGCTTCCCCAACAATGCTGGAGGCGCTGCGGCTGGAGGACACCGCCGTGGACACAGTAAAGCTAATAGCATCTCCACCATGGGAGGCTTCAACATGGGTAAGTGACAATCACCCTTCGATCGCAGAGCTACTTCTTTCTGACTCATGGTTCTTCTATCCTACGCTCAGATCTCGGTGGGCAATCGACCGATCTCAGCCAAGCACAACTTCAACTTCAACAGTTGGCCCAGTTCCGAGCAGCATCCGGCCACACCCGTGTTCCCTCGTTTGGATTCCAAAATCCGATGAACCTCGGCCCTGGTCAAACCAACTTTGGTCAAGGGAATCAGCAAATGCGTAAATCTTTGTTTGCGCCTTACCTACCTCAAGCCTCTATTCCGCCTCTTTTGGCTGCAGCAAAATTGGTTATTGGAGTCCTGCGTGTCAACAAGCGTAACAGATCCGACGCCTACGTGGCCACCGATGCCCTGGATTCAGATATCTACATCTGCGGATCCAAAGATCGTAACCGTGCTCTAGAAGGTGACGTGGTCGCGGTCGAGCTGCTCGATGTTGATGAAGTTTGGGGTACGAAGAAGGAGAAGGAAGAGAAGAAGCGCAAGAAAGAAGAAAACCAGGCCTTCGACCCTCGTATTCAACAAAACACTCGACGTGAAGACAAGAAAAGAGATGATGTCGAAGTTGAAGGTCAAGGATTGATGCTCTTTGAGGAGGAGGAAGTCAATGATGAGCAACGTCCAAACTTTGCTGGTCACATTGTTGCTGTGGTGGAAAGAATGCCAGGACAGCTCTTCAGTGGGACTCTTGGTTTGCTTCGACCATCTTCGGCTGCGACCAAAGAGAAGCAAGAAGCTGAACGACGTGAGCGAGAAGGAGTTGATCTTCGTGGTGGACAACGTGAGGAGCAACGTCCTAAAATTGTTTGGCACCGACCGACCGATAAGAGGGTACCTTTGATCGCCATCCCGGTCGATCAAGCTCCAGCCGACTTCTTAGCGGATCCCAACAAGTATGCGTCTACTCTTTTTATCGCGGGAATCAAGCGCTGGCCTATTACTTCTCTTCATCCTTTCGGTACGCTCGTCGAAGAGTTGGGTCCGATTGGTGACATTGAAGTGGAAACAAATGCGCTTCTCAAAGACTGTAACTTTTCCTCTGAAGAGTTTTCGGAAAACGTTGTGAGATGTCTGCCGCCTGTGCCATGGACTATCCCAGATCGCGAATACGAAGTTAGACGAGACTTCAGGTCACAAACTGTCTTCACCATTGACCCCGAGACCGCTAAAGATCTCGACGACGCCTTACATGTGACCAAGAATGAAGATGGGACGTTTGATGTCGGTGTGCATATAGCCGATGTCACTCACTTCGTCAAACCAAACACCGCTCTGGACCGCGAGGCTCGTAAGCGGGCTACCACTGTCTATCTTGTCCAACGTGCTGTGCCGATGCTTCCACCATCATTATCCGAACAACTCTGCTCGCTAAATCCCGGTCAAGATAAACTCACCTTCAGTGTTGTATTCAAGCTTACCTCTGACGCGAAAATCATCGACACCTGGTTTGGCAAATCAGTCATCTGTTCAGCTGCTAAGCTGCACTACAGCCAAGCCCAAACTATGCTTTCTGACCAAAACGCAGCACCTGAACTCAAGATTGAAAAGAATGGTGTCCAGGTCGCTCAGATTTATGAATCTGTACGCATGTTGGGCCAACTCTCTCGTCAGCTTCGCAAAAGAAGATTCGAGGAGGGTACTTTGAGGATCGATAGCATCAAGTTGAACTTTAAACTCGATGAAGGCGGCTTGCCAGATGACTGCCAAATTTCGATCAGTACTGAAGCCAACCAGTTAGTCGAAGAATTCATGCTATTGGCCAACATCGCCGTTGCCAAGAAAGTCGCCGCCGGATTACCTGAACAAGCCTTCTTGAGACGTCACGAAGCACCAATCGATCGTCGTTTAGAAGCTTTTGTGAAGAAGGCCAAGAAGTCGGGATTCGATGTCGACACATCCAGTGCGGGTTCGTTGATGAAGTCTTTCGAAGCCATTGAGGTGGTGGGTAGGGCACCGCACTTTGTGATGCAATTATTGGCCACCAAAGCCATGGTGAAGGCCAAGTATTTTTGTGCCGGCGCTTTGGATATTGCTAAATGGTCTCATTATGCCTTGAACATTCCTTTGTACACTCATTTCACATCGTGAGTAGGCAAGATTATTCTTAAAAGACCTAACATAGTTACTGATTGCTTTTTTCCCACTTCCTCAGCCCTATCCGGCGCTTTGCTGATATCATGGTCCACCGTCAACTAGAGGCCGTACTCTTGAGTGCCTGTGATGTCAAGTTCAGCATGGACCCTGATACCGTTTCTAAGAGCGCGCAACATTGCAATGTGAAACGATCTGCAGCACGATTGGCCGAAGAACAATCTCAGCACCTTTTCCTTTGTCTCTTGATCGCTGATTTGACGGCCAAATATGGACCGGTGGTGAGAGAGGCGACCGTGCTTGGGGTCTTGAACGAGGCTTTCGATGTGGCTGTACCTGACTTCGCGATTGAGAAGAGAGTACATGTCGATCAGATGCCGATCGATGTAAGTTTCTTTAGACTTATTCCTTTGAGAGCAATGAACTGACTTTCGTCCATTACAGAATCATGTCCACGATGAACATACCAACACCTTGAAATTGTATTGGAAGCAGGGAGTGGATGTCGTCTCATATCTGTCCGAGCACTCCAATGATGCTCACATACATTCAGTACGACACCACGCCGAACGACATGCGAAGCTGATGGAGGCTTCCTCGCAAGCCATTCAAGCCGAGAGTGCATTATTCGATGATGACGATGATGATGTAGTGCAACATCCTCGTGGCTCAGTATCGGGCCCAGGTGGTATAAGTGAACGTGAACAGAGGAGCGCTCAAAGGATGAAAAGTGTCGAAAAGAAAAAATTGACTTGGGAGGGAGTTGAGAAGATTGAAGCCGCTCCTGGTGTTACCCATTGTGTTCAGACTATCAAAGAATTGATGACTGTCCCCGTGATCGTCACAGCTGACACATCAAAGAGTCCACCGGTCTTGAAAATTTTCGCTGTAAGACGCCAATCTTTCGATCTGACCATCCATCTTGAAGACTGACTTATTTTTCTTTCTTTCTCCAGGTCAATCCCTTTGCTTGAGAGTTATTAACCTAAAGGGGAGTCAAAACATGTACGAGGAGAATCACAGCAGTTTCCAGTTTGTTTCAGCATATTGTGCTTTGTTATTTCAATTCATTTCTCTCTATCAAAACATGAATGACCGTTTATTTTGTTTCTCGACCCAAGATAAGGAACGTATTTTGATTTGGTGGAATGGGTTTCTATTTTTTTAAAAAATGATGAAATTGTTTTCTTTTTCATATAAAAAGTTGAAGATGAAAGGACCTTTATGCCCATCCTTTGTAATTAGATTGTGGTATGACATCAAAAATCATGACAATATCACCGAACCATTTCGTATACTTGTCTCACATCTAAGAATGAAATCAAGCGCATTTTGAAACAAAGCATTTCCTTTTTGCATGGCAAAAGCTCCATATGTGTTATATATTGAGTGTGCAATGCAAGCTCTATCACAACACTAATGATCCCATCTATGATTTGAGACTCCTTTGGAGTAATTAACCCCTGCGGATGAACTTGTTTTCTGGTAATGACTCCTGCAGTGCTGTGGTAAGTGGGTATGACATCAACTTGCAATTTTGTAAAGTTTTCATTCCTTCTACATTCTATCATGATATCCTCATCAAACTAAAAACTCATAAAGAGTCCCACAAATCCCTCAACCAAATGACCATGTATCATTTTGCCATATTCTTCTCAAGATTCACTTTGGATACTTTTGATCAAAGATCCCAGTGTCTTGAAACACAGAAATCATTAGCTTCATTGAATCCATATCAATTTTCAGTTGAACTGCTTTATCCAAAACTGCTAAATATGATTATGCTTTGCCCTAACATTCATTGATCTATCCTTACTCAACTTGTTTGTTACATTCTTCTTCCACTTTTTTTAAGCTTTGAAATTTACTACATACATCTTTATCTTTGATTTTTTATGTCTATCCTAACCAGTATGTACTCCAAACCAAACCAAAAGATTCAAATAAGGCACTGTTTAGTAGCATTTATTTATACTAACAGTATGAAAAATTATGATGTACAACACTGAAACTTAAAGGTTGCTTTCATGAATTTCATGTGGAAATAGCTTGCAGTTGTATGGTACTAGTAGGGTGAGCAACACAAAGACTTGATTCATTGCTGTATACTATGTATACAAGAACAAGGAAATTTGATTTGAGATTGGACTTTCTACAGGTGAAAGTTTATGGCTTATTCCTCTTACAAGACAAACAAGTGAGTCAGTGTGTAAGGTCACATTTAACAAATAAAGAAACTCACAAAGATCAATTTCTGTCAGGTCTTGCACAAAGCTGCTCAGCCAGGGCTTTGTCCATGACATTTCATTGGTCATGTTTTTTGTTTTCTGTGTGGTTGAGGTCAGGTTATAAGCTGTAACATAGTGCTATAACGATGGGGCTATGTCAGTCTGATATTCATGCTCCTCAACACCATGATGTTCACCGTGAAGACAATCTACTTCCCCTGCTTGCACCCCAACTTCAACAACAAGTCTTTGCTCAATGCTCATCCTAATTTGTAGTCTTAGTCAATGGTACTGAGATTTATAGTAATTTGAGATGGCCATTAAGTTGTTTGTTTCATTGTTGAACTTCAATGGTCAATCAGACCATCTGCATTCAATCAATTAGGATCCTGATCATCATGGTCATGATAATCATGATGATGATAGTGGTGAGGATGGATTGGGATTTAGCAGTGTGCCTATAGAATTTACCAAATACTGAACTTTGTGGTCAAGGTGACTCACCACATAATGTAGTATCACAGCCACCAGCTACTAGTCACTGGCAGGTCGGGGCTACCACAACTTCAAGAAGTTTTCAAAGCAAATTCAGAAATATTGCAGATAAGTTTTGAAAAGATTTCAACCAAATTTCAAAGAAATTTCAACAGAATCCTGATTGCTTGTGATACCATACAAAATCTTATTGGGAGCAAAACGGCCAAAATGTGGCTTCTGACAAAATGATAACACAAAAACAATGACCATCAAGTTCTTGAGTATTGTGCTAGGTATCAAATATCAAGTGCCATGAGCTACTTCAGCCGTGCCTATTCTAAACCCCTCATGAAGTAGTCACAGAAAGTAAACTTGACCCTTGGGTGTCATCTTGAGGTTCCAAGTAGAGACTAAAAGGATGAGCTCAAGATGAAAAGTGACTTGAAAGACAAGTTCTGAGATATTGAGATGAATACGCACTGGCTTTGTGGTAGCAGTTGGGCTACTATAAGTTCTAGCCAAATAAAAGTTCTATTGATTGAACAAAAGTTGATTAGTAGTTGTTCTAATCGATCAGGAAAAGTATTTTAAATGAGGTGTAAACTCACTTACTTGGACAACTCCTTGTGGAGTTTTGGAATCCGAAAAGGGTTGCTATTTAGAGATATAAATCAACTAAACGCCTTCCACTAGGTCTTACTAATAAGATCCTAATAGGTAGAGATTTAACTCCTTTGTCCTCTAGCGATAGGGTGAAAATCAAGTAATTGAATGAAGCTATAGTTCTAAAGATCTACGTAACTGGAGTTTTCTTTTAAGAAACAAAAGAAATGGAACGATTAAAAGTGAGACAGAGAGCTAGTTTTTCAAAGTAGTAAGTCTTTAAAAAGCTATCGTCTAAAATTTAAGTTTAATGCGGCTTGGTTTCTGTTAAAAGTAAAACAAGTTTTGTTTATCAAATAAGAGCTTGTAGTAATTCAAGTAAAAATTTTGTAGTTATGTTTTTCGGTGGTCCTCTTCTTTCTTAGGAGAAATCTATGGATTATATAGCAGCTAGTTTTCTAACGTGGCATAGTGATCTTCTAATTTGCCTAAGCTGGTTTGGTAAAATTAAGGGTTCTTGATTTTTCCTGAAATCGTTTTTGTTGTGAGCTTCCAGGTTGGTTGATGTAGTGTTTAGCCAGCCTGGTGGTTGTGAGGTTGAGTTAGCCTGGTCAGGGTTCAATTGGTATTGGATCCTGGCCAGTGTTTCAAAAAATTGTAATATGACGTAATTGTTCACTCTTGAAACTCGAGTGTTGAGATGTGATAATATATATATTTTTATAGACTTTTGTAATTATAATTATTGTGGGTATTGTTAAGGTTAAGTAGTTTAGCTATTTGGGAATTTTAGTGCGACTAAATTCCTCATAGCTGACAAAACCACACTACATATAAAGATTGTGAGCCTTCTTGGGAGATCTTTTTGAGCTGTTATAACAATTGATTTTTTGATTGGAAGAAATTTAGGGTTGCAATATCTTAGCAGCAAAGCTCCATATCAAAGTGTGCATGGTACCCTTAGTATCTGCAAGAAATCTTGCATGTGTGTATGGGGCATGTGTGTATGGGCATAAACCTGGTTCACTGGAACAGATTGGCTGAAGATATAAAATATTTTTGAATTCTTCTGGACCTTTCTCAGTCATTGTATTCTAAAAATAAAACATTGTCAGAGATATTTGAGAAGAAAAAAAATGAAAGTTTTTTCCACTCATTACACAAGTAGAATTGTATAAACAGGATCCCCATGTGACAGTCTGCATGAAATGTGCCACATCAAGCTTATTTGATATGTACAGGGCCTTGTATACAGAGACATTCAGTACATGTTTGAACATTGGCAAGCTTACAGATACAAGACATCTTGTCTCTGTTGCAAGGTTTACCAAGACTTTGTAAAGACTGCAAGACTTGTCAGTTTGCTTGGGGGATTCTTTGGAGACTGAGTAATTAATTTACAAATCAAATATTTTTAGTGGAAATGAAATTGTCAAATCACAGTGGTAGTATAATCAGGTTCTGCTGCAGATTTTGAATCTGTCTATCTGGATAGACAAGGTCCCTGTGAAATGCAGTGCTCATGTCAAAATCAAAGTTTATGACACTACGCCAGATTGCAAATTTACCGCTGAGTTTAGAAAATTAATAAGACATAGAAAATTATACACAAGGTGGAAGGGGTCAAAAAAATGTGGAAAAATAAGGGTTGCATTCCCCTGTGTGTGCCCATAATTTTGCATATTTTTACAGATTTTTACAGCAGCAGTGTATATCAGGTCAGAAACTCAGTTTATGTCCCAAACTGGCAGTCATGGAGGCATTAATCTTGTGATACCAATAAAGTTGTCAATTTTGTGACAACATCTGGAATGTCTGTCCATTCTGAAAGCTACATGTTTAATTTACCAGATACACATTAGAATGAGTGGTGTGTGTCCAAAAATGAAGAAGGTACAGCAATCACCGTCCCCAACAGCAAAGCTAGAAAAGCTTATAAATCTGTTCTGCAAGGGTTTTAGCATCCAAATGGAAACTGTAGATCCAGTATGTGGGTTTCATAATGTGCAACTGCCAAATTGATAAAAAGAAAATAGTTGTATTTGTGAGTGTTGAAAAGTTTCTGCCCAAGCCTGGGTAGTTTTGGACAAAATTTGAGTTTCTGGCCAAATACACCCCAAAATCATTTTTCTATGGAACGACTTCAAAACTCAAGGTAAAAATATGAAAAAATATGCAAAATGATGGGAAATCACAGACTGATTCAACCATAATTTTTTTCAATTTTTTCCTACCTCTCATGCATTGCTGAGAATTTCCTACATCTTGACTTTTCTAAACTCCATGGTAAATTATTGATTTGGTGTAGTGTGAGGACATATCAAATTGCAATGTCTCCACACTAAAGCTCTGTACCAGGGTATAGAGATTGCTGTTAGGATCCACCAAAAAAAATCTTTTGTTGGCATGGATAATCCAAGCTTGTGCTGACACTCTTTGAATAAATCAATGATCAGCAAATTATTTTGGACCATGTTTGTGATGCCATTCTGAAAAAAATCAATAGTTTGATATACACTAGAGCTTTAACTCTGGTATTTCACACTATGTGTGCTGGATCTGATGTCCAGATGAATTTTCTTTGAAACTTTATTGAAAACATTATGCAATCTTCTTGACATCATTCTGAAATTTGCTTGAAATTCCCTTGAAGTTGGTGGTAGGCTCTGGTCTGTCAGTGATCAGTGGCTGGGGGCTGTATATATGAAACCATGGACAAAACACACCATACATGGTATTTGAATTCTATATTTGTTTCAATACCGCATTTTTCTGTGGTACTGGACTGCAACACATGGATAAGAACTTGATATTCAAGTTCAATTTCTTCTTTGACTGGTCATTATTCTTATGACTCTGAGTCTCATGGTTTCATACACAAAAAGTTCTGAAGAAAAAAAACAAATTCAGCAGAAGTAAGGATAACCAACTGGAATACAAAACTAAGAAATAGAAATGAAAAATTTAACTGTCACAGTCAATCTTGATGGATAGATCAAGATTTGTGATATATTGGATATGGAATGTACATAACTGAAGTACTAAGAAATAACAAAAAGTACATTGGAGGATGAAGATCTCAAACCAAATGGCGGTGCCACACTGCAATCCTACATCCATCTGCCACAAAGACCTTTTCACTCATAAATTGTGTGATAAACATATCTCATTGTCCATATAAGATACACACGAAAACAAGCAACCAATGATGAGCACAATACGCAACAAATACAAAACCAAAGAGGAATACAACTCTTCATGATCTTACATTCTTGATAGTTAGCTCAATAATAGTAAGTAATGAAATACAAAACCAATACAAATTTCAAAGAAAAAAGAAACAGTAGAATTGAGATGAACAAAGCTCTCAATTGTGGTGGCTATGGTGCCACACCTCAACACTACAACCACCTGCCACAAAGACCTTACCAATCTAAAATCATCGAGTCACAAAAAAATCTTAATCAGAACAACGGATCTAGGCTATATAAGTTTGATTGGATTTATTTACCTTGTTATCAGCTAAACAAGTTGATGCTAGATTTTTATATCCTCCACTCTTGTTAACATCCACATCAGCCAAAAGACGTCCAGCAGATCTATTTATCATAATATACCCCAGTGAGTATGAAAATCACAAAAGATGTTTGTAGTGAGACACATCACACGACTTACACTGTGATTGGATGACCCCCGCAGCGGACTTCAATCTATGAACCATATAGGATGAGTAAGCACTATAATTGTGTGAAATGAAATCAAAGTGACCTACAGCACAGTTTCCATAGGTTTGTTTAACAGACACGTCTTGGGTTCTTAACATTCCATCTTTGAATCCCAAGTTGTAAAAAGCACTAAAACCAAAACAACAAATCAACATGACATAGACATTTGAAGGTAGAGTAAAAAAATCTGAAGGTTTACTTACCGGTTACAGTCTTTGTAACTTGGAATAAGTACTGGTCTTGATGGTCTTTTACATTTCGGAGCAGGAGGTCGATAGCTCTGGATCACTGTTGTTTCAAATCTGATTGTGATTTCTAATTCCCAAGTCACAGATTTGTGTGTTTCTCCTGTGATACGCGAGATAAAACAGTCAATGGCTGCTATGTCCTCAAAAGTATTTCCTCCTGAAGATTTGACTAACCTGATACATTCCTTGCCATCTTTGACAAAAGGCATAGAGCCAAAAGTCTGAAGAGAGTTTTGAAGATAAACATCTTGAATACCAAAGCTTTAAAGCAAGATAGTTATGATGATATTAGGGGGTTTCAAGTTCGTTTGTTTTTTGCGTAAAATTTATAAATTCGGACAAGTTGTCCGTAAAAAAAATTCTCCATAAAACCAACGTATTTTTAATTCGGGACACCTAAAAAGGTGTCCCGCTTTAAAAATTTTACGCATATTTTACAACAACGGGCAAGTTGTTGTAGCATAAAAATACGTAAAAATCTGCAACTTGAAACCCCCTATTGTATGGATATCGGATGATATAAAAAGTCGAATGCTAGATAAATGTTTCTGATAAGATTTAATGAAGAAAGAAATCACAACAAGCAGACCAAAAAGTGAGCGTATTTATAGCCATCAGGATTCAATTCCCATCTAGGTTTTTCAGCTCAGCCTCAAGGACCTCTTGATGTTGTGATCATTCGGAGTTCTTACCCCCACTCTTCCCCGCACTCTAAGCTAACCAAGCTCCGCATGCAATCGAAGAAAGATGTGGTATCCTACTCAAAGAGCTAGATCACAAGGACTTTTTACCAGAGCGGAGCACGACTTCAAGGAATCAAAGTGCCTGATAGCTTTCGGCTCAAGACTCACTTCAAGCAATACAAAAAAACCATAATCCTTTCATCCCTCATATGTACGGGCTTTTATTGAAGGTCCGTTAAACCTTTATGTAGGCTGTGCTGAGCAACTGGATAGTATGTACTGTGAGCCTCGCTTGAAGAAATCCTCGAGCTCCAAAACTTTGCCAAACCCCACAATCTGACCGAAGTAAGGAGTCGGTTCTTTTCTTTCTTATGAACATGATTCTCAGAAGTGTTCTTTTCATTCCCAATAACGCTCTCAACTTCTACCCACAGTTGGTCGCTCAAGTGGGGGCCGCAATTAATATATACTCGACCCCAGGCTGTGCTCAGTGCTTTAAGCCTAAGGATATGGTATCACTTGATGAACATTTCATCAGTCTCAAGATCGGATCAATCAAAACGAACCCACCTCGGAGTCGAGCCCCACCTTTTCTCAAAGATCAAACGATACCTAAGAAAATCATGTCCGAGTCTAAGAGATGCGAGTCCTAACCTTATCATCTTCATTTCCAAAGCTCGATTTCAACTTATGATTGATCAAATGAAATGAACCTCAATCTCCATCTCCCTTTCATCTCTCCCAATCTCCCAATCTCTCAACTTGAAGGGGAAAAAAATCAATTATATAAAAATGGTATCATGCTTCAATATATTTCCGCCAAAGAAACCAAAAAAGAGAACCTTTTTCTTGTGGAAAAAAGAAGTAAAGATAGTTTTTTTTCTTGGGATATATATAGATATATATTGTGTTTGATTCATATAAAATCTCTATGATATATATATATATACTTAAAAACAAAAGTTTCCAAAAATTCATTTTAATCTTTTCTTTTCTTCATTCATTCATTCTTCATATTCTTCTCTTCTTCTTTTTTGATGGTGAAAAATCCCTCCTTACTAAAATAATAGAAAAAAAAACAGACAATCATTGAAAAAAAGAAAAAAAAATAGTGAAACAAAACAAAGAGGGTTTTCAATTTTAATCCACATCCATTGATCCAGTTCCATTAGCTTCACCTGATCCTTCTGTTACATTAGTTCCATCTACTTCTTCTACTACTTTACCTTCTTCTGTGACCGGTTCAGTGCTTTCTTCAGACTTTTCATGGGTTTGAGGTGTAGGTACTGAAGCTTTAGGTGCCGGTTTATTAAAAATAGACATCTAAAAGAAAACCCAAAACCCCCAAAGAAATGCTCAGAATTCAATCAAACTCGAAACAGAAAGACATCATTTTTTTTGGAAGACCACTACTTACGCAATCATACACTAAACTTTCCTTTCGTTTCCAAATATCATTCGAAGTCACAGCTGGAATCTCATCCTTAGACTTCTCAGCTTGTTTAGCAATACTATCACCAATCCATTTCTCAGCACTTGCACATTTCTCTACAACAGTTTGAAGATCACTTTCAGTCAAATGTGAATATTTAGCATCACCCGATTGGATTCGTTGCATATAATCTCCAATCGATTCTCTAAGTGCTCTTTCGGCTCTAGGTCGATCTTCTGCTTCTCTTTGACGAAACTTGATGGGATCTCCAATATCGGTTAATTCGGCTAGACGAGTCACGTATTGTGATTTACTTGCATCTTCTCCTTCTTCTGTGTATAACCAATCTTCAGCTGATTGTAAAGCTACCTTGAGTTTCTCTTTAACTTCTGAAGAAACATACGAAGCCCAAGCTCCATCGAGTTTCTCACGGGTATCATCTGAATAAAAACAATCAAGAACCAATCAACTTGAATAAATAAACCGAATAGAGATGAAAGAGTGAAAGTATACTCACAAACATATTCTTCTAAAGCGTTCTTACGATCTTCAGTCTCAGCCACTAACTTATCACCAGCATACATTTCACCTTCCTTTGCCAAGAAGCTGTCCAAGATTTCTTTACTGAGAGAAGAAGTCAAGAAAGTAGAGGTCAATTCTTTCTTCGTCATCTTCTTCTTGCCACCCTCTTCTTCCTTTTCTTCTTCTCCTGCGACTTCTTCATGAGCAGTAGCTCCTTCAAAGACAGTCAGACCACTAGCATTAAGTTTAGCTTTGACTTTCACCAAAGTTGGACCACCTTTCGCACTAGGAGAGACTTGGTTGATCACATAACGACCAATGATAGGATTGATACCACCGGGCAATTGACTTGGTTCAGAGTAAGATACCACTAATTCAAATGGCTCTGATCGGTGGAAGCTGAGTAGTTTACCAGATGGGACTAGAGATTCGGGTGTAAAGGTATCAAGCGAAGTTTGTTGATCATCTGGTGTAGGTTGCCATTCGGTCCGAATCGAGTAATTAGCAATATCGTTAACAGAGAATTCTCGAACCTTGAAGATAGGTGAAAGACCAGCACAAGCTAATGTAGCACCACGTGCAACTGCTTCATCTTGATTACAAGTGAAGCTGAGTGGTTTACCAAAGAACTCTTGAATTCGAGATTTCAAAGCAGGTACTCGAGTCGATCCTCCAACCAATTCGACGGTCTCGATCGCATCTTTTGGAATTCCAGCTTGAGCAAGAGCCCTTTCGAGTGGTTGAGTAGTTTTCTCTAATAAAGGTGCAATCAATTCTTCCAAAGTTTCACGTGTCATGGATGAACTTGCATCGATATCATTCATGATCGATTCTACATTCAATGGAGCTTGAGCATTTGCAGATAACACACATTTCAACTTCTCAACGGCTGCAGCCAATCTGAAGACGGCCTTCTTGTTACTCAATACATCAATCTTGTATTTTTCTTTAAACTCAGTAGCAAAATGTTGAAGGAGAGCGTAATCCAAGTTTCGACCACCGAAATGATGATCGTAAGCAAAACCTTTAACAGTGAGAGTAGCTTTGTTGAAAGCTACAATAGCAACTTGATATTGAGAGTGACCAATATCAACAAAAGCAACATAACGAGGCGTTTCTTCAAGAGGAGGTAGATCGGTCTTCGTGATTCCGTAACCAAGAGCAGTGGCAGTAAGTTCATTGATGAGTCGAAGTGGATGTAAGTTTGCGATTTCAGCGGCATCTAGGACTGCTCTTCGTTGGATATCAGTGTACCATCCTGGAACTGCGATCACCACATCATTGACTGTGTTTTTCAATTCAGCTTGAGCAATATCTCTTAGTTTGCCAAGATAAGCAGCATAAAGTTGAGTGATGGTGAAAGTTTCGTCTTGGCCCAAATAATCAACCTGATTGAATGAGTACAAAAGGTGTTTGAAATGAGATGATGAATTTAAAAAAGGGATATGAATGAGAAGATGAAAGTCATAGGATTGATTAGTCAGCTTACCTTGACACCCAAAGTACCATTCAAATCGATCAAAGTTGAATTTAAAAACTTGGATTCGATTTGAGTAACATCGGGATCTTGAGAAGTTCTACCGATCAAACGTTTTAAAGAACCAATGGTATTTTTAAAATTGGAAGTTTCTTGAGTTTTAGCCGATTCACCAATGGATCGATTCCTTGCACCAAACGCTACTAGAGATCTATGTAGAGAGAGAGAGAAAGTGAGAATTAGATTTAAGCTAACATCTTTTTGGTGAATGAAGAAAAGTGAAGAAAAGAAGACAACTTACGGAGTGGTTCGATTACTAACTTCATTACAAATGATATCAATTCCACGATTTCTTGCTAAACCGACTTTAGATTTTTCGTTTCCTAGATCGATACCAACTACTGATGTCATTTTGATGCTATGAAGATGAAGATAAGTTTAGATTAGATTGCTGATGATGATATGATGGTGAGTGGTGAGACGTGAAGAAGAAGTTGACCAAGCTGTTGACTGGTTGAGCTGGTTGGATTGAATTTTTGATGAGCTTCTCGATCATTCTATGGTGTAGATATGCTAAGTTCGAGAAGGATCTAGTAAAAACCATAGTCTATAAGCATATATCACATATGGACTCGGACTCACTCGGACTGGCTCGGTACTCGGTCCAGCTGCATTCAATGATATCACTCTTCAAGGACAACTTTTGAAAGATTTGAATTCAATCAAGAGAAGAGTTCGATGATGATGACTAACTTAATCCTAGTAGGTGATCAAAGTCAGTACTACATTTCCTATCAGCAAACAAGTAAAGAACTAACTCATCCTTCGTAGCCTCTCCATTCTCTCAACGTACTCTATTCGCTTTAGAACTCAAACAAATTCAATATCAATATCAAGTTAGTCATATCATACCATCATACCATCAAACTATCATCATCATCACATTTACTTATGTTTCTAGTCATTTCAAATACACACAGGAAGCAAGTGATTCTCAAAAAGCATCAGATTCATCTGCCACCAATCCAACCGAATATTTACCTTTCTTAATCTATCATCATCAAATCGTCAATGGTGGTTCGGTTAATTTGATTCAATTCATCGAAGAAGGTTAGTCAATCACATCTCAGCTTTAGGATTCATGATCTTACTGATACTGATTCACGTGACGGTTTAATCTTTTAGCTTTTCCTGATCATTCACCTAATTTACTTTCACTTGATCTCATTCAAAGATCTCGTCAAAGGCTTTGGTCCGATTATATTCGTCAATTCATCGTACCTCTCTTTCTCAAGTTGGTCATTCACTCTTCAATTCAATCACAGCTTAAATACTCATGCTTATTCTCTTATGAATTTGTTCTTTGTAGATCACTTCGTTCTAAAAGAGTTGATCATCAGACTCGTTCTGATACCCTTACCCTTGCTCATACTCTCGATACTTATGCTGATGCAGTAAGCTCTGTCTCTTAACCGTGTTCTTGCGAATACCTGACTGATCTTTCTTATTGTACCCCATCAAGTGCATCGGACCATACTTCTCTGGTCAGACGATCAGTTTACCAGATATCCTCATTGCACCTTTTATCCTAGCCGCTCATCCTCATTTGGTTGACTCATGTGCAAATCAAAGATACCATTCGTATGCCAAATCGATCCTATCACATCCTACTCTCAAACGTGCCCTACCACATACACTTACAGGTTCATCTGAGGTGAGTCATGTAGTCAATCCCTAAGCTTATACACTGTCATGCCGCTCATTCAGACCATTCTGTTTTTTGATCCAGAACACATCCCTACAACAGATCCCTTGCTATTGTGATCCGACCTCAACCCTTGCTAGATTACCGCCTGAGATCTTGACTATTATCATTAATAAACTAGGGGATTATGAATTAGCCCAAACCTTGGGAATCACACATGATTTATCAGAAACACCACCGTGGAAAGAATCAGCCACACCATTAGATCGAGCCATCTTAACCGGTAGATTATCGATTGTCAAACGAGCCTATGAAGAAGCATCACATACCATCTTTTCACAATGGGGAGCAAGAGTGATGATCCGATTTGGATATCTGAACATTTTAGATTATTTTCTGAGTGTCGAACCTGCTTTGTTACATCGGATCTGTGATTACCTTTTACCTGAAGTGGCATCTGGATTTGGTAGAGTAGATGTTTTAGAATGGGCAAGATCAGGCGAATTTAAATTACCGAGACATTTGAATGAGGTACCGATCGATGAAGCTTCTAGAAACGGACATGTATCAGTTTTAGAATGGTGGAAAGGATCGGGTTATAATTTGGTGTATTCTGAAGCTTCATTGAATTCGGCTACCAAACAATCACAAACCAATGTACTTGAATGGTGGAAGAATTCAGGTTTAGAATTAAAGATTGGAAACGTTTTGGATTTTGCTTCGATGGCTTCTGAAACCCATGGATTGGATTGGTGGAGTCGATCTGGACTAGGGATCGGTAGAGGAAAGTATAGTAGGATCTCACTCTATCATGCATCGTGTCATGGGAATTTGAAAGTGTTGAATTGGTGGCGAGATTCGTTATTGGAATTAGTGTATGATAAAGATGTCTTGATTGGTGCTACTAAACATGGACGGATTGAGGTTTTGGAATGGTGGAGAAAGAGTGGGATTCCGGTTTATTATACGTTTTTTGATATTGAAGAAGCTATTGAAGATTGTGTTGAAGGATCAACAGGTGTGAAGAAATGGTGGGCTAAGAGAGGGTTAGATGGAGAAGGTAGTGCGAGTGGTTGGACTACGACTAGGTTATTGGGTAAGACTTGAGGGTTTTTTGGTTTGGTTTGAATTTTTAAAAACATTATGATCTTTCGGATTTTCTTTGTTGAAAAGTTTAGGCTTTGTTGTAAGATTACATCATCATTAATATCATTTCATTATTATTTTATGCATTGAGATTTGGGTTTTGTTTTGTATTATGTTTTATTATGGATGTATATATAAGTTTCAATGTGTTTCTAATAGTAAGATCTAAATTGATTTTGAATAGTTTACAGAAAGCTTGCGGTTATGGTCTGGTTTGTGACTATCAATCAATTAGTTAGCGAATGTCAGCGAGATATTGAGGAAATATTCAATCAGCTTAAATACATAAATGTGAATGTAATTATGTATGTATGTAATGATTGTGTTTATAAGAATTAATTGCAAGTTGAAAGAGATTGAGTATGCTTATAGAAAGATGATCTGACGTCATTTGTTCGATTGAGTTTTAAATAACCCTTTGACCATTTCTTCAACTCTTTAACTTCATTCAGACTCACTCACTTCCTCTTCTTTACTTCTTCCAAACCAATCCAAGACTCTGATTAAAGATATTTGAAATCTAAGACTTTCATTATCATCATGTCAATTCAAACCATTCAAACTAAATCATTTAATGATCAAAAACCAGGTATGGATTCATCCCACTTTGATTGATACAAATCGTTATTCTAACTTCTTTCTTCATGAATGGCCTTTAGGTACTTCTGGTTTAAGAAAAAGGTAATCAATAAATCAATATCCAAATCAGTTTCCATCCAATATTGATGATCTTCTTTTCTGAATTAATCAAATAGAGTCAAAGTTTTCGAACAAGAGAATTATACCGAAAACTTTATCCAAGCAACATTTGATGCGATGCCATCACCCGGAGTGAAATCATCTACCATAGTAGTAGGAGGAGATGGAAGATATTATTCACCAGAATGTATTCAAAAGATTATCAAATTATCAGCAGGAAACCAAGTTTCGAAATTGATCATTGGTCAATCTGGAATCCTTTCCACACCGGCTGCAAGTCATTTGATTCGCATTCGAAACGCTCATGGAGGCATCCTTTTGACTGCTAGTCATAATCCGGGTGGACCGAATGCTGATTTTGGAATTAAGTTTAATGTCGCGAATGGTGGTCCTGCTCCTGAGAGTGTGACTGATAAGATCTTTGAGATCACTAAGTCCATTAAAGAGTATAAGATGATTGAATTACCTGATGTGTGTCTTTGGTTTCTTTTCTTCTCATAAGATCAAACCTGTAATTTCATCTAACTGATACTTTTATTACACTTTGATAGGCAGATCTTCAAACCATTGGAATTCAAAAGATTGGATCCATGACTGTAGAGATTGTAGATTCAGTGACCGATTACCTTGACTTACTTAAATCGATTTTTGATTTCGGTTTGATCAAATCATATCTTCATTCCGATCCAGCACCTCTCAAAGTCTTATTCGATGCGATGCATGGTGTCACCGGTCCTTATGGTAAAGCCATCTTTGTAGACACACTTGGTCTTTCATCTCAATCGATTCAAAATTGTGAACCGAGTCCTGATTTCGGTGGAGGTCATCCTGATCCGAATCTAACGTATGCTCATGATTTAGTCGCAAGAGTTGATAAAGAAAATATCGGGTTTGGTGCGGCTTCTGATGGGGATGGCGATCGGAATATGATTTATGGTAAAGATGCATTTGTGACGCCTAGTGATAGTGTGGCTATTATTGCAGATTGGGCTCAAGAGGCTATTCCTTATTTTAAGGATGGAATTAAAGGGTTGGCTAGAAGTATGCCTACTAGTGGAGCAATTGATTTGGTCGCTAAAGCTAAGGGATTAGAAGTCTTTGAGGTTCCCACTGGTTGGAAATTCTTTGGAAATTTGGTGGGTTCTTCTTTCATAATTGCAAATCAAGATGATCTGCTGCTCGATTTCGATTATTGATGTCTTTCTTTTGTTCTCGTGGGTTCACTAAGATGGATGCCAAGAGATTGTCTATTTGTGGTGAAGAATCTTTTGGGACTGGATCGGATCATATTAGAGAAAAAGATGGGATCTGGGCAGTAGTAGCTTGGCTCTCAATTTTAGCTGCGGCTGATAAGAAAGGTATCAAGAATGGTATCAATGGAGTTCTCTTAGATCATTATCAAAAGTATGGACGTAGTTTTTTCTCACGATATGATTATGAAGAAGTCGAAACAGAAGGAGCTCAAAAGATGATGAACCATCTTGAAAAGGCATTTTCAGAAGCTAGTTTTATGGGATCTGAACTTAAATCTACGACTAGTTCGACTTCATTTAAAGTTAAAGAAGCCTCCAACTTTAGTTATCAAGATCCGATTGACGGTAGTGTTTCTAAGAATCAAGGTTTGTTTATTAAATTTCAAGATGGATCTCGAATTGTTTATCGACTTAGTGGAACAGGTAGTTCAGGTGCTACGATTCGAATTTATGTAGAGAAGTATAGTCAACATCAAGATGAGTATCAAGAAGATACTCAGAAAGGTTTGAAACCTTTGATTGAGGTCGCTTTGGAGTTGTCTAAGTTGAAGGAATTTACTGGACGTGAGAAACCTACGGTGATTACTTGAAAATCGATCATGAAGGGTTTATTAAAGATTTGAAAGGTTTTTGAAAGGTTTTAAAGATCTAGTTTGATTTAAAGAGTCGTATGTTTTTTTGTTTTCTTTTGATCTTTATAAGTAATTGAAAATTATCAGATTTTAAAAAAAGATGAATGAAAATCTTTATGAATGAGATTTGTTTTGTAATTGATATAAACGTTTTTTTGTACTAGATTTTTTTTGTTTAGCTTGATGAATGAACTTTGGTATTTTTTTCTTTTTTTTTATTCAAGAATATTACATTGAGTTTTTCCATAGAAATTGATCATATGATAAGTTTTAAAGTAAACAATTTGAAGGTAAGGTTTTTTTCTTTTTGAAAAATTTAACAAGAAATGATATTTTCAAAACTCGAAGGACCTGTTTGAATAATTTGATCAAGTGAAAGTGAAAGAAAATCCTTTTGAAAGTGAAAGAAAATTTGCTTTGACTCTACCATGCCCCCCATGTCTCGTGGGATCTAATGACTACCTTAGAGCATGTCCTGAGATCATCATCTGGCAAGACCTTGAGTCCGCTTGTCGCCCCCCCCTTCGCTGCCAGGAAGCTCGACTAGGAAACTTATCGTTTTTGTCCTTTGGAGAAATGGTGGAACTCGGAGAGCTTCTCGAGTGGTACAACTTCAAGGTGATGTTGGATATTGTGATAGAGAATTATCAAGTGATAGTCAATTGCTTAGCACAGCTTGGGATTTATGGGGCGAGCACAAGTTGAGTGCAACATTCAATTGAGAATGAAATTGTAGGATTAGGAATCATAGCCTTAGGATTTGGTCCGGTTAGATACGATTTATTCATCGAGGAAATGTGGAGCTCGAGGTGATTGAAGTGAGGGTGAAGTGGTGATGAAATAAGTTGATTAGTGATCTTTTGCATATTCAGCACAGCTTGAGGTTGTTGTTTGTTGTTGGTTGTTGGATACAAAGATCCCACTCCCACTCCTTCCTTCGAATCCGATCAGATTGTGGGGCTTAGCAAAGTTTTCTTTCGAAGTCATCCTTGCTCAGGCTCGAGGAGGTTATTGAGCGTTGCCTACAGTCTTGGGCGATCCTTCGACCGCGCATCGACGATACTCGTTGCTCAGCACAGCCTGAATTATGCGGACCCTCCTTGAAGTCCCTCATAAGGAATGAAAGAATTTGTGTCCAGACATCACATTCTTTGAGCAGGATAGAGGATCGCACATCTTTCTTCGATTACATGTGGAACTTGGTTACCTTTGAGTGCGGGGAAGAGTGGGGGTAAAAACTCCGAATGATCACAACATGAAGAGGTCCTTGAGGCTGAGCCGAAAAACCTAGAGACTTTGAAAGGATGATGGCTATAAATACGCTCACTTTTTGGTCTTCTTGTTGTGCTTTCTTTCATCATTAAATCTTATCAGAAACATTTATCTAGCATTTCACTTTTTATATCATCCGATATCCATATATATCATTATAACTATCTTGCTTTCTTCTGACATTCAAGATGTCTATCTTCAAAACTCTCTTCAGACTTTTCATGACTCTATGCCTTTTGTCAGAGATGGCAAGAAATGTATCAGGTTGGCCTAATTTTCAGGAGATAACTTTATGAACATATCAATTGACTGTTTTATCTCTCGTATGTTAGGAGAACAAATCATCAAATCTGTGACTTGGGAATTAGAAATATCAATCAAGTTTGAAACAACAGTGATCCAAAGCTATCAACCTCCTGCTCCTGAATGTAAAAGACCATCAAGACCAGTACTTATTCCAAGTTACAAAGACTGTAACCGGTGAGTAAAACCTTCATGTCTTTTTACTCTACCTTCAAATGACTATCTCATGTTGATTTTATTTTTGGTTTTAGTGCTTTCTATAACTTGGGATTCAAAGATGGAATGTTAAGAACCCAAGACGTGTCTGTTAAACAAACCTATGGAAACTGTGCTGTAGGTTACTTTTTATTCATTTTACGCATTTATAGGTTTGCTTACTCATCCTATATGGTTCATAGATTGAAGTCCGCTGCGGGGGTCATCCAATCACAGTGTAAGTCGTGTGATGCGTCTCACTACAAACAGATTTTGTGCATTTGATACTGACTGGGGTAGGGGTATATTATGATAAATAGATCTGCTGGACGTCTTTTGGCTGATGTGGATGCTAACAAGAGTGGAGGATATAAAAATTTAGCATCAACTTGTTTGGTTAATGACCAGGTAAGTAAACCTATTCAAACTTATATAGCCTAGAGCTGGTGTTCTGATTAGTATTTTTTTTGAGATTAGATTGGTAAAGTCTTTGTGGCAGGTGGATGTAGTGTTGAGGTATGGCACCATAGCCATCATTCACATTGAGAGCTTGGTTCATCTCAAGACTACTTTTTCTTTGTTTCTTTGAAATTTGTATCGGTTGTGTATTTGTATGCCTTGCAATCATTGAGCTAAAAATTATTGAGCTAAACATCAAGAATGTAAGATCATGAAGAGTTGTATTGATGTTTGGTTGTTTTATTTCCAAGTTTTATTTATTTTGATTTTCTGGTTATTTTTGTCTACAAGCTTGTTTTGGAATTTACTTTATATGGACAAAGAGAGCAACAAAAATTATTATCAGTCAACATTAAAGAAGCTGAACCTCAAGTCTTATCTTGCTGTTTAGTCTGGATGTGTGACACACACAGTATGTTTAGAACAAATTGGCCATTTGAAAGATATGAGTATGGGTAATGAAGCCTTAAAGCATTCATGGTACTAACATCTATATAGTTAGACCAGGATTCAATCAGATCATTATCTGACAAAGAATATCAGTCTTTGTCAGTGACAAGATGTGGCAGTGTCTTGAGGTACAGTGAATCAACCATATAAAGTCTGTGTGGGTCCTTGGAGTATGTACATCATATTGATGTTTGAAGTAATGAAAGCACATCAAAAGAGAAGTCTTCCTGTGACTGAAGCTCACTATATGCCATTTCTATACACAGTGAAGTTTAGGCTACGTGTCCAGAAACCAACAAAGCTGTTGAAAAACACCTTCCTTCTCTCATATGTAGGTTTCAGCAGTCAAGAAAAATACTCAGAAACAGTTACATTCAATGCAGCATTCAGCTACCATACATAAGCCTCCTCACTGTGTCAAATTATAGTTTAAGCAAGTGTGGTGAGCTCATCAGTCCAGGTAGCTTAGCAGCAATAAAATTGTGTCATCAGTATCAATTGGGCCATTGGCATTGGAGAATGGATCTTGGAGTACAATTTGCTTCTTCAGCCTGCACCTCTACAACCCAGTCCTGAAAATTTTCAGGTAAATGCTGCAATGGGAGCAATCATGATTTGTGTGAAACCAGATTTTGTCATCTTACTGGGAACATAAAATTAACAACCAAAATAATATATCAATGCTGGTAATGTATACTATCATCCTTGTCCTTACTGCTTGGTGTTGATCATGGCTTGGTGTTGATCGTATTAAACTTCTTCTTATGTTAAAACAGGTGAATCAGCAAGAATTGTGATGAATAAAGATGAAATATAGGAAAAGAAAAAATACTAGAAAGATATTTTTAGAATTGGATGGGTTAGGAGACAACAGAATTGACTGGTTTTTTTGGATTGAAGAGTAATGGGTCTACATTATTCAAAGGGCTTGTGATGGATGATCAAATGTTAGAATGACAGAAAGTAGATAAGAAAAGTGCAATATGGGGTTGCTGGTGGTGCTGTGGTAATATCACATGCCATTGCCACAACACTGACAGGGGGGGATTTGGGATGCCATATCATCCAGCCCTAACTGTGGCTGCTGCACACGGCAATCACATCAATAATATTGTTTTGTGCTTGGGTCAGAGGTGCCATCCTTTTTGAAAAAGGTTATAACCAGACAACCCAGAAAGAAGATATTTGCAGTGGTTGCATTTTGCCAACCCAACCCTGTTTTGTTGCAGGGATCTTGACAAAGGCTTCTGACTGAGCACTAATGTAGGAGATCAGTTCTCCCCACAAGTGTCCTCTTGCACACCTTGATCCCCTCTTAATGTGTATCTGACCAACCAGTTTTGAGATTGTGATTGGATTTTCAGGTTCAAGAACTAGTGCTGGTCAGTGTTATGCCAACTATTGTATGTGTTGTAACTCTCTCAATCCCTCTAAGGTGATGATATGAGTCTATTTCTTAGAATGCTCTATAAGGTTACCTGCTGTGATCTCACCTTACTCTGGATATGGCTCTCTTTGTAACACCGCACATACACAGGAGGGTACAAAAGCTTTGGAAATGGGCTGCATACCTCATTCAACTGGATAGATTTGTTTTGTTGAATTTCAGTCTGTTCATTTTGAGAGCAGGGCACTTGAGTGCGCAAAAGTTTGGGTTCTTTCTAATCCAAATTCAAATTATTCAAAACAACACCTGACTTGCACCTTCTTGAATGATCCTATTGCATGCTATTGCATGCTATGGTATGGCAGTCTGGACTGCTTGTTTACATTGATTTGGATTTGACGACGTGCTGTAGGGATTGGATTATTAGCGAGATGTACTTGAACATCATGCTTAACTTAACTTGCCTTATGCAAAACAAAACAATGTCATAAATATAGTCTTGCTGAAGGACTGAAAAGGCATTTTTGCAAATCATCCACCAAGAAGATTGTATAGGAGGATTTTAAGCAGGTAAACTCCATGCATTTTTGTTGGTAGCCACAAGAACCTTTTCAATTCTTAAAACCTCAATCCATACATCATTTGAAGATCAAATCCACCACATATTGCACATCTTAAGCAACTTCAAATCTTGCGTGAAGCCTTCCGAGAAGTTTTTGTAGGTGAAACACTGAATGTTCCAAGAGCTGCAAGTGTGTAAGAAGATACTGTGTTAATGATTTCTGAACCGTATGATTGGGTAACGTTTCCGTGCAAGGCTAAAGATCAAGATCAAACTCACAATTAGGAGAAACACAAAGCCCCCACACTTATAGCCTACTGTGAACTTGATCAAGGTTTTGGTTAAGGCTGAAACTTTTGTTAAGATCTATGACCATCTCTAGATGAATATGCTAGTGATCAGTAGATAGAAGCTAGATGAAGAGTCAAAGAAAAATATGAAGTGTACCTGATCAAGAGTTTCGAATTCGTGATCGATCACGAAGACGATGTGTTAAGTTCTATAAATCCTCTTGTCGAGGGTGCGAGTCTGCTTCTTTTTCTTTAATGCCGCAGAGCTAGATAATTCCCACATCTGAACAAAAGAAGTTCAAACCCGGGTGATCAAAGGTTGTACTCATTTCGATCCGAATCTTGTTTTGGTTTTACCATCATTGCAGAAATCCTAACATACGATCATGCTGAGATCAATTTCTATGTGACCCGTAACGCCAAGGGTTTTTCACAAGGACGAAGCAATATGCTGAGCCTTCACTGCGTTGAGATGATTTGCCGAATCGAATGTGAATTGAATCGAGTTTTTGTTTTAAAATTTTTTTCCCCACTGATGCTTCCCACGAATACTGCATGTGAGATGTTTTAGAGGGGGTCTTGTTGAATGAAAGATGGATCGCCTTGGGATGAACTAGATGGTGTATTTGATTGAATCTATCCCTTTTGGTGTTTCCTTACGCATGAGATTTGTTGATCTTGAAAATTAAAGAACCCTTAAGCAGCAAGCTTGGCTTGATCGACTGCTACCAAATCAAATCATACATATGAACTTAAAAACGCCGAGATTTACGAATCAAGTGTCCAAGCGAATCAACTTAAAAGAAAAAGTTAGTCAAGAGTTTCTTTTGTGTAAATACTCGGTCAAGAAATTCATCCAAAGCTTTTAAACCTCTTCAAAGGTTCATAGACTCAGACTGATTTGTATTTGATTTTGATTTTGTTATAGTTTTCATTGAGTAAAGAAATGACATTCAAGCAAAAGTTAAAGAAACTCTTCTTACCCATCTCAATGTGTTCAATTCTTTTAATCATCATCATCTCAGTCTCTGCCATCGAAGGTTTAAACTTGACTCATCATCATTCAAATCAAGTTAAGTGAATGGCTCACCATAAATCAATGACCATCATCATCATCATCATCTGATTCTTTTTGCTTTTCTTTTCTCTTTAATCAGATTCCAATCTCAGCACCCACTTCTACTAACAATCACAATAACAATCATCTTTCAACTTTCAATCCACTCTTACCTCCTGCAATCCCTTTAGCCGTTCGATCACCTTGTCAGTCACTCTCATCACCATCCATTCTCACTAAAAACAAACTAATCTCTACACTTTTCCATTCCAGATCTCTCAGCTTGGTTAGCAACTGGTGCTGAAGGTGGCAATGGAGGTTATCTTACCGGTCGATGGGCTCAATTCTGGCCGATCCAATTCCCTCAAAACCCAAATGCTTATAGGTTAGGATGGACAGGTTTGATCCGAATCAATGGGACCACCTATCAATTCTTAGGAAACCCAAACGAATCAATCAACCCAACCGATCAATTCAAAACGGCCACCCAACTCTCATTTAATTATACATCTACACGTTCGATGTTTGAATTCCAAGCAGGAGATCTAACCTTTTTGGTAGACTTCTTGAGTCCTCCTGGTCCTCCTGGTGATCTTTTACGTCAAAGTTTACCTTTTACTTATCTTTCGATTCAACTTACTTCTTCAACAACTTCGGATTCTTCGATTGAGGTTTATACTGATATTCAAGCGGATTGGGCTTCTGGTGATCATCAGGCTAATGTGACTTGGTCTTTAAACCAATCTAAATCTTTGAGTTCTTTTCATGTTTCGAGATTGAATCCTTTAGTGTTTAGTGAAGAATATGAGTATGCTGAATGGGGTGAAGCAATCTATTCGACTGCTTCTGTGAGTCTTTTTTCGATCATTCTTTCTTATTTGAAACTATAATCGAGTTGACTTTTTGTTTTCATCAGACTTCCGATCTCACTACCGCTTCTGGTTTCGGTCCTACACTTCGAACACATTTTTCAAAGAATGGAAACCTAGACTCAACTCAAGACAAAGAGTTTCGTAAGATTGAAGATCGAACACCTTCTTTTGGATTTGCAACCAAGCTACTAGCAGGAAACTCTCCATTAGTCTTTACGATCGGACACGTTCGAGATCCTTATGTATCATACATTCTCGATCCTAAACCTAGATCAGCTTACTGGACAAGTATATTTAAACAAACCGATGAATTACTCGAATTTGTGTATCATGATTTCGAAAAGGCTTTTAAAGATTCAGTTAGTTTAGATACCAAAGTTTATAATGATGCGATCAAAACTTCGGGTGAGAATTATGCGGCGATCGTGTCGCTTAGTTTTCGTCAAGGTCTTGGGGCTATTGAGATTACACTTGGAAGAAATAATCTCACGGGTGAAGTCGATCAGAAGGATGTGAAAATCTTTTCAAAGGAGATTTCTAGTAATGGGGATATGAGTGTAAGTGAAGATTGATTTGATTTTTTGGTCATGGTTGTGTTGACTGAAAACTTACTTTTTGGTTTTGGTTTTGATTTGCTTGATATTTAGACTGTTGATGTTATCTTTCGTACGTCTCACAAGATCTCGCTATTTGTTGCAAATTAGTAGCTAATTCCATTCATCTTGACTCTTGTAGCTCAATTTCCTATCTTGACCTATTACGATCCTGTATTATTAAAATACTTGCTCGAACCTCTCTTTGAGTATAGCGAGAGTGGTTTGTACCCAAACAAATGGTACGCTTCAAACCCATTATTCACAAGATCGATTATTTTCTGACCTCTTTCTTGGGTCTCATCAGGACTGTTCACGATCTTGGAAGGTACCCGAGTTAGTAGACCTATTCCAAAGTGATCGCTTGAATCTAATTAACTCAATGTAATGGTTGTGAATCAGATGCTACTGCTCATAATGATGGTAATGATGAAGCGATGCCAGTTGAAGAAGCCGGAAACTTCCTCATCATGACCTTAGTAAGTGACACCCTCGAACCGAACCACCCCAATGTACGAATCTGACATCTTTCATTGATGATAAAACCGTACTAGGCATATCATCAATTAACAAAAGACACAGAATGGCTTCAAAAACATCACAAGATCTTAAGCCAATGGACCTCCTTCTTAATCAGTGACGGATTAATTCCAGCCAGTCAACTTTCAACAGACGATTTTGCAGGCAAGTTGGCTAATCAAACTGATTTGGCTTTAAAAGCTATCATTGGAATCGGTGCTATGTCTGAAATATCGGTTCAGATTGGGGATGGCCAAGAAGGAAATCGGTTGAGGGAAATCGCAGAGGATTATGTGGGGAAATGGATTGATTTTTCGGTGGCTAGGGATAGGAGTCATACTAAACTTGCGTATCAGGATGAGAATTCTTGGGGTACTCTTTATAATTTGTTTGCAGTAAGTTTGATTTTCTTGGTTTTGAATGAGTCATGTTTTTTTGGTTTGAGGGATTGATGGATTGATGGTTTTGGTTTTGGTTTTGGTCTGGTTTGGGGTAGGATCGGTTGTTGAACTTGAGACTCGTACCTCAAACTATTTATGAAATGCAGTCTAGTTTTTACCCTTTAGTAGCAAACGAATATGGTGTACCACTCGATTCTAGACACACAGTTGAGTCTGAATTTTGTCCTGTTTTCCATTTCTTTTGAAATTTATGTTGACTGATGACTGGGACGATTTGATTTTTTTTTTGGATTTTTTTGGGGGGGATTTTTAGTGGGCTAAGACTGATTGGGAAATGTTTGCGGCTGGAGCTGCTACGAGTGTTAAAGATCGAGATTTGTTTGTGGATTGTTTGGTTAAGTATTTAAAGGCTAATATTGTGAATGCAGGATTTCCTGAGTAAGTTTTTTTTGTTTTCTTTCTTGTTATGAAATTGGAGTTTGTTGATTTCTTTTTTTTGGGGGGGGGGATTTTAGTTTGTATGAAACTCAAACTGCTCAATTTCCTGGAAGATCGAATACTTCTACTTGGAGAATCGAATTTATTAATAGACCAGTAGTAGGGTAAGCATTCTTTTATTAACAAGATTTTTGATAAACTTTTTGTAAGATTTCTTCTGAATCCAATCTTTTGGTTTTATTTTCTTTTTTCAAGGGGTCATTTTTCACTTTTAGCATTAGATAAAGCCAAAGAGATCAATGGATTAAAAGAACATGAATTCTTTCCTAAAAAAAATTCGCATTGGAGGTATGTTGGTTTATGGGAAAGGATTTGTTTTTTATGGAACTTGTTGAGCAAGATGGTTTTGAGTCATCAAGTAAAACAAAACAATATTAACTTTTGATTTTTTCCCTTTTTTTCCTTTTTTTTTCTTTTTCGACTTTTTTTTTTGGTTTTGTTTTTCGATTTTTTTTTGGTTTTTGGTTTTTGGTTTTTATAGTTGAAGCATTATGTGGAGAGGTTTGTAAAGATTTAGTTTTTGTGGTCTTCTTTGGGATTTAGGAATTGTTTTTTTTTGTATTTGGAAGTCGAATGTACAATTTTTTAGTTATGATCTTTGATTGGATTGGATTGGATTGGATTAGAGAAGATTGGATTAGAGAAGGAGAAGATTGAATAGGTTTGAAGTTTTAGCATGCAAAGAAATTGGAATCGTTATTTTGAAATAATCTTCGATTTAGATCTTGAGAGAAAATCTTTTTTCTGAAAACAAGGGATTGATGAGTGTGATATGACTATGTCACCATTTGTGATTTGGACCAATGGGAAGCATACCATTTTGATTCCTAGTTTTGATCATTTTTCATCATGGTATTGGAGAATTCCATTATCATTGGAAATAATCTTTTTATAAGCTTTACAATAAGGATTTCGGAAATCATCTTAAATATCAATGTTTCACTATGATGTCTGTACCCTAAACAAATTACAATACTCAGCACATCACTCACACTTGTTGTTCTCAGCATCATCCTTAGGATCTCTGTGGATGAGTTGAGCTAACATTTCATTTCATGTGACTGGAACTCATCTCTTTGCTCATTGAATGTTTAGCCAAAAACATGTTCGATATAAACTTCTCTTTCTCATGTTTTTGTTTTCTTTTTGTGTGCAAGAATTTCGTTATGATCTATTGAATTATATGTTTTTCAAAAACATCATCTGTACTTCTTAAGCATCTCATCTCTTGTCTACAGACTCGCCCTTGACACTAGAGCACACAAGTTAGGAAACGGAAAGGTGGAACAAAGAACCCTTTCCTGATGTGGCTCTAGGCAAGTTATATACAAGAGTCATCATGTAATATGCATGTGACAAGAAAAAGGATCATGAGGATCTGTTGAGTAGAAAAGATCACTTGATAGATGAGAGATACATAAATAGAAAGCACATCATAAGATTAACAATCTAAGGAATATAGCGTGGTTAGCATATTATCGACATAAGTATCTTAACATGGGTATCGCCTTGTGTGATCTGAAGGAAAAGACTTTGAGGCAGTGCCCATATACGTGTTCTGAGTTCGCTTTGACCTGTTATTCAAATGGCATCAGAGATAAATGAGAATGATACAGCGTGGTCGCTATATTGTTATCGACATAAGTATTCCAACACGTTATTGCCTTGTGTGATCTGAAGGAGGAGACTGTTGAGGCAGTGCCCTACATACATATACCGTATACGTGTTCTGGGTTCGCTTTGACCTGTTATTCAAATGAGATCAGAGATAAATGGCAATGTAGAAGATAACTCTGAATTTGCTCTCAGGTAGACCTCGTGACGGGTTGATGTTGAGAATGAACATTGGATCAGTGAGTACAACATCAGCATCCTAATTATAGCGGGATCATCCCGGTATTTAGTTATGCCATTTGATCAGAAACAGTGGATTTCATGCCGATTGAGACATCGAAGAAAGTACAGGTGATGTTCAAATCATAATTGACGCCAACACTAGACAGTCTCATTAACCAAATCTTTTTAAACCGTGTATGAAGGATGAATGAATGATGTGAGATCATTTGTTCTTTTTTCAGCATTCCAATCACAATGCGGTGCACCATTTTTCTTTTTTATGCGTGTTCTCTGCACCAATCAAAGCTATAAAGAGCTTATCAGCATTTCTTTGCACCATCACTCACAAACTTCCACTAAAAGTTCATCTCTTATACGATCATATACGAACAAAACAACTTCACTGCTCTTTGCCTATATCATTACAAACCTTCTCTGTTCTCCTCCAACTTCTTGTTCTCAATACCAAAGCTACAGATTAGCCAACTCATGTTTTCCAAGCTCCTTTCCATGATTGCCATTTTGGCAGTCTTGTACCTCCAACAAGCGGCATGCCTCCCCAACCCCCAGTACCAGTACCCCCCGTACGCTCCTCCTACTCAAGGGGGATACTATCCACCTATATCCACACAACCTATCTTTCCACCTGCGCCGCCACCCCGAACTGCATCGCCCAGTTGGCAATCCAAATTACGTTGCTCGGGTCAATACAATGGACTTGACTATAATGACTGTCAAAAGTGAGTACTCTCTGATATTGTTTAGAGATTGATTTCGGGGAAGCAGTCTTGCTGATGTGTAGTGATTATCTGGATACGATTTTAGTGCTTTCAAGGGACTTATTGATCAGTCTTTCCCTGGAGGTCAATGGATCAGCAGTCCAAATACTCTGAAAACCTCTCGTTTTGGGACCTGCAAGGTTTGTATTTGAAACACATCATGATTTGGTTCGTTTGCTTACGCATAGCTTTGATATCCTAGGCGACAGTCTCCTGTGATAATCGTCCCATTTCTGTGTCAGGCCTCCCACTCTTTTCTATGGCCATACAGTTCTTTGCGACGTCTTGCTGATATGCATCTGTATCTCCATATACAGTGACGCCGGTGTCCTCTATTATGATACGAATCAACAAGGTGGTGCCTTTGCGCTACTTAACCGTTGCGTTTCAAGAGGACAGGTAAGTTCATATTTGTACTTGCTGGATGGATATGAAATTCACGTATATTTTGCTTCTTGCAGTCCGCTTGGGCGGTTATTGAAAATGCCTGCTCGGTTGCCTTTGAACCTAGCTCCTCGCAAAACTGGCAGCGACTTCAATCCTTTTAGATCCTGAGCAAATTATCCCTTGTTGCCATGCGAGCATGCAATTGTTTTTGTTTACTTCCTCTCGGGTTTTTGTTTGTTTTAATGAGTAGAGTCTGAGAGAGTTTTGGATAACTTGTTTGTTGAACTTGCATGCATATGTCTCCTTTATGTTTACGATGGACATCTTTATATGATAGCCTCTTCTCTGAAGTGGATGTTGTGAAACCTAATGATGACAATGTTCACGAATTTTTCGACTTTTCAAATGATTTGACCAATTATTCCAACACATTGTGATTTCTGGGTTGTAGTCGAAGCACAAAACTTTGACAGCACATAGCCCAACCTTTTACACGGCGAGATTCACTAACGCCGACAGATTGCAAGATCAGAACCCATTGAAAACCTAGGACGCGATGAGCGAACGCGTGTCTACGTAGAATTTTCTGTGAGCTCTCACTTTCGAGCGAGCTTTTTTGGTTTCTTTCAGCCTTGTACGAGAAATCGATCAAACATCTAATAATTTAAAGACAAATTCCATATGAGATGATGTATTGCTACTGTCGAGAATTCTTACCTCGAGGTTTTCTATTTAAAGCATCTTGGTCTATGGGCCGTCACATTGGCAGGCTTTACAAGCAGTCACGAGCTTGGTGTCAATTTGAAGGCGAACATGGTCAGGTAAGCTTCTGACGCGGCCACGTCCGGCGTGTGAATGTGGTCTGATGTTGAACCGATTGCAAACCTCGCAGTTGAACCCAAATCGGAGTATAAAAACAGAGGAAATCATCAGAATCACGGTCAATTCTTCAACCCCCATTACTTCAGTACGACTTGATTTTTACGCAAAGCTAGAGCTCAACATCTTTTCTCTGTTCTTCAGTTTTACGTCCTATCTAAATCCAAGAATACTGTTATCTCGACCAACTTCTTAACCAAACTATCCATCTAAACATGCTTCTATCTTCCAAGTTGAGTGTCCTGATTGCCATTTTGGCAGTGTTGCATCTTCAGCAAGCAGCATGCCTCTCGGACAAAGAGACCGATCACATTTCCAAACGTTCCAAGTCCGACCAAAGCCATGTGATTGAATTAAAGAAAGAGAAATCAGATGAACTCAAACACAAAGCAGAACATCTCAAACACGAAGCCGAACAACTTAAGCACGAAGCAAAGAAAGAGAAATCAAATGAACTCAAACACCAAGCAGAACACCTCAAGCACGAAGCCGAAGAACTTGAGCACGAAGCCAAGCGAATCAAAGAACAAGAGAAACATGATCGCCAGCGTATGAAAGAACAAGAGAAACACGATCGCCAGCGTAAGAAAGAACAAGAAAAGCTCGAAAGGCAGTGGAAGACAGAACATCCAGAACACTCTCACCCCGTTGTATTACCGGTCCTCCCAAGCCCACCGACTAACTGGTATCCTCCAAGCCAACCAATCTACCCACCATACCATCCATCCGACCCACCATTCTGGAATCCTAAACCTTCCAACTGGCACTCCAGAAATTACTGCTCTGGTACATATGATGAGCTTACCGTTGATGACTGCCAACAGTGGGTAATTCATTTGGTTTTATAGAGATGGGTATGTAGGAATGCAGGTTTTTTGATGTATCCTTGATCTATCTTTACAGTGCATTCAATGGACTTATTGATTATTCTTGGGTCGGATCCAGCCAATGGATCAGTAGCTCAAATCGTTTGAAAACCTCTCGTCATGGGGATTGCAAGGTCGGTTTTTAAATGCAGCGTGTCTTTGATTGATTGCTGATGCAAAGCGTCTAAATATTAGGCATCCGTCACGTGTAGTGGTGATTATCAATTTGCCGTGTAAGGACCTCCATCCTTTGCTACGGTTCATATATGCGATCTTTCCCCTGGATTTGACGCTGACATATGGTTGTGCGTACATATACAGTTCGGCCAGTGAGCTTTATAATGATATGAACGGACGGGGAGGTGCCCACGCTTTACTTAAGAATTGCGTCAGACATGGATACGTGAGTCAATGATTATCGTCGCTAGACTTCTCAACCAGCAACTTATTTACTTTCTTCTTCTTGTAGTCCGGATGGTCAACTATTCAAAATGGCTGCTCGGTTTCCTTCGAACGCAGTCACTCACCGCGCCCGCAAGGATGGTGGTAGATCCTGGACCAAGTATTCTATGTCACGCGAGCTCGCAAACTTCTTGATACTTTTACTCTTGCTTTTCTTATCAAATAGAGATATCTTTGCTTCACTTCTTGTACACTGTTTTCTGCGATGTTGATGACATAATGATGATGTTCATGATTTTGTGGTTCAGAATCACACTAAATATGAGATAAATCGATTTTTGATATGTGGTTCCAAATGCAAGGACCGCCTCCAAAGCACATTGCAGCTGTCTAACCTCTGCTCCTTGAAGGGATTTTTCAATATCCTCAATTGTACTTCCATTGAACATGAGTGCATACCACATATAATTCTTATAATTCTGCTTTCACATCTTTCTTATCAGAATAGTTAGCATTTAATGTCATAATGGAGTGCGCTTAAATATCTAAGAAGGCCATTCCGGATGATGACTCGTTTTCTTGGCGCCTAAAACTGACATGTGTGTATCACGAGTTCGCGTAGGTTCGTGCAGTGCCTTTGAGTGAGGCGATTGGAATGCAATGGATTCCCTTTGTCTTGAATTTTGAGTAAACTTGGTTAACGTTCGAGTCCAGACCATTCAATCGACCTGGTTTCCATGCCGTTCTAGTCAGGTTGATTTGGAGTCCGGCGTGCAATCCTACGTGATGTGGTCTTAATAAACCAGGAAAGCGCCCTCGAAGTCTTCCAAAAAAATGGGTGTCTGCTCAACAAGAGTGTGTTGAACAAGTGTTCCGTCATGAAGTGTGAACGAAGGCCAAAAAATGAAGTTGAGGGTATCATGTATTACGTCGGTCACAAAGCAACTTCAAAAGCCGTCGGTTTCCTGATGCATAGCACGTTACCTATATGACTTCCCTATCAACAGATTTCTTCTCTCTTTGTGCTCCCGTTTCTTGTGAAAGAGAGCTTAAGTGAAGCAATTTGTGGTTTTTAGCACAGTTCACTCACACTATCAGACGTGCTTCAATCGTTGAAAAGTTAACTCGGATCTCTTCTCTACATCAATAACACCGAATAGCGAATCATATCTCCTTCAAACACTCGTGAAGAAGAATAACACTGGATTTCGGCATCTTTCATTATCTTCAAATTCACCTGATCTTAAAACTTCACCAAAAAAGAATCAAATGTCAACTTTGGACGTAGCCTTTGGGCTTGCAGTCCCCCTAACGTGAGTCCAAAAAATCCAAGCTATCGATAATCTTACTGACAAACTATCCCTAAATATATATAGTGCAATAGCTATGGGAGTATGTTGGGATAAAGCTCATGATTGTTCAAGTGAAAGAAGCATCGTCACGATTTTCAAAATTTACTCAGTCGCCTTTCTCGGTGGCGTTTCATTAATCTTGATGACTCTTCATAATTGTGCTGCAGTTACTACTGCTAAGAGGATTGGACCGGGTTCGTATCCAATTTGAGATCTTCATCTTGAAAGACCATATATAATTGGGTCAAACCATAAGACTTACGGTTTTTATGATTTTGTCTATTTTACTTTTTCTAGAATTGAGTCCAATGTCAAAGCGTCTATCAGAAATACCCCTACCATTCTTCATTGCGTAAGATATTTTTGCCTCACTTATAAACCTTATATAAGCATCCATCTGAATGTAATCTAATCCTCACTATTATTTTAATAGGTGTGCACAATTATCAGTTAATTTTACTTTCTTACAATTCATCTACAAGCGAACTAAAAGTAAAGTGACTGCAAGTCTTGGTGGTGGACTTAGTTTGATTAGCTTTTTAGCTGGATTTGCTCTTACCATCATCAATGGTAAGTAAAAAACTCAACTCATATCTTTCGGCTTCCGAACATCCAAAAGCTTTTGAAAGATTGACCAAAAATCACTTGAAATGAAACTTTTGAATTGATAAATCAAAGTTGTCAAACAAAACGAACGGATGGCTAAAAGGGCAGCTGGAAGAAGAGTTAATTTCTCTTCAATAGCTGTTTATGATGACTTTTTTAGAGTGACTTGGTTATTTTCTGCCTTGTTGGTCAATGCATGGGTTTGTGGAATGACATGTCTTTATCGGTTCAAGTTTGATGGAAGTGGTACTCATCTCATAGGTGAAAGGTCAGCACTCATCGTCCTAAAAAGAAACCAATATATTTCTAGAAATAGAACCAAGTCTTACACTATCAACTAAACTGATTCTTTCTTCTTCTCACCTTAACATGTTTTGCTCATCTTTAAATCCGCTAGAAGCAAGTGGTTAACAAATGCCGGTTTGATTTTGTTTGAAACTTCATTGTTAAACTTTATCTTATCATTCATACTAGCACTCATCTCAACTAAAGCTCCACACCGTGAAACCTTACCTGGAGACTCATCAGTACTAGGTGCCTACATTTTCTTCAAGTTGATCTTGATTCCTTCCCTGATCATCACAATTAGTAAGTTTTTTTCTTTTTACGAAACTAAACCTTTTCAAAACTCAATTCATCAATCTTCTTTCTTTTCTTTCTTCTTCACTATAGCTTGGACTCTTGAGAAAAAGCTTCCCTTGGCTCCATCCCAATCATCTGAATTCAAAATCGAATTTAATCCGATCCAGTGGTCTGATAAACCATTGGCACCAGCTCAAAAACCATCTATCACCTCATCACAATCCAAGAAAGCTCGACACATTTCAGTTCATACTACCACTAGTCAAACAATATGGGGTTGATTTTTTAAAACTAATCTAACAACTGTCTTTCTGGTTAAAGATGGTTTAAGGAGGCATTTTTTTTTTCTTTTGACTTGATTGACTTTGAGTTTGATCCATTTTGTAAATAATCTTCTTTTGTTATCCAAAATGTTTACTTATGTACATTTATATTAAAGTAATACATTGTAGTAGTACGAAGCCCATTTCTTCTTTGAATGAAATTTATCAAAGCTTTTCTCATTTGATCACCAGGGTCATGAGACCTGAGATGATGTGAAATCATTGTGATGTGTTCAATCAAGTATATATCAAGACTCAATGTGCTATTATAACATGTCATTGATTCTGCCATGTGCATATAATCATGATGATGCTTCTATCAAAATATTATTTGTCAATGTCAACACCCCAAGTTCTCTTCTCAAGCCACCGAAGCTTTGATATAGCTCAACTATACATAACTCTATCCCAGTAAGACTTGGTAAAAGTTCTTTCAGGTTTTTTTTAGCTGTCTTGATCAAGATGAACACAGAATAACTGATCATCTCTTAGGGCACGTTCACTTAAGGAACTTCTGACCAGAAATCACATTCTGTAAAATTTTTAATGCAAAAATGAAACATACACCACCAAATAGACACTTTAAATTTTGCAGAATATGATTTCTCACCAGAAATTGCTCAAGTGAACGTGCCCTTAGTACTCTTCAACCTTGTCCACCAGGCTTCCAGTTCCAAAATAACCCAGAAAAACTCTGTCATGTTTTCTCCTCATACTCAAACACAAATATTACATGATCAAAAAGTAATCCAACTTTAGATTACAAACCACTTCGATTCCTTTGAATGATTCAATAATATAAAAATGTAATAAATACCTATCCCATGTATTTCCCAAAAAAACACCCCATATATAACCGCATACCATAAAGAAAACTAATTTCACAATTCAAACATATCCATCCATCTATCCATCCATCCATAATAAAAAAAACATAACAAAAAAGGAAAATAAAATAAAAAATCAACCTGAAAAAAAGGAAATTCTATTATAAAAAATCTTAACTAAAACGCTATAAAAAGAAAAATATATCAACGAAAAAAAAAGAATTCATATGCGAAAAACAAAAAAAAAGAAAGATACACGTTTGTTTTTCTCTTTTTCTCCATGATTTAATAAACATATTTAAATATTTCTTCTTATAAATAAACAACTTCTTCCAAAATGCAAAAAAAAACAAAAAGATAATGGTTTTTTTCCTTTTTGCAAAAATTCCAAATGAAAAAAACCCTTCTTCTTTCATCTTACACTTTCACCCATAAATTCACCAGTCGGATTATAAGTAAACCCACTATGTATAAAAAAAGATCAGAAAAAAACCAAGAATCAAAACCTCAAGTTCTTCAAAAAAGAAAATCAAATGAAACACTAACATAAATTGTTGTTGAACAGTTTCACTAAGATGTGAATCTTCAACCACAGAATCCATAGGAGCCTCACTAAAAAACCCAAAAAGAACCAATCAGTCTTCAACCCCACCTCAAACCAAAACCCAAAAAACCCCCGCAGATGTCTTTCCACAAACCTAGTGAATTCACTATCAAAATTACTAGTATCAATCGCACTTTCCACACTAGGTTTAAACGAAGGCGTATACTGTTTCAAGACCAATCTTTTCCAATCAATCTTAGCAAAGAACCCATGCTTCTTAATTTCTTCGGCTCCATTGTTACCTAACCTTTGAGCCGGGTTTCGGGTTAATAATCCGCTCAGTAATGATCTTGCTTCTGATTTGATCTCGTCTCCAAACTTTAATGGGTTTGATAAAATCTTTCGATACATTTCTGTGAACCCCACAAACGGTTGAGGGTTAGATTTTCCAAGTTACAGAGACGGGTTAGCAAAACGAGGAGAATGTGTTGGACGTACCATTGACGTTTTCATCATAGTAGCTAGAGAAATCAATGGATCAGAAACGTAAATCGATCAGATAAACATACAGCCCGATCCACTCACGGTGGTAAACCCGATAACATCTCATAGATCAAAACCCCAAGAGTCCACCAATCCACCGTTTTAGAGTACCCATTCCCAAGTAACAACTCAGGTGAAAGATACTCCGGCGTACCACAAAAAGCTTTCATATGGAAATCCTTCCATCAGTTTTTGTTGGCTGAGGGCGATGAGAGATCAATGAATGGCACTCAACTGTTGGTTTTTTCAGATTCACTCATGTTTAATTTACATAAACCGAAATCACATAAAGCGATATGACCCGTATAATCAAGTAAGATATTCTCAGGTTTCAAATCACTGATTTCCAAAAAGAAAATGAAAAAAAAAATCCAAATTAAGATTCTATTCAACACTTGGCTCAAAAGAAGAAGAAAAACCGTACCGGTAAATCACATCATAGGCATGTAAATGTTCTAATGCACATAAAAGTTCAGCCGCATAAAGCCGAGCACGTTCTTCACTAAACCTTCCTTCTTTTTGTAAATGATGAAAGAGTTCACCCCCATTAATACATCTATAGCCCAAAAAGTTTCAAATCAGTCATCCCACTTCATCTGAATAATAAAAGACAAGAAGACAAACTCACGACAAAACCAAATAAAGTTTTTCAGCATTCTGAAAGCTAAACTTAAGCGGAACGATAAACGGATTATTAACCTGACCCAAAACCGTTCGTTCAGCCAAAGTATGAGTCACTTCAGAACGTGAGACGATATGAGCCTTTCGAATGGTTTTCATCGCATAGATCCGACCGGTATCTTTTTTTCGAACTTGCATCACTTTTCCAAACGATCCTTTTCCAATCACTTGTAATAATTCAAATGAATCGATCGTAAGTGGTATGTTTTGTGAAGGTTTGAAAGCTACTTGTAAATGGAATTGACTGGCTGATCCGCCTGATCCTGATGTTGCACTATACCATCTATCAGAAACAGACTAAAGCCGAAGAAAACATTAAAATCAGTTGGGATGGGTCAAAGAGGAAAAGAGATTCAAGGTGCTTTACCTGATCAAAGGTGGGTAAGAAAGAAAGTCCTCCTAAAAAGATATCATCACCCATTTCACTCTTTTGACTCAAGTTAGGTGCAGTACGTAAGTAGGAAGATAAAGTGATCTCCGAAGTTCTTGATACATCGAAATCAGCTTTATACATCCAAACTGGACAATCAATCGTTCCACCCAACGCTTCTACCAAAACTTCATTCTTATCAAAACCCAAGACGAGATCTAAACAAAATCGAGAACGAAAAAAAAAGGTGAGTGAAGGAAAACCCAATCAAGATTCGATGGATGACGTCAAAGCAAAAAAAGAAGACTTACAAGGTAACCACCAACTCTGTTTACGTTGTACACTATCTCTATTACTTCGTTTGACTGAACCATTAGTCAAACTTCCTACTGTAAGACTTCCTACATGAGGGTTTTGATGGATAGCTCTTTGGATTTCTTCCGGAATGGTGATTCCAGCTGGTACAGAAAGACCTTTAGCTTCAATGATTCGAATCGTCAAGGTCCCATTACCTTGTTGTTGTACTTGAGTATGAGACGTTGGAGTTGATTGTCGATGGGTTTGGATCGAACCGGCTGGTGAGGATGGGGTGATTGAACCTGATCCGGAACTTGGGGCTTGTCGATGAGAAGTAGCTACATCTTTGATTTCTAAAGTATCACAACAGCCAAGATAGGAAGAAGGTCAGGTTTGTATAATAAGAAATCAAAGGTGGAAAAGTAGAAAATTTAAATTGTATTGAGAAATTGACAGATGATCATTCGGGTTCAAGATAGAAATCGAAATGAATTGTATGAGAAGAAAGAAATTCAAATCGAAGAAAGGCGCGAGATTACGAGCCCAAAGAATCATCTCTTTCTCTCTCTTGACTGTTGAGTGAGTTGATAAGTGATCGGGTGAATTGAAGATCATTTGATACTCAATCTTCCATCCATAAACACTTTGAAAAGGTTTGATATGGATATCTCCAAGGATAAAAGTGAGAAGAGTAGACAGGATAGATAAATTGAAAGTGCTTACTTTTTCCAAGTTTCCAGGATGAACTCATGATGAATTTGATTTGATGTTGAAGTTGATTGGATGGTTTGGTATGGTTTGGTTTGGTTTTAAGAAAGTGATAAGTTTGAAAGTGAAGTTCAGTTAAGCAAGGAACAAACAAGTTAAAGAAAATCAGTTGAAAGTTTAAAATTCAGTTGGGAAATTGGATTATGTCAGCTCTATTAACTACAGTTCAACTTCAACTGATTCACTCTTCATGCCATTACTAGCTCTTCACTACATAATTAGCTTTCATTCTCATCATCATCATCATCATCATCTCTCTCATATCACACATCAAAACTACCCATCAAAACAACTATCATATCATCAATTCAAAAGGTAAAGTATTACATGGATTGTGACAAAATGTATCCATTTAGGTTTTGGTTTTACATCCAAACTTGGGGTTTTAACATCCAAACACTAAATAAGTCTTGGGAATTGAAAAACAACACCAGTCTGAAACCTTTCTTGAAACTGAGTCTCCTAATTAGACTTCATAGGAAACAAGAGATTGTGTTAAATACAATAGGGTTTTCCACAGGAAAATTGCCTCTTGTTTCTTGTGTCTGGAACTTGAAGGTTTACAGCTCATACAAGTATCATCAACAGAACCCAAACAACTGGAAGAAATTCTTAAAGCCTTCATAGATCTCCTAAGAGCTGTGCCACCAACACCAGGTAAAACAGCCTCAATCAAGAGGCTTTCACAGCCTGTCAGTGGCTAGCTGTGGGAGAGAAAACTTGTGGCTGCCACCCATGGCATGCACACTGGATTCCCGTGTGCCCAATTGGTTTAAACCCTGGACAAGTGGTATCAATGTTGAGTCTGATAGGAAACAAAAATGTCAGGAGGACTTCATCAATGCTGTATTGGTTGAATATGAAGTCAAAAATGTTGTTATTGACATTAAAATCAGTCTTGCATTTTTCAATTTTGGTTTGTTTCATCCAGCCAACAAAAATTGGAAAAATGCAAGATGTCCATGTGAATATGTCAAGTTAGAGCATCTCCAACAGCACCTTGTAAACATAACCATACATAAGGTGTATTGTATGTTTACAGGGTCAGGTCAAAAAATGACCATCCAACAGTAGGAAGCTTTCTCACATCTGGCCATGTGTGTGAATTTTGTTTTGAGGAATACCAGATATCACATGTCAGCACCTTCATATATGAGAGGGTCTCACACAAGATGCAACACATAGTATTTGGCAGGTTTTGGACACAATGATACCATGTTTGTCTAATGATAAATACAATAACCAAAAGAAATTACATATCAAGTGGATAGTCAATGAGAAATCATTCAACCTTCAAAAGGTCAATATTGTGTGCTTTTGGTGGTTTTGGCAGGAGCACGACCTTGGGAGTCCCTGCATCATGTGTGTAGTGGAGGGAAACCATTTTGATGAAAACATACAACTTACTGTATGTTTTCAGACATGCCTGTATGCCTTTTTGTGATTCAGGACCATTGGAGATGCTCTTATAAGACCCAGAGGCTTGGGTCTGTAAGGTAAAATGTCAAATTCTTGATGTTTTCTCTCATCATACATAGAATTGGTGGTAATGCACTGAGGTTGGTTTTGGAAATTGACATTTTTCTTTGAAAGCTTCACACCCAGAATTGACAGCAGTAAATAAGGTTTGGGCAAACTGCAGGCCCAAAAAAGGACAGTTGTGATTCAGTCAAACTGGACAGATAGTTAATAACAATTGATCCCTTGGCAGTTTAAAAGACCAAAAACACCACAATGTTAGTATTATTTTGAAAAGAAGCTGAGAACTGTTGGGTAGTGAATTGCTTGAGTTGTGCAAACTCCCTACAATCTGAAATCCTTGCAGGTCATTTCCACATAAAAACCAGAACTTTCCTGAAGAGACCACAGCAGAAGATGTACTAATGCCACCTTTCATGTGCTTGGTCTTTACAACAGGTTTTATGTTGGGAGGAAATCACAACAAACTTGCAAGGGGTTGGCAAAATCTGTGACATTATCGTGCTTGGAGAGCTTTGGCAGGATTTTTAACTTGACAAGCCGGTTGATCAACTTTGTTGCCCAATCCCTGATGTGTTCCTTGTTGGGAACAATCCCTAGGCTCAGAACAGGATTGGGAGTAGAGTGGGTCATCAAATCATCATGCACAGTACATCTGAGCCATGAAGTACATGCTACATATGTGCAAAGGAGAGCACTATTTGGCGCCCGGTTTCAAAAGCCCGAAGCCCGGTTTTCGGATAGTAGGCCGGGCTGTACGTCTTTGCAGCCCGGTCTGGGTTGAAACCGGGCTGCCTCAACTTTTGTTTCTCTTTTTGCCATCTTTATATCAATGTCTCAATTTTTATGCAAACAGGTTTACACTTTGAGTCCCAAGATAATGAATCTCGAAGTGCACTTGTCAAAAAGCCCCACCAAATGGCTTCATTCTTTGGCTAATCATTCGGGCTAATTTTCATTGATTTGATTGCATAGTCTGAGTCGTACTAAACGTTCCACAATCTTTCTGACCCTATACACACGTTGATATAGCTTCATAAAGTGAGAGACTCTGATAATTTGGATCCATCACAAGAAGATGTATGAGGATTTGGTTGCCAGATGCAAGAAAAACAATCGCCCAAGAGTGGAACGATTGGGCATAGATTGATGGGTATTGAACGGTCAGCACTTGTTTCATTGATAGAGAAGAGATGAGGAAAAATGACAACAAGAACTTACCATTTTCAGATGTGGTGTATTGGGTGGTTTGAGGCTTGTCGAGATTGGGATGGTACTTGTCAACTTCGAGATGAAGGTGAGCGTCAGGCGAGGTCAGGCAACAATTTGTATTGGGTCGATCGAGAGCTCACAGCTCGGTTTCAGGAAATCGGGTTGACTTCAGCAGCCCGTTTTTATGGTTTCACAGCCCGGTTTGTGAAAATCGGGCTGTTGGAGAGCGTTGCGCCCGGAAAAGACTGCGGCTGCGGCAAAATATGGCTTAGTCGGGTCCGGGTGTGCGCGGAATCCGCGGGTAAAGCCCCAAAGAAAACCGGGTGTCGGGTTCTTTAAACCGGGCGCCAAATAGTGCTGTCCATGTGCAAACACCTGGGTACATCCTTAGCTCTTAGGTACATACAGGTCCGCTCAGTTATCTGCTCATCTGGATAAGCAAATCACATGTATTAGGCCCCGTTTGGGAGCGGTTATTTTACCGCGGTATTTTCGTAATTGCATCAATACCACAGTGGTATGATCTTACCACGTTTGGTACCTTATTTTGCTGCAGTATTGTACCACAGTATTTAGACAATAATCTGACAATACTGTGGTATTGCGATAATTGACAAAAAGCTGTTTATGAAAAATAAATCCGCACGGTGAAAGGGGACTTCGTCAAATTTGATCTCTTCCCCTTCCCTTTGTAATTCATTGGCTCCTTCCATCCGTTCGATTACAAAACTCACTATCAACCCATCTTCAACACCTTCACACTTCAAGATGAAGACAACCACGAGTTCAATATTAGTTTGTCAATCGACCTCATCGCACTGTACCTTTATCACTTCTTCCTTCAATCCACCGTTCCCTCAATCAATCTCGTCGCTTCTCAAATTCTGTCACTCGCTTTGATAACCTTGTTTCTCCTTCAATCAATCTCATGAATATCAAAGGATATGTATCTTTTCAAATTCGCTAACAATATGAAAAAGATGATCAAGATGATTCCTTGACGAGAGAAAAGTTCCAGTTGATTGGTGATGAGGTTCACAACTTTTGATGAGTTACGATGACCGAGCAAGTGAATTAATGATGAAAGATTGTTAAGTCTGTTTGAGTGTGGATCGAGAACAAACGATGTCAGAGGTTTTGTGGGTATACATACATACATACCACAGTCAGGAGAAAATCAGCGCGAGTGGTGTTGAATTGCCAAACGATTATGACCAAAAACAGAGATTATAACTGTACCACACTACAAGTGCGGGTTTTCATCTCTACTGCATTATTGGGGCCAAAAATGCAGTACACTTTTGCAGTACATTACACTTTGTCACCGCTCCCAAACGGGGCCTTAGTAATACATTCTGTAATATTGTTCATATTGTGACAAGCATTGCAAAAAATTAAACCACATATATCACAATGGCTACTTGGGAAATATTAATGAAAGCAGTTTGACAGCAAAAATAAGGGAATCTGTTCTCTAGGACGATGTTCCCATCTGGTAACCTCTTTGATGCTGGCAGTGAAACTAAATTGAGTTGCAATTAAGGTATTGGTTGACAGAAGAACCAATTTGAGTTGCAATCAAGGTATCTGTGTATGGGAAAATTGATTGGAGTTACAATTAAGGTACCAGTAGACAGAAAAACTAATTTGAGCTGCAAATAGGATATTGGGGGATGGAAAAAACATCTTGAGTTATGATTAAGATATTGGTGGTTGGAAGAAAATCAACCAAAAATTGGGATCTTGATGGACAGAGAAAACATTTCAAGTTATGATTAGGATGTTGGTAGATGGAAAAAGAATTCTGACTAACAATTGGGACATTGCTGGATGGGAAAAACATTTCAATTTGCAATTAGGATATTGATGGACAAAAATTATATATAGTTTGCTTGAAATTGATCACATTCTAAAGATGATGTTGCCAGAGGATGGCAAGATTCTGGTGCAACAAGACATGCGTGCGGGTGACCACAAGAATTGTAATTCTGAGGATTGACAAGAACACTATTTTTTCAATGCCAAGGGTACTATCAACAACAAACTGTACTGGATAGAAATGATAATCACAGGTTTGGGTTGATTGTATGAAGATTGTTCCTGTGAAGAGATATACAGACAGCTAGATATTGAGGGCCTCCAAGTAGGGGGGGACACCCATACTGAGGAATCAAGAACAGTTTTGGAGGATAATTGGGTAGTTGGAGGGGTGGATCATTGATGAGTGGACGGTGAGTATTCAATTGGGTTGGGTGAACAATGACAATAATGGTGGAACATTTGACACTCCTGTCTCAGACAATGCCAGAATTCTGTGTCTATGGACACACATATTTTGGAAATAAGTGACTGCCTACATATGCTGCTGGCACAGACCACCAACCCATACATTGTGGATATTGCTTTCAACCTTTTTTCATTTGACTGTAAGTTGATTTCACACTGATTCTTCTAGGACCCTGGAATGTACCCATGAATTCATCTGACCAAAACCATTTTTGTGTTTTTGAGCTTTACACACTGCAAATATAATATGTTTCTCCAAGGTGAAAAGTGATTGAACTTGATGCACAAAATGATTAATATATAATGCAGATTTAATGCAGATTTAATGCACTTTTAATCATTTGTAAATTAAATGCAATCATTTTTCGAGGGCATGGTCAGACTCGCAGAAGTTTGGGAACGTTCCCAAAAAAAAGGTTCCTTAAGACTCCTTAGCAACGCAGCAACAGGTACTGTACTGGTATAGTATTGAGAATACTAGTACAGTACCTTACTTTACGATACCCGTCAAAACACTACTCAGTACAGTACTGGGAATACAATACTGTACACAGTACAGTATTCAAAACCTAGGTACTACCAAAAATTGGTCTGAGTAGGGTACCGTTTTCCACACCTAGATACTGTACTGTATCGGTATTGTGGGACTTCAAAGATATACTGTACTATACCGTACCTAGGGAAGGTACTGCATAGTACTGTCCAGGTACTGAGAAGGTACCTGGAATATCTGATGAGACATAGCCCGGTGGCCACCAATATGGCGACATGTTTCCATAGACCCAGGCCTAGACCACTCCTGCCAAAATTACATCCATTGATTAGGGAAGCAAGGTGTAATACGAAGTGGGAAATTAGATCAAATGAGCAGAATCAAGACTAGAGGGATGGATGACTTACCGATCTGGCGATATCTTCATTGATTGGTTGCCTCCTGGCGTAGAGGGTGGTGTAATGAGGAAAACGGATGGAAAATATAAAGGGATAAGGTTGGCAATACCGGTACTATAGCAGTATAGTACCGGTATTGTAGGTACCCACCATTTTGGTACCAGTACAGTACATGTGAGGGAGATACTGTACCGAGTACAGTACCTAAGAAAACAATACTGGATTTTGGGCCCTGGAGTACAGTAATGACTTCCTAGGTACTGTACTACTAGATACTGTACTGTAGAAAATAGGTACTATACTGTACTGTACCGATACCAGTACAGTAATTGTTGCTGCGTTGTCCTTAGGAACATTCCTAAGGAAGTGTCACACTGCAAATATAATGTATTTTTCCCAGGTGAAAAATGATTACATTTATTTCACAAAATGATTAAAAATGCATTAATTCTGCATTAATTCTGCATTATTAATCATTTTGTGCATTAATGTCAATCATTTTTCACCTTGGTCAATCATTTTTCACCTTGGAAAAATACATTATTTTTGCAGTGTCACACACCATGACAAATGATTTGACACAGTGAGACACCAAACCCATTCAAAACCCCAGCGCCACCCAGATTAAGAGCACTATTTGACCGGAAGCTTGCGGGAGGCCACGGCGGTGTATGTACACCTGGACTTTTTTTATTCTCAGTTGATTTCACAAAGCTTGGAAGCGATCCACACCAATCTGCTCGAGCTTGGCAGACAAAAAGTACCAAGCTTTCTGAAATCAACTGTACCAAGCACCTGCCTGGTAGCGTGTCTCACTAAACTCACACCCAGAACCGAGCATGATAACATCCGACTTGGGGGTCTCCAAAAAACTTTCAATCCTCTTGTGAAGCTGTGATCCATTTGTTATTGAGAATCAGCAAGTTCAGAGTCCCTCACCTGTATGGGTATGGTACGTACCCTTCCTTCAGCCTTGTATTGGTGGTGGCATAGATCATCCAGACCTCAGATCATCAAGACTCTGAGAGACCATCTGGGATCAATTGGGAAGGGTGTCTGTATGTGAGAGAATGTCACACGTATGTGGTGTGTATCTAAATTTCATTTTTACAAAAACAGACTGGGAACTACGTTCCTTAAGTAGCTATGGAATGTTCCCAAACTTCCTCAGGTCCAACCATGTTCTGCATTTTTCACCCTGGAGAAACACATTATGTTTGCAGTGACACTACACACCAGACATTGCCTCAAGATCTCAAGCACATCAAAAGATGTGTCTCATCTAGACTACAAAGACACCTTTTTGCAGGAGGAAATCCAAACCGCCCCACATCAAGACATCAGGCTAGCATCCCGGGTTGGGGAATCATTGAGATGTCCCAGAGATGGGACCTCCATGCTTCATCCCTCGGATTTCATGGTGGGGTTGGTAGTCCAAGGACATCTTGAAAGGCTCTGTGGCAGTGTCCAAAGGGGATACCTGATGGATGCCTTTCAGGAGACTGTGTCAGGATGTCTTGCTTGCTGCAAAATAGAGGAAATACCCAAGGTATAAGGTTCCTCATGATGTAGGGCTACCCAAAAAGTCTGGTCCAAGTGCTTGGCTCATCACAACATAAAATGCAAAGGCACAATTTCTTTTTTCCAGTCAATACCAAAATCCAACTTCAATGTTTTAGGGTGTTACATTGAATTATCCTGGCAACCAGTGGGGCTGCAGGGTTAAAAGTAAGTGCATTCAAAATCCCTTGCCCAGGCACATTGTTTGTGCTCCTGTACTTGTTGACAAGGGATAGTGTAGTCCTTCTATGGCTCATAAACCTCATGAAAAAAAGTTGGATTTTTGGTCAGACACATCCATAGGCACATTCCAGGGTCCTCTGATTCTACAAGAAATCCACATTCTCAATCAAATGAACTCGGGGGTTCTGTTTAAACATGTTTTTTACATTCCATGGTTTCAAGTATCCCTTTCACCCTGAGACTATCAGACACTCTGGACTTATTTATGTTGAACAGTAAAAACCCTGTGGTTGTTCAGTAAGTCTGGCAATCAAGCATGATGATCTGATTGCCACTCACTTGGGTTCAATTAATATCAGAAAGATCAAGAACACCACTAGGTGTGTAAGCTTCAGCCCAGGGACGCGGGTTACACAGACCACTACATCTGCCAGCCAAGTTCATAATAGCAAGCTTTGGACAACCAATGGTGATTTCATGGAAGCCTTTAATGAGCTTTCAAGCTTCTGCATATACATTGAGACACATCCCATGTACATAAATAACCAGAATGTAATTCCAATACAAATATACTTTCCTTTCCAAGAATTAAGGAGACATCAGAAATTCATCTTTCCATATTTCCATATTTCTATGCTTCCAAAACAAGTAAATTGTGTGATTACTTTGAAGGCTATTTCTTTTTATTGTTTCTGTACCTCAATCATCCATCTTCTGCTGTGTTCTGTGAGCTTTTGATTTTGTCTCCTCAGTACAGGGTGCTGTTCTTCATTCAAAGTATGTGTGTCGTAGTCATAAACCATACACCTCCACTAAATACAAATCCCGCTCACCCTCAACCGCAGTGCCAATCCATCAGACTCTCACTTGCTGGTCGTGCTCATGATTCGGTGATGGCCCGTTGGCGTATGTTTTGGTTTACTGCCCAAATCTTGTGAATTGTAAGATTGCGCCTGCGGGTCCTGCACTCGATTTAACCCGCACGCGATATTCAGCCAGGTCTTTCCAGAAACTATCACACTCATCAATCTTATCATCAAATAATGTATGAAACAAACTCCAACCCTTTTTATATGAGTGTCTGAGAGTGTCTGTTCAAGAGCTATGTATGCGAGGCATTTATCTTGAGCTTATTCAAGATATGTAGACAACGGGATATGTTCGTTGGGGTTGAGAAATTAAAAGAAATCTTTGGTTGGATATCAAAAAAAGCTGTGAAAAACCATTAGGTCCAGTCGTACCAGTGTAATTTTCTGTCTGAGTTATGAATCTGATTGTACGAATCAAGAATGAGTGCATCGAAAGTCAAATGAGTGCGGTCGAAGACCAGCTGTGACGCAAAGTTAACCTAGGCTCCGGATATCCTTCCTCAAAGATACAAATTTTTATAAACATGAGGAAATGTGCATATACATGAATTCAAATTTTTACGAAATTACGATGAAAAACACCCAGCATTTGCCAAGATTTCCCCACATGCCAAACCCAGATCCTTGACTGAGAATGTTACGAATGAGCTGTGTTTTCAACTTTGGCCAGAACGGTTAATTTTCATGAAATTACGATCAAAGATACACAGCTTTAGACCAAATCCTCCACCTTGATTCTTGTCTGAAGATGTCAAGGATCAATTAGCTATGTAATTGGCTTTGGCCACAGCATTTCGTACAAAATTGTATGATACGAAAACTGAAGAAGAATGCGAGGGCACACTATATGATGTAGCATCATATTTCTTTTTACAAACTTAATGAGAATATCATAACTTCACCAGAGTCAATAACTTGTAATCAGTCAACAAACGATCCTCTTTTAACAACTAGTCAAATCTCATGACCAGATCTCAAACAGCTTGGCAAGGAATTTCACCCATCTCCAAGGAACAAAACTTGAATCTAAATCACGAGTGGAAAAGAATTAAAATGGAATTAGATCAGGATCACTCAAATCAAATCACGAGTGTATTTTAGTGAAAAAAGAAACTCAACGTGGCAACATTGCAAGCCGTAGCTGAACCACCGTTGAAGGTACCACAATCGGGAATACGACCAGCGCCTGTACAATCACATTTTGCTTGGATTGAATAATAAACTGTCCATTCTCCTGAAACACATCGAGTGCGAAAAGTTCAGTTCAGGTAAAAAGTCTATTGAGATGATAAGAATACAAATTGTAAATACCATTAAAATATGAACGCTTCAATCCATTCGAGTTAGCACACCCTCGTGAGGCTGAAACTGGCCAATCGGCATCGCTAACGTTAAAACCTGAGCCACCCATCATCGAAAAACGAGATGACTGAATCGAAGCAGGCGTAACTTGACGCTATGAAGAAAATTTCCAAAATCAGTTTGCAAACACCAAGATACTTGATATCTGAATTGTGAACTCACATCTTGACAAGTAAAAGTCTTTGTAGATGGCCAATCAGAATCCAAAACCACACAAGCTACTGTGTCGGCGCAAACGTCGTTCATGCTGAACCCCTGAGGTTGGTATACAATGCTATTGAGAGGCGAGAGCAAGCCATCAGGCACTAAAATACATAGGTATAATGCCACAGCAAGTAAGATAGTAGTGCTAAAATTGATCATATCGGATTTGGAGGGAAGGCAAATTCACTGAAGGGCAATAATTGGTAAACTTCCAATTTTGAAAGACGGAGGTCTACTTGCTGGACCTCTGAAGCAATACCAACGTATATAAGAAAAGATATCTAGTCAAAAACACGGAAAATCATGTGGTCGAAGAAGCTGTGAATGAGCAGACTCGATCGGTGAGATATGTATGGCATATCAGCATCCCTGAAGATTTACATTGAAATTTAGAAGTGAGCACATTGCATACCTCCGCAGTCCATCTCAGAATTAATAAACAATGAGTCATTTTTTGTAAAGATCGGCCCTCAGCTTGAGCTTCAAGTAATCGAATCAAGCTCAAATTGATCTCTCACAGCCATATACAAGGTCAAAGGTTTGGCGTGCATGTCTGCTTATGGCCGGTCCATCTCGATATCATAGTTGATGTGCTTGCGGGCATCAACTTTACGGCACGAGTGAGTCATGAGTCATATCTTTCATTCATACTGCGTTTCTAGCTGTGAATCGTAGGCTGTGAATTCTGGGTGGAGGAGCGATAATGTCCCATCCGGTAGATAAACCAAAGAAATACTTGAAAAGGTTAGTTGTGAATCAGAAAATCAGAAGATTGGCCTCATCATTCATGTGTCTCCTGAATATTACCACTTCATCAATAATTTTTAAATCGAAACACCAAGCAAAGGATGGTCACATCTTCATCTTTCTAAAGTCAATCTAACTGAACATCGGCTAGAGACAATATATCTTTCAGCTTATCAGAACGCATCTCTCATCGGCACCAATCTTCGCCAAATACCTTCTTGCACTCTTCCTGACTAGAGCAAGTCAAAAATAAATCCCTCTTGCACCCGCCGTCCCAATCTCTGAAGCATCACAACGTATATATATATATACCTATTTCTTTACCGGGATATTTCTTCATTATCCCACTTCAGACTTTTTCGGAAAGGCTTAATTTTGTGATCAATGGATATCAAATTATTTTCACCCAGATTCCTTTCTTCCTTCCTTTGTCTTTCTGCATTCCTATTCGTACAAGAGCATGTAGCAACGGTCACAGTCAATTCTCCCGAGTTATATTCTTTGGCTGACTTCAATATCACTTCAATACCCCAAACTAGAGAATACCGTTTCACTGTTACGTACGTAGATATCTCTACTTTGGATTCTTCAAAGGTTTTCGAACTGATATCTTGTGTTGCAATTTTTTACCAGGAATGAGACTTCAGCCCCAGATGGGTTTACGCGGTGAGATTTGAGCTAAACTCGGCTTAGAAAATGACCTGAACTGTTTTGTGATCTGATTCTCTTTCAACAGTAATGTACTAGTCATCAATTCTCAAATACCCGGTCCACTGATCGAGGCAAACGTTTGTATATTTCAAACCTGGTCTATGAGCTATATATGATTTATATGCTGAAATATGGGATTTCGTGTTTCTGTAGGAAGGGTAAGTAGTCTAGTGATGGAGTATGAGCAGATCGGCTGTAAATAAAGCTGAATCGCGCGCGTGATCTTACTTTCTGAAAGTGATACCTTGAATATACACGTGGAAAATAAAATGGCCGGGTCTTTGTCTATTCATTGGCACGGAGTGAGTTGGACATCTCTATGAGCTGATCCTTTTTCACTCGAGCCTCATCTAACAAACCACGAATGAATTACGCAGATATATCAAAATGAGACGGTTTGGATGGACGGAGTCACTGGAGTCACACAGTGCCCGATTCCTCCCGGTCAATCTTTCACTTATACCTTTACCATCAAGGAGCAATTCGGCACATTCTGTAAGTTCATTCTCAGTCAGTGCTTCACGCAGGGCGACCCGAACCTGTTTTGAACCTTTTGATTTTATGACCATAGGGTACCATGCCCACAGTCAGGTGATAATCTTGTCCCCCTGATCCATTGATGAAGAACGAAACTAACGCCCTCGATTCATGAAGAACTATCTGGCAGACGGGATTGTAAGTTTTGACTGCGATTGCCATTTCCGATACGTATGCCAAGTTGAGTAGCTGACACGGGGCGTATGATAGTCTGGTCCACTGATAGTCCACAGTCCCAATGATCCGCTCAAGAAAGGACAGGACTATGAGCAAGATGTAATTTTGATGATGACGTGAGTTTGAATCTAATCTTGCTTAATGTAGAGATGTTGACGTGTTCCTTGTTTTCAGCGACTGGTATCATGAGTCAGTGCAAATTTTCCTCTCATATAATTCGGATGCGAATAAGACCGTAAATCTTTGATCGTCTCTGAGTAAAAATCGTTTTCGAAACTCGGAATGGCAGCATGAGCGATGACATTCTCAGACAACAACTATCGGCAGGATATAATGGAAGTCAGGCAGCTCCGTAAGTCAAGCTTTTAAGTGGTAGGCATACTTTAGCCAGCTAACATCTGCTTCTTTCAAAATAATAGGTCTTCGGTTCGTCTAAACATTAAGAAAAACCCTTCATCTCTTGGATCGATCAGCTGATATCTCATCTTCTGAACATAGAATTCTGTTTTGATAAATGGAGTCGGATATTTCAACTGCAGCTACTCACCTGCTGACAGACAATGCAATACTGTCACCGACTTTGCAAAGGTTGATCTCTTAGCCGGTACCAAGGCTAGGCTAAGGCTCATCAACGGGGGAGCCCATGCGATGTTTCGAGTCTCAGTAGATGAACACACTTTGGCAGTCGTAGAAGCGGACTCGACAGGTATCATCTCTCTGTGATCTTTACATTCGAATCTTCCTCAACTGTTCTGTCTCGTTTTCTAATCTCTATGTCCGGCTCATCTCTTTTTGAAAGGTGTGAGAGGACCACAAGGATTTCATAGGGTCCCATTTCGTACGTATATCGTTAACATCCTCATGATCTTTGTATATCCAAACTTTTTATCTGATGATCAAATCCTTGACTTTCAAAATACATAAAAGACAACGGGGAAAGGTACAGTGTAATCTTGGACTTGGCTAATGACAAAGTGGGAGATACATTCTACTTGAGATCTGCCATAGATACAGACTGCTGTTAGCGTTTTTCTTGATTTGTTGGACTTGCATTATCAAAAAATGTTTTGATCGCTCACCATTCTGTTTGTCTCTCCTCTCCTCAAAAAGTTGCATGGCGTGAGTAATTCAAGTTCTCCTGAGCTATGATGTGTGCTAATGTATGATGTCATCTATCATAGTCGCACCTGGTATAAACGAGACCGCTGGAACTGGGCGTGCAATCGTTCGAGTAGTCGATTCTATAGAACCAGGCTGTGTTGACGATACAGCGTTTGCCACCCCGACTACCCTTGATTGGAATGACACCATCTCAGGCCCATGTGTTGATCTCGATCCAAGCACACTCACGCCACTCATCGCAAAAGCTGCATGTACAGATGTGATTGGACGTGTACGTGATTCTTTCGAGCTGATCATATTGCCAGACAGCCCCATTGAAGAACTTGATGTGTTTTCAGGTCTTCTTCGAATCGAGTGTCGGGTTCATCATCAACAATAGCACTGGTGTACCTCAAAGTGAAGGAAGATTCTTCATCCGGAATGTCACATGGCAAAGTAAGTTTATTTACACCCTAAAGTTTGACGCACATATCACTCATGATGGAGAATATGTATACCTTAGCCTTTCCATTCCAGCCAGTTTTGTATGACTTGATCTCTGGTGGTTCAGGTGCTATCGATCAAACTGAAGTCGCAGCTTTCACAATGGATAGAGCTGGATGTTATGATCTCATCATCAATAACTTGGATGTGGGCATCAATCATCCTTACCATCTCCGTTCGTCTTCTTTAAACTTTCAATACTACTCTCGATCAGGTTTACAGGAAAACTAACCTCATTCCCAACATCATCTAGACGGTGTTGATGTTAGTAATTTTGTTGATGTGAAGTAACAGTCGCGACCCACTTCCTAACCGGAATTCTTGTACCTCTTGTAGCGTTACGTGGTCGCTACTGGCGAGGGCCGACTGACGCCAGAGGCCGCCGAAACTTTGAACTACAATATATCAAATCCCCTCAGGCGTGACGTGAGTCGTATCTGATGAAGAAAATAAAAAGATACCTTTTTTCTGAGTCATTGTCTATCAATTTCATATCTGCTAGACCGAAGTGGTTCCCGGTGGAACATATGCAGTCTGTGAGCTATATGATCGTTCTCAACGTATTCTCGATATTCGCCAGACTTTTTTCCTTACATTTCTTCTTTGAATTTGATTCCACGGTTCCTTAATACCAATCCTTGACGGTCAATAGATAGACTTGTGGCAGATAATCCAGGTGAGTGAAACCTTCGAAAGGAGGATTTATTTTTCTGATGGTCTTCGAATGCGAGCTGACTTGATGGATCGGTTTCAAGGCGTCTGGATCCTCCATTGTCACATTGGCTGGCATCTCGGCGCTGGGTTTGCTGGAGTGATAGTAATGCAACCAGATGTACTAGCTCAACGATTACTACCGGCTGCCAATGGAGCTTTATGCAATACCGCCACACCCTCAACGGTCAACATCACTGAACCAGGTCGTCGAAAGAGAAGTATAGCGCAGCAGCACGGTTACAAGATGTACTCACCTCGTTCTTCTTCTCCTCAAGGGTCACTAAGAGTTTAACACTTTTCTAAAACATCTAAAACTCATGGTGTTTCGAACTAGCACTCAATTGCACATAAATATTATTATCCCTATGAGTCTTTGACCTCTGCTCCACTTTCTTGTATCCATAACTTATATCATCCTTTCCTACAACCAGCAGACACTTCCTTTCTGTTTTCTCTGATCTACCCTTTACCTATAATTCAGTTCAATCTCAATAAACTCAAGTCTCTTTTCTCGTGAAATAAATGTGGTTAATTTATACAGTAAAAGAGATTTATGAAGGAAATCTTCCAAAGCTATCAGGTTCCAAAGGATCTTCGGATTCGATTTCCTTGCGTGATCCTTTTGTTGAGATGCTTGAGTTGGAGGAACCCAGAGGACATTAAAATCACTTCTTCAGCCTTGGCAAGTGATCAGTAAATTTGAAGTGAAGGTTTCACCTGAGTGGATTTCTTATCACTGAACTTCAGCTGTCTATAGAGACCCAGCATTGCTATTATCTGATCTAACTTTCCCCTTGATCTGATGACGCTGATTATTAAGATGCACATATCATCGTCTTCATATCATACCCTCGATGCGATCCACATTCTGCTCAAATGACCTACAAAGTGCTTCGTGATTGCAGAAGATTGTGGAATGAATTGAAGTGTGTGAAGCTTTTCCTAGCTTTTCTTCTTAAGTAAGCTTGAGCTCATACGCTTGATTATGTACGTATCTTATGACAAACTTGGAATTTTAATCAAAGCGTTCGACCCACAACTCAGCCTCTCAAGCTGAACAACCAGACTATATAAACCAACCAAGCTCGCCACCTCTTGCTTTTCCCTCAAGACCAAAGTGAGTTTTACCCTCCTACTACCCAATTTCATCCAACTATCCCTTATCATTCTTCCATCATGATAACTAACATTGACTCTTTTCTCAACCTTTTCAGCTCTTCAGGATCTATTTACAGTAGATACCCGTTTGTTTGTCTCACTAGCTCAACTGAGCCACAGTGTTTACAAGTGTTGATGATTCCAAAAAAGCTACACATCTCATAAGCGAGAAAACCCTTCAGATTTAATTTTCTGAAGCTCGATGACCTTGAGCATTTTCTTTCACCAATTTACCTTTTTTTTCAGGTATCTTTGTCATGTGCTATTCTTTCTTTCACTTTGTTGAAGATTGGATTTATGCTGTGAAGGGTGCTGGAGATGTGAGCTATTCTGAACTTGTATCTCTTTGTTTGTTTTTTCATTTGCTTGTTTTTGTAAGAGATTTATGGGATACAAAGTTGAATCCGGGAACGGTCCCGGATTTTTTCCCAAATTTCCAAATTTCCAAATGGAGTTGAAATTTGGGAAAAAAGAGGTGTAATGGCCGATGGAGCAATAGGGCTATGACCCGGCCCCGGAGCTGCGTGGCCGGCCCCGGGGCCAGGTAGGATCCGGCCTCGGCCACGAGGCACTCAAGATGGCCACCGGGGAGCTTCGGGATGGCCCTGGCTCGGCCCAGCCTTTTGTGAGCTCATTCAAGGGCACCAGATCGATCAATTTCAGCATGTATGTAAAGGAAAAACAAAACAAAAACAAAAACAAAACAAGTTAAACAAAGGAGCGTGTAGAAAATTGAAATAAGAAACAACAAGAAAAAAAAATTAACGAGAGTAGAGAAATAAAAAGAAACTACAAGCTCGAAAAAGAAACTACATGGTCAAAACAAACCCCCACGACTTGAGACAAATCTGAGCTTCAAAGTTTTGATTGGTCATACTTGAACGATAATCAGACATCACCCTTGATCCAGCAGAAAAGATCCTTTCGGAAGGGCCACCCGAAGCAGGGATGGCTAGCATGAACATAGCCATCCGAGCAAGTATTGGCCAGTTCGACTGATTAGTTTTCCAGAAGACTAATATGTCGGTGCGTTCATCCACAAGAGGGGCAAGGAGATACTCCCTAACCTTGTCTTCAAGTTGGATAAATTTGCGTCGTTTAATAAAATGGTGTGGTCTGTCGTCATCACTTTCGAGCACGGGGTCCGGTTCAACAATTTCAATATCAGGATCTTGAGCCCGTTTGAAATGACAAGCTTGCTCGGTAAAGTATGCTATAAGTTGATCCTTGCCAAAACCAAGCTCTTCCATAGTAAAAGCGGTCACAGCGTTGAGCTTTCGGCGAGGGTCGAGTATTGGAGAACATATGTAGACCGGTTTCTTCAAAGCTAATGTGGAATATCTGACTAGCTTCTTGACCATGGGACAAATTGCAGCCTTCAGATTGGTACAATCAGATGTGCTCCAAGCCTATGATTGGTAGAAGGATGAGTTAGACATTGAATAAATATGAAAAAGTTAATATGAAAAGACTTACTTTTTTGAGTTTCTCAACAAGCCATTGATAATCAGGCATTGCTTGAGAGAAGGTGGGATAGTCATCACCTTCAATCTCCTTGATGACAATTGCAAGAGGTCGTAGGAATTTGACCAAGGTGCCAACTAATATCCATTCATCTTCGGTGAGGAGGTAAGGTTCTAAGGAATCATTGATGTTGCAATAATATTGCAGGACTTTCTTGAGCTCAAAGAATCGCTCAAGGGAGTAAAACGTTGAAGACCATCGAGTTGAGACCTCGTGGATCAGTCCAACCTTTCGAGGCTGAGAGGAGGATGCGATACATTGGTCAAGCGCCTGTTTGAGCTGAGTGCTCAAACGGACTCGCTTATGAAACCCACGAATTCGAGTTAAGATAGAATGGACTTGGAGATGGGGGGTAGGCTCGATTAATGAAGCAGTTCCATCTGGAAGATCATCGTTGTGATCTTGAGGTAGCTGAGGATCTAAAGCACTGAGAGGATCTGGTGGGGTCTTGCTGTCGAAAATTGAGACTCCAGCTTTGGCGACGAGATTGATGACGTGGGCAACACACCCATGAAGATTCTTCTCATAGTCGAAATGAGGTACAAGAGTCTTGAGCTCGCGTCCCATGGTGATGTTGTTTGATGCATTGTCTGCAGTGATGCAGTAAAGTTTTTCGGTGATAGAAAATTGATCTAAGGTATGCTTGAGGAGGGCGGCCATGTTCTTACCGGTATGAGATCCATCAATCTCTTTCAAAGCTAAAACTACTGATCTCATTTGAAAATCTTCGGTCATCCAGTGCGCGGTAACTCCAAGCATAGGTACACTGCTGGGTGATGTCCAAGCGTCACAGGTAATACTGATATAATCGATTGAAGCGAGAAGGGAAGTGAGTCGATTTCGGCTGAGTCAAAATTGAGCTACGATACCATCGGTGATGGCGGTTTGTTTGGATAGGAGAGGAGCCACGGCAGGGTTAATCCAGCACAAGAGCTCACGGAAGGCTGGGGCATCGACTAAAGAGACAGGGAGTTCTTGCTTGACTATAAGGCGGATCACAGCATTCGTGAGATTTCTTCGGTTGATATTTCCTAACTGGAGATTGAAGATAAAATGAATATCAGCCAGAGTTACGATAAGAAGAATAAAAAGAAATGAAACTAAGAACTTACATTAGATGCTTTCCCCGTTTCTGGAAAGGTTGTAAGGGTTTGTTGAGAAGTGTCAACTGGAGCCTCGATGCGGTGAGCACGTGAGAGGTGACGGATCATCGACTTCGTGCTGGATGTCTTATCGATGGAGATTTCTTCGTTACAAACTACAATAGGACCATCTTGATTGACTTGATCAGCAAAGCCCTTGTTGGCACGACAGATATTCTTGACCGTTTCGTCGGAGAAGGTGACTGTTGAGAAATACTGCCACACCCAAGACGTTCGGTTGGTGGCAGTATTGTCCGATTCGACTGCACTAGCGACAGCGGAGACCGAATCAGAAGGTGCAATAGAGGCAGTTCGACTTGAAGTTGTTGACATAGTGGCATTCAGGTCAGTGACTTCGCGGCGAAGACTTCGGCGGGACATCGAGACAGGATTCCGATGGGGTATTGGGAGTCTTCAGATACGAGGGTGCGAGGGTATGGACTTCGGAAAAGGGTTGAGGGTTACTCAGCAAGCCCTTTACCCTTTTCCGTACTGGAATTTTACCGGCGCCCCGGCCCCGGGAAGCCCCGGGACGGGGCTTTTGTCTCTATAACTTGGTTAGGGCTATGGCCCTGGGCTTGGCCACGACCTAGTTGTGGGAAGCCTCGGGCAGACTCGGCCGGGCAGGGCCAGGGCCGGGTCATAGCCCTATGGAGCAACCGGGGATTCAAAGATAAAAAAATCCGGATTTTTTCCCAATATCCAAACTACCGCTAAAAACGGTATTTGGAAATTTGGGAAAAAATCCGGGACCGTTCTCGGATTCAACTTTGTATCCCATAATTATAAGAGATGTCTTTTTGAAAATTGGCTGTGACTTGATAATTTATTTCCTTCTCGTTATTCTTGTGTCTTCTGCGCGTATCTCCTGCATTATGACTACTTCAATATTACAATCTTTCACCGAACTTTTCAAAAATCCTCTCATTTGAGGATAAGCTCTGTACTACAGTCCGCAATTGAAATAACCCTAGAAAACATTTCAAAGAGCTCACCCAAGATGAGCAAAGAGGTTTCACTTTCACGCCGGCTTTCATTCTTCCATTACATAGCTTTAAGGTGGACGATATTGTAAGGAATCTGGCTGTCTGATTGGATGATTCGGGACAAACTGAACTTGAGACCAGGCAATACCTGAGCTGGATACTGAGGGATGTCACATGACCTTTCAAGCTCATAACAGGTTCAGTGTTACATATCGTATCCAACCGTCTGACTGTCAACAGATCACTCACCACATTGCATAATTCTAATCTCGCCGTCTGCATCATCTCGATCCCATTGTTTTGATTGGAACGAACAAGACCACAACACTCAACCAGTTCATTCATCAGTGATGTCAGCTCCAGATACACGTCTAAAGGCTCCCAAAACACCGTAAGTGATGAACCTAAGATTCCCAAAGAAGAAAACCCCTTTCAAGGATCACTGATTCATGATGACTTTTTCCTTTTTCTGGTTCTGTTCGATCATCATCTCGAATTCCAAAAAAACCTCCAAAAAGTTTAAAACGAATCTCACGTAATTCATTAAGAGCTCAAGCCCTTTCGACTTCCCAAGCCAACCAACCTAATCCGAATCTCAGATCATCAGAACCTCCCGAAAGTTTCAAAGATCCCCTCAAATCGATCTCACCTTTATTTTCAGATTTATCTGATTCCATTCAAGATTTACATACGAATTTGATCAGATTAGATCAAGTTTGTGAAAACTTAAATGGATTCAATCAATCCTTTTCAAGTTATTTGTATGGTTTAAGAATGATTTATTATACTACTGATTTTGATGAAGCACCTGATGAGATTGGATTCAAGGAGTTTAAGAAACGGAAAGTAGAAATCGAAGAGATGAGATTGAAGTTGAAATTAGTTGAAGATGAAAAGAAGATGTCGAATTCACTTGATCATCATCGGTTAGTTCTCGGTATGGATTTCAATATGATCAAGTTGAAATATTTTGGCTGATTCTGTTTCTTTGGGGGGGGACGTCATTTGTTAGGTTTGATCAAGATGTTTCGGGGTACGAACAAGCTGATCAATCATCCACGAGTGGAATCGCCCAAAACCGTGACTATTCCAAACCACATCAACCTGTTCAATCCACAAGTCATCAAGCTTCCGGATCAGGATCAGGAAGTAGAGGCCCCTCACAGCAACCCAAAAGTTTCAAATCCCAAACCAAAGCTCAACAAAAACAACTCTTAAGATCCACTGAACCGATCATGAAAACCTTACCGATCAAATTTAGAGAACAACAACCGAGTCGAAGCGAAATGGAAAAAGTGATTTGTTTATTGTTTTTGAATCCTAATGGACTCTCACTCAAACAAGTCGTCAAACTTGATCCTACTTTAGCTTTACATCGTGCTAGAGAATGTGTGACGGCTCTGGTGGCTGCTAAACAGGCTAGTAAATCGAATGAAGATGTAAGTTTCTTTTGGATGAAGATTCTAAGCGTAAGTTGATCAGAAGTGGGTGACTGATGGGGTTTGGTTGTAGGGATTGGTTTATCGATTGAACTGAAGATGAAGATGGACAGATGGAGAAGATGTCGAATAGTTTGCATAGTGATAAGGACATTGGTTTCTGTGGCTTTTGTTTTGTTTTGATTGTAGATATTTACACGAGTGAAGTCAAAGATGATTGAGATGATGTATATGAGTAAGAGCATCTCCTATCGTCTCGGTAAGTGCCCTCGGCGGTAAATTGTACCGTACCGACGGTCATCCCCAATTGTGTCAAAACACGCTACCTACAGAATTGGTAGGAATTTGGTAAAGGTCCAGTAAATCTGGACCTCTACCAAGTTCAGTATCTACCCTACCCCAAAGCGACCCAAGCAATTCTTGTCTCTGCATCCCCCAAATCACTCAAAACCACCTACTCCCTCAAATTCAATCCATCAATTCTCTTCATCACCTTTGAATCCAATCTCTATAATCATTCTGTCTTTCATATCTTCATCAATCAAATACTTCAACTCAAAATTCAATCAAGTCAAGAAAATAATCAATATTTATTAAACCAAACAGATCAAACAAACCAAGAAATTAATCAATATTTATTAAAAAAAAGTCAATAACTGGTTTCCTGCCAAAGAAGAGAAGCTGGCCAAAGCTTGAATGCACATCAGCCAGTAACCCAAGTTTGGCACAAACCAAAGTGACAAAAAACAAGTCACTGATTGCCTCAATGTCATCTTGTCATTCAAAAAGCATGATCTTAAATCAATCAAAATAAGGTGAGCAACATGTCAATATTGTCATGATTTAATCAATCCAATTGATTGGTTTGATTCTATTTTTTTAGGTGGATTTCTTTGAAGACAGCCAAATTTGAAGTTTCAGGTATTTATGCTCAGATTGAACAAAGCCCACCTAGCAGAACTGTTCAGACTGGTTGGCTGGATCTTGCAATCCCAACAAAATGACTCTGAGGCCTCACTTTAGATCTTGAAGGATCCTTTTGGTTGCACCTGAATGGATCACCCCACAACCTCCTCCTGGGACTTTAGCCATGTCTATTGCTGCTGTTCCCTCTAGTGATGCAGCCTCAGATTCCACCATTCCCAGCACCCTTGTCCTTGTACCCCACCTTGCCTGATTGGAATCAAGCAATCCAAACCCAAGTGTAAGGTCAATCTGGAGGCAGAAGAAATCCAAGAAGTTTGAGATGAAAAAATCACCAGAAGCAATGAATTGGCTGAACATCAAGTGGAATTGACCAAGCAAATGGTTAAAGTTGATGCTGTCCTGAAGCCAAAGCAAGTTTGGTCCAAATGAACAATCTTGAAAGTTTCAATTTAATGAGGTCAGAGAATAAATTCCAAACTGAAGTTGTAAAGGAGACCCTCAGATTAATGCAACAGCCTCTTAAGGAGAAGTAACAAACTCCTAATACTTTTTCTCCTTTGAGTAGCAATGGTAGCACTTAACTTCATCATTCAGTCTTGATAACTTAACAGGATTGTATATCAGTTTAATATCTCAACAAGTTTTTATGTTGTGTATCAAAACAATTTAATTAGTTTGTTTATCTTGTCAATTTTTTTTTGTTTGTTGTCAACTTTTTCTTTTTAAACATGAGCTAGAAGTTATTTTCACACACAAGTAGTGGGTTCATACAAAAGCTCTAAGAACATGACAACATCTTCTTACTCAGTCTCTTATCAAGAGCATGTTCACTTAAGCAATTTCTGATCAGAAATCATTTCTTGTGACGTACAGAAATCACAGAATGGTTATAACAAACAATTTTTATGCCAATTTTGAGAATCAGCTTTTGGCTCATTCTCATCCATATATAGAAATCACATTCCATCCTTTTGATCAAAATGAACAAGTCCATGTCCACCATACAAAACTGTACAATACCATACAACCTTGTATAAAACCAATGACCATTCAGATCATGCAATACACTCCCAAACCCTTTACTGCTCTGCCTTTCACTCCTCATCACCCTTTAATAATCAATTGAAAACTCTCTACCAACATTAGAATTTCCAGCAATACCAAGAAATTAACCACCAGCAGTGAAACTGAATTGATTTCCCAGCCTTCAGCATCAAAACAATCAAAATCAGCAGACAAATTGACTCAAAAGAAGAAGGAAGATAAGAAGAAGGAAGATGATAAAGCTGAATATACTACTGGTGGTGTATGGACTCTTCAAGAGTCCCTTTACTCAATTGATGAATACTTACATCTGGTCTCAGTTTGGAAAAACAAATGATGGTGGAATCAATTCAGATTCTTGGAAGGCAGTGCTTATCAACAACAACAAGAAATTTAGAACAATTTTCAAATTAACACAGTTGGAAAATCACATTCAAAAGGTTTGTGATTCCTTCTTCTCATCTTTCTTGCTTGATTTTGATTCAACTTCAATCTATGCAATATCAAACTCAGCTCAAGATGACATTCAAGGCTCTTGACAAGATCAAAGGGTCTTCAGGTGCTTCAGGAGTTAATGAAGTCAGTGGAGTAGTTCATGTAAATTGATTGTAAAGATACTATATTGGTATCAAGAACTTCTTGAAATTATTGGATGATAGTAGATCCAGAGATTTTGAATTGTTCTCCAGCAACTCAATTAGATTCAGAGTTGCCAATGATATATGACATGTTCCTTGACCATCACACATCTATTAAAGTGAATGATAAGCTTGCCTTCAGAGGCTTTCATCATAGCCCTCGAGTGCCAGCTAAACCTCACAAACCTGTAGATCACTGTCCTCAAGAACTTCTTTTGTATATTCACAGCCCCCATCTACTGGGCTCTGACAGGCCAGAGCCTACCACTTACTTCATGAAAAATTCATCAAAAATTGAGAAAGATTTCATGAAAGCTTCAATATGTTTTCAACAAAGCTTCAACATAGCTTCTCTGGACATATGACCCAGCACAACAATTCACATGCATTCATCTGACATCGGGGACTCATTTATAGGCCCAGTCTATGTTTTTCACACCTGCTCTCAATTGTTGCAAAACGTTTTGACTTGGTTGTGTCCAAATTCAAACCACAGTATCAACCAATACAACAGCTTATGTTGGATTACAAGAACCACGTGAGAGTCATCATGGTTAGAACATATTACAACTTTAACACACATTGATCTTACTACATATCCATTGCATCTTTGTTGTGGCTGTCTTGCACAAATCCCTAAGATTGGATGTCAAAGAAGTTAGTATACAGTTCTAGATCGAGTCTCTTGTACCACTCACAATATTTCAGCCATAAAGTCTTGGAAGGGAGAAGCTGATCCAAAGGCAGCATACTTGACATAAGGCAGATGATCAATGCAAGCCTTGTTCCGGTGAAAAACCCAACAAGCCTGTACAAACCATACCAAAGGTGTACATACCCAGACTGTTAGGTTTGCATTAAGAGCAGATGCAAGCCCTGATCCGGTCAAAAACCCCGCGGCGTGGGGACTTTCCCGACAGGGGTGGATTGGATCTGGCCAGATGCAAAACCCCCAAGCCCGCACAAACCCATACAGGCCATGTACAAACCCATATCTTGAGGTTTGCATCAGGTCTGATGCAGGCCCTGATCCTGAGAAAAACCCCTGCAACACTGGCACTTTTCTGGCGGGGAGGGTCTGCGTCTGGCCAGATGCAGACCCTCAAACCTGTACAAACCCATACCTTATGGGTTGGAGGGTTTACATCAGGCCAGATGCAAGCCCTAGTCCTGTGAAGAAACCCCTGACATCGATACTTTTTTGTTGGAGAGGGTCTGCATCTGGCCAGATGCAAACCCTCAAACCTGTGAAAACACATATCTTATGGGCTGGAGGGCATGCATCTGGCCAAATGCAGGCCCTCTCTGACAGAAAGGACCAACACCACGGGGTTAATCTATTGGGGAGAGTCTGCATCTGGCCAGATGCAAACCCTCAAACCTGTCAGAAACCATATCTCATGGGCTGGAGGGTATGCATCTGGCCAGATGCAAACCCTCAAACCTGTGAAAAACCATATCTTATGGGCTAAGGTATGGGTTTGTACAGGTTTGAGGGTCTGCATCTGGCCAGACGCAGACCCTCCCCACCAGAAAAGTGCCGATGTTGCAGGGTTTTTTCTCGGGATCAGGGCCTGCATCAGACCTGATGCAAACCTTAAGATATGGGTTTGTACATGGCCTGTATGGGTTTGTGCGGGCTTGGGGGTGTTGCATCCGGCCAGATCCAATCCACCCCTGTTGGGAAAGTCCCCACGCCACGGGGTTTTTGACCGGATCAGGGCTTGCATCTGCTCTTAATGCAAACCTAACAGTCTGGGTATGTACACCTTTGGTATGGTTTGTACAGGCTTGTTGGGTTTTTCACCGGAACAAGGCTTGCATTGATCATCTACCTTATGTCAACTATGCTGCCTTTGGATCAGCTTCTCCCTTCCAAGACTTTATGTCTTGGTATTTGTAACATGTAATTTTGAAAAAAGACCAATCACTTCCGAAACTTTATGTGTTGATATTTGTAACATGTAATTTTGACGAAATCAAGATAAAGCTTCAAACAGATGAGGGTCTGGCTTAGTGGCGGCTCATAGAGAGCTTTATAATCAAAAAGGTGTCACATATGGGAGACAAGAGCTAAGAGCACACAAACACAATAATCAAATAAAGCAGAAACATATCAAAAATGACATGGAATGATTGGTCAGGGGTTAGTTTGCTGCCATACATCCTGTTCATCTTTGAGAGGTGCGGCCACATGATGTGTTCCTTGGAGGTCACTGGTCCTCTCATGATTAATTTTGGTCTGGAAACCTGCTCAGATTTCAGATGTTTGCAGGCATCATCTCAAGCTCCCTTGAAGCTTCTCTGACGCTAGCATAAAGTTTTGGTGAAATCTTCCTGAATTTTTGTTGAATTTTTGTTGAAGTCGTGGTAAGCTCTGGCCTGCCAGAGCCCAGTAGATGGGGGCTGTGATTGTTTTCTGTGGAGCTTCAAACTTCAACAAGCAAACTTTGGTGTCTTGAACAATGCAAGGAAGTCTTTTCCAGCTTGAAGGACATATTGGGGAAGATCAAATGGATTTTGAGAGGAGGATGTGGAAATTGTAAGAATCAGACATGATGGTTGCTTTGATGTGCTTAGAGACCATCAAGACAAACCCTGTTGACCATCTTGTTTCACACTTTTGGTCAAGGAAACGAAATGTTGTATCTTTTCACAAAAATGACTTTTTAACACCTAGAAAACTGGTCTTTTGAAAACCAATTTCTGGGAAACACAGTAAGTGAACACGCTCTTGTTTAACCTTGTCCTAAATCATCCAATAAATCATCCCAATTCCTGACCATTCAACTTATAAATAGGCAAAGATTCAAAGCTGGAGTGAAACTGAAAGCACTTTGATTATCTTGGGTAAACTTTTTGAAATTGGGCCTAGCGTTATTCGAGTTACAGACTCCAAAACATATCCTCAGACCAAAAAATGATTTTTGAAGAAGTTCAGTACATAGGACATACGCTCAGAAGGCACAAGCATATCTTGACCAAGAAGGAGAATGAATTATCAAATCACAGCTAATTTTCATAAAAGACATCTCTTGTAGTAAAAGACAAGAAAATTGAAAGAAAAGAAGAAATACAAGTTCAGAATAGCTCACGTCTCCAGCACCCTTCACAGCACAAATCCAATCTTCAACAAAGTGAAAGAAAGAATAGCACATGACAAAAATACCTAAAAAGAAGGTAAATCGGTGAAGGAAAATGCTCAAGGTCATCGAGCTTCAGAAAATTAAATCTGAAGGGAGGTTCTCGCTTATGAGATGTGTAGCTTTTTTGGATCATCAACACTTGGTAACACTGTGGCTCAGTTGAGCTAGTGAGACAAACAAACGGGTGTCTACTGTAAATAGATCCTGAAGAGCTGAAAAGAAGAAAAAAGTCAATGTTAGTTATCGTGATGGATTTCGAATGATGAGGGATAGTTGGATGAAATTGGGTAGTAGGAGGGGTATAACTCACTTTGGTCTTGAGGGAAAATCAAGAGGTGGCGAGCTTGGTTGGGTTATATAGTCTGACTGTTCAGCTTGAGAGGCCGAGTTGTGGGTCGAACGCTTTGATTAAAATTTCAAGTTTGTCATTAAGATACGTACAGAAAGATGATGTATTGAAGTATTGAAATATTAATTTTTTTGAATAAGATTACCGAGTGAATGATTGTGCGAGTTGATCAAGTTTTAAAATCGGAACAGATATTTTGAAGAACCAAAGATGAGACTGAATGGAATCAATCAGCAAACTCAAGATTCGAATGAAGTTTTAATCAGTTCACATTTAATGAAATCATCTAAAGCTATTCAAGACCATTCACCAGGTTTATCTGCTTGGTTACTAAACAAATCCATCGATATCAATCCAATCGAAACCAGCAAAGAAGAAGAAGAGGATGAGAATAGGAAAAGAAAGAGAAAGTGTGAAGAATGTGGATTGGATAGATTGAAGTATACTTGGATTGGTAAACAGATGAGGTTGTGGATCGTTTGTGATTATTGTGGTGATCGAAATTGGAAATCGATGACTAAGAAATCAAAACAACAAACTAAAATAACAACAACAACAACAACGACCATCAACACTTATCAAGAAACAACAAATCAAGAAACAGCAAATCAAGTAACAATCGGAACTGCAGCTGGAACTGGAAATGAGAATGCGAACGGAGAAGCGAAGGGAGAAGCGAAAGGCAATAGAGAGCCCATTGTAGAGTTAAAAACTTTAACTGAAGCTACTCCAAATCGAAATCGAAAACCGAAAACCAAAAAGAATTCCAAGAATTCACAACTCACTCAAATCTTAAAACTTCATCAAAGTCAATCGTCTTCCTCATCTTCATCACCAAACCAATTCAACTTGAACCAATTCTTGACCCAACTTTGAACACCTTTCTATCCCAATCGATCCTAAATCTTCATCACTTTAATGTAACATTGATATCCGGAATTAGTTTTCCCTTTTTTTGCTTACACGGGTTTACATTACATTACGATTAGATAATTACATAATTACATAGCCTTTTTGATTTCTTCATTGTCATGGTAACCATCCTTCTTGGCTGACTGATTGATTCCGAGAAACGTTCATAATTGTACAACATGAACAGCTTCAGCCACTAAAACAAATCCCAGCCTTTTGCACAGCATCTCGAGGATGGAAAATGAAGACCTGAAGAGTTACAAACGATTTATCACCTCTTTTTTAACTTTACACACTTACCCGAATGCTGTACCGTGAGAGTCTTTAGCTTTTTTTTTTGCGGTGCGTGGTCCCAGCAAAATCGGTCCTGGAACCAAGCTGGGCTCGTTCATTTTGATTTTTCTGTTCATGAGATGGTTTTGGATTCTAAGTGTATGTAAGGCTAGAAAATTTGTATAAATGTTGACACCTTTTGGTGGTAAACTTTCTTCTTCCCAGATCTCTTACAACAAAAAATCATCATCATTCAAACATATTGTACACACTCGTATTTTAGTTTATCTCTCATCACCTTATTTAGGATCAATTCTTTGAAAGAAACACACGTGTGTGTTTGTGATTCGGATCTTTTTTGATTTTGAAGCGATTTTTTCGTACGCTTTAGAATCTTATTAGCACGTGGACTTACTTTTGGTTTTCTTTATCTCTCTATCCTCTTATCATTCTTCACTAAAAAAAATCCATCTATCTCTTTAGCACGTGGACTTTACTTTTTTGCATTGGTTCATTTTTTCTTTTTAGTTAGTTTTACATTATTATATTTAAAATCGGGATTTCTTAATCATCCGAATTCCTCTTCCCAAAAAACCCTCATCATCATCAATATTTTTCCAAACCTTAAAGCTTTCCAAAACTTTTCATATCACATCATGCCAAGTTTTTTTACAAGATCATTCACGAATCCGAATTTACTAAACTTACATAAAAAACAAAACTCATTTCATAAATACAAACTGATGAATGAAAAAGACGAAAAGGTTATAAATATTCATGAAGATCAACTGGATGGTCCAAGTTCGATTTCAGGATCAGAAGAAAATGAAGACCAAGCCGTAAATCAGGCAAAATTAAGGTGTCCAGTGATGGGATCCAGAGCACATCATCCTTATTTGAAAAGATCGTTAGGTTCTCCTTGCCCTGGGATCTCGATCTTAATAAACCATTCATACCTGTAAGCTCTCCATCCCTCCTTTCCGTTCCCAAAACAAAAACTGATTGACTTTTGGTTTGGTTTTGGTTTGGGTTTGGGTTTGATAGGAATCCAAAAGATTCAAGAGATCCGATTCCATTCTATAAACTGATTTATGCATTAGTGAAATGTTTTAATTTGTCTTGGTTGAATGCAATCTTCTTAACATTCTTTTCAATCTTCTTGTTTGGTAAAGTTTGGAATTTGTGTATTGATGATTTAAGTTTACATGATTTTATTGAACATGATGCTAGTTTAAGTAGGTTTGATGAAAAGTGAGCCACTTTCCTTTCCTTTCTTTTCCCCGAGAGATTCTTTTTTTTTTTTTTCGAAGTATTTTTTTTTTCTGATTTTTGTTTTTGTTTTTGTTTTGGTTGGGGTTTGTAGTAAAGGAGATTATTCGAATCCAAGTGAAGAAAGACTTGAGAAATTTTTAAAACTTTCATCCTCATCAACTGAGAATCAAAAAGATGAAAAACATCAAAAGTTCACTTTACGAGATTTTTCAAGATCAAGAAGGTTAGCTCAATACGAATCTGAAAGAACTAGACCGATGACTAAACGTGGTATCTTTGTAAGACCTTTTCTCTCCACTCCAGTCAATTTTTTCAAAATTCTGATCATGCTTTTGGATTTTTTGTGGGGTGGGGTTTGTGTAGGCTGGAATGGGAGAAGTAGGATTGATTCTTTCGATCTTTGGAAAACATGCTTCGTTTGAATTAGGTCAAGAACCATACATCAAAAAAGAATGGATGAAAACTATGTAAGTTCCAAATTCCCCCTTCTCGAATTATCATATTGTGGTCTGATTTGCTTTGGTTTCTGACTTGGTAGATATATTGAAGAAAGATTACCAGATGAATGGTGTAGACCTTTGAAACCTGTTTCGGTTTTAAAAGTTCATTGGTTTATTAAAGCTTTAAAACAATTGATGGTTTGATTTCCAACCTTCAACCTTCGACCTTCAACTTTCGAGATCAAGAAAAATGTTCCATGGGGTTAGAACTGTTTAGTTTAAATTTCTTGGATTTTTTTCGGTTTTTGGTCGATCAAGTTGAAACGATTACATTAAATCTCTTTCAAGTTTTTTTATATATGACTTATTGTACATTATTTTCGAGTTTCGGTTTTATTGATTGATTGATATCTTATGATTATCATCATCATCATCATCATTATCTGAAGAATGGATTTCTTTCTCTTTCTCTTAGTTTGGTTTGATAAAAAAGACAATTGACAATTTATTTGACGTTTTGTTCTAGTTTCTTTTTAACACCTTTTTTTAGTTTTTCTTAAGATTTCAGTCTTGATTAGACTTTTGTTTTTATTCTATATTATATTACTGACAGTGACATCAGACAATTTTTACTGCTTCAAGATTTTCATTTTTTTGAATGACTTTCTTTGTAATTGTATTCTTTTAAAGACAATGAGATTTGTTATACTTTTTTTATTGACTTTGATTATTGGTTGATCATGGACAAATTCTGTTTTTTTTTGAAATCATTATTTTTTTATGGGTGTTTCTTTTATATGTTGATCATGGACAAACTTGATTGTTTGAAAATATCTTTCTTAAATTGTTTTTTTTATTTGATCATGGACAAACTTGATTGTTTGAAAATATCTTTCTTAAATCGGTTTTTTATTATGTTTCCTTGTGAAGAAATCATCAAAAAGGTTTGATATATACTTTGGATTCTTTTAGTTATTCTTTGGTAATTGTTATCAGTTTCTTTAAAGACAATGAGCTTTGTTATACTTTTTTTTGCTTTTTTTGATCTTTGACCTTTGATTATCGGTTTTTCTTTTATATGTTGATCATGGACAAACTTGATTGTTTGAAAATATCTCTCTTAAATTGGTTTTGATTGTATGTTTCCTCTTGAAGGAATCACTAAAAAGATGTTTGATATATACTTGGCTTTCTTTTAATCACTATTTTGTAATTGTTATCAGTTTCTTTAAAGACAATGAGCTTGGTTATACTTTTTTTTTTTGCTTTTTTTGATTTTTGACCTTTGATTATTGGTTTTTCTATTATATGTTGATCGTGGACAAACTTGATTGTTTGAACATATCTTTCTTAAATTGGTTTTTTATTGTCCTCTGGAAGGAAATCATTAAGAATCTTTTGATATACACTTTGGATTCTTTTGATTACTATTTTGTGATTGTTATCAGTTTCTTTAAAGACAATGAGCTTTGTTATACTTTTTGCTTTGGATGTTTGACCTTTGATTATTGGTTTTTCTTTTGGGGGCTACTAAAAAGCGCCCGCAAATATAAACTTAACAAAGTCCCACGCTCGCGCATCCTCGCGAGGCGTCGAGCGAGGGACTTACGCCAAACTTGCACGCTCCATAACCTCGCGGTGGAGAGTTTTGCAGGGAGCGCCCTTCAATGCCGTTTATCTTTTTCCACACCGAGGATTCAGGCATGGTCCAAAGAGAAAAAATATGCGCCAGAGTAAGGCGCATATTGTACAGATTTTTCACCGAGGAAACTGCTCCCCTTTGTGAACAAAAGTGCTTCAAAGTTTTGGCTTCAATGGCCACTGTACATGTAAACCACACATGGAACTGCTGTAAATGGGAAGGATCGGTCACAAAGGCGGGTTTTGTTCCTCCATTATCTACATAGTAAGAACACTTTCCTCGGTGAAAATTGTGTACAATATGCGCCTTATCCTGGCGCATATTTCTGCTCTTTGGACCATGCCCGAATCCTCGGTGTGGAAAAAGATAAACGGCATTGAAGGGCGCTCCCTGCAAAACTCTCCACCGCGAGGTTATGGAGCGTGCAAGTTTGGCGTAAGTCCCTCGCTCGACGCCTCGCGAGGATGCGCGAGCGTGGGACTTTGTTAAGTTTACCGCAAATAAAACCTGAGACCGCCCGCTTTTAGAATCCGGTGGTTACTAAGATTTTTGGACTGAACTGTGGTTCAGTTCCGAGGTACTGATCTGTGTGATCGTTGGAATCCAATCAAACAGAAACTGGGCGGTCTTGAAATTTATCAAGAAGCCCTCAAAACCTCCCGTTACACACATCTCATCCACCATATTGATCGTTAACTTCAACTCGATCGTTAAGCTCTGCTCAAAAGACACTCAAATCGATAGATGCGACCTGCCCCTTCCAGTGTCCCCCTCAGGCTGAATTATCCTCTGTCTTGTACAAGCAATGAGGCTAGAAACCTAACAGGATTCAAGGCTCTGAGCTGTTGTGACCATTCAAACGGTTCAACGGGGTTTGATCCCTCACTTGGTCTGGTCAAAGTTTCAAAGGTTGAGAATAGAATCAACATTTCTCTGACTTGTAAGTCAAAATAGGAGGGGGTCAAAAACTTTTCATACCGATGCAAAACGCACCTTTTGTATTCCCGACTTGCTTTGCTTCAACAAGCAAAACATTTATGCAATGAAAAGGAGATGAGTTGAAAAGAGCTTGGTTGTACCCGCATCAAGAGAGGAAATTGAAGAAATAAGTAATAATCAATCAAAATAACAGACTTATATATAGGTTGACCAACTATCTTTGAGAGTTTCAACAGCTCTTGAATCAGAGACTAAGGTCTTCAGAGACCAATCACATTGGAACATGGGGTTTTGAGGGCTTCTTGATAAATTTCAAGACCGCCCGGTTTCTGTTTGATTGGATTCCAACGATCACACAGATCAGTACCTCGGAACTGAACCACAGTTCAGTCCAAAAATCTTAGTAACCACCGGATTCTAAAAGCGGGCGGTCTCAGGTTTCATTTGCGGGCGCTTTTTAGTAGCCCCCTTTCTTTTATATGTTGATCATGGACAAACTAACATATCTTTCTTAAATTGGTTTTTATTATGCCTTCTCTTGAAGAAATCATTGAAAAAAGGTTTGATACATACTTGGCTTTCTTTTAATTACTATTTCATAATTTGAATCAGTTTCTTTAAAGACAATGAACTTTCTTATACTTTTTTCATTTTCCTTTTGGTTATTGGTTGATCATGGACACACTTTCTTTTTTTGAAATCATCATCATCTTTGTCGGTGTTTCTATCACCGTGTCCGGGTAGCGTTCGCTCGTTGACGAGCGCACACAGCTTTCCTTTCTACCTCAAAGGGAGTTAGTGTGGGCTCGTCAACGAACAAACCCTACATGGATGCGGTGTATATTATATGTTGATCATGAACAAACTTGGTTTTTTGAAAACGTCTTTCTTAAATTGTTTTTTATTATGTTTCCTCTTGAAGGAATTGTCAAGAAACTTTCGATATGTACTTTGGTTTCTTTGGATTATTCTTTTGTGATTGGAATCAGTTTCTTTAAAGACAATGAGCTTTGTTCTACTGTTTTTTTTCCTTTTGATTTCTGACCGTTGGTTATTGGTTGATCATGAACAAGTTTTGTTATTTAGAATCATCATTTTTTTCATTGGTGTTTCTATTATTTATATGTTTCCTCTTGAAGGAATCATTGAAAAAGGTCATTAGCTTTCTTTTTTTTAATCATACTTGATTTCTTTTCGCTTGAAATCATTTTGTTCGCATGTATTGAGTTTCTTCAAGATTTTTTTTGCATGGGTTTCAGATTAAGACATCATTTTCACCAATTTTTATGAAATGCTAGAAATTTATGGATGCACCAGATGTTGGAATGCATTTTTTCGAGTTTTTGATTAAATTAGAATTTATGTTGATTGGTATCAAAAAACAGATGAATCAGCTGACTTAATTTTGAATGAATGAGTGCTATAAGGTGCTATATGATGATGCTTGAACTAGACTGGTGAAATTAAAGAAAAGGCTGATTGATGAATTTCTATTCTGAGAATGTAAAATGATCAGAGTCAGTAACCGATTTCAAACTAAAACCACTTAAAACACTATGTACACTACACTTACATAACATAGATTTTAATTGAATTTTAATTTTAATTTAATATTTTATTATCCGATTTGAACTCAACTGATTAGCTTGACTCTCAACTTCAAAAGCTCATCGAAATAATATAACAATTCACTTTCTTGATCCATCATCTTACATACATACTCTTTTCTTTTCTCAATTCATCAATCAAAACCTCATTCTTAATCTCAGATAACTCAAAATGGAAGGAGACTATAATTTTCCAACTAATCGATTACGTTCACTCCAAGGTAATCTTCTTCACTCCTATCAAATCTTAAAACAACACTAACTAATCCATACTCTTTACCTTTGAATCTCTTAAAACAGATGATTCCAAGACTCCTTTAGTTTTCGTGGCTTGTGGTTCATTCAGTCCAGTGACCTTTTTACATTTAAGAATGTTTGAAATGGCAAGAGACCATGCAAGAGTTCATACAGAGTTTGAAGTAGTAGGAGGATACTTATCATTAGTGAATGATGCGTACAAGAAACCGGGTTTAGCAGCTTCTATCCATCGATACAAGATGTGTGAAATAGCTTGTGAAGAGACGAGTGATTGGTTAATGGTCGATCCATGGGAAGCGAGACAGATTGAGTATTCTCCCACGGCTAGAGTCTTGGATCATTTTGATCATCAGTTGAATGGGTTGGCAAACGGGGTGGTTTCGGTTCAGACCGGTCAACGTAAACCGATTAGGATCATTCTTTTGGCTGGTAGTGATTTGATTCAAACTATGAGTGAACCGGGTTTATGGGCAGAAGAGGATGTAAGTTTTTCACTTTTCTTTGGGGCGGGTTTGTTCATCAGAGTTACTTACAACTTTGTTGCGGATTTATGTTCTAGCTTCATCATATCTTGTCTCGTTACGGATGTTATATAATCGAACGAGCCGAATCTGAAATCGACCAATCACTCTTCTCACCCTCTTCGGTCCATTCAAGATCACCTTTATCACTCTACAAACATCAAATCTATATGGTACCTCAGTTAGTAAGGAATGATGTGTCGTCAACTAAAGTCAGATTGTTTGTTCGTAAAGGAATGTCCATTGAATATTTGATTCCTTCAGGTGTGATTAAGTATATTAAATTACATTCACTTTATCAAGATGAGATGTCACATCTATCGATGAGTTCGATTAATACTCCTATGATCGAAGGGTCTTCTTCTCCTTTCTTTAAACATACTTTAGATCCTCCTTCTAATCTTCCTTTGCAAAACCCTTCTAATCTTTCGATTTAGAAACCTCCTTTTCCTCTTTTTTTCTCATTTTTGAGGGCTTGTATTGCTTTTTTTTTCTTACTTTTGGAAACCTTGATCAATAGAATTCATCTTACCAAACTCAGAAAAAAAAACCCACAATCACTTCCTTTTTTTTCATACTTGTTCTGTTCTGTTTTTTTTCTTTTTTTTTCTCTCTATCATCATTCTTTTTCTTAAGAAACCTTGTGATATATCTCTTTTCTTTGATCTTTTTTTTAAATCATGTACTCTTATCCTCTACCAAACCCTTATAGCATCTCTTTATCTATTATACTTTTTTTTGCATATTAAAATATTTTGCTTCTTTTTTTGGTTTTGATGGGTTGGCCTATATATATAGATATAATTTATGAGATTCTTTTTTTAAGATGAAATAAGCGGTTTGAGTAGAGTTTTGTTTGAGAAAACAAATCAACAAATGGATTGGATTGAATGCATGGTTTGGTTTAGATTGATTTAGGAGTTTAAATGAGTTGAATGAAAGGCTGGTAGAGAAGATATCTTATTGAGAAATCAGTTTTTTGTGCATAACTTGAGGGTGTGTGAAAAGAGAATTCACTATATTAGTGGTACAGAAACAAGAACACCCAACCTAAAAACCCATGGATAAAACCACTGGCAACCCAACTGTTTTTTGGGTTTTGTCCAACAGGGAAGCAGAAGATCAATAGCGGTACACAAACATCTCAACCCAAACTCAAAAACCCATCCACAAAAAACCCATGGCAACCAGATTGATTTTGAGTTTTTAGCGCTACAAAATCCAAAAATCAATTGGGTTGCCATGGGTTTTATTAGGTCAGGTTGAGATGTTTGTGTACCGCTAATGGACAAAACCCCACAAACAATTGGGTTGTCATGGGCTTTGTCCATGGGTTTTCAGGTTGGGTGTTTGAGTTTGTGTACCACTAATAAAGAACATATTTGATTTCTAGAGGTATGGTATTTGTATGGTTGGGTTGGGTTTGTTCTCAGCCTGTGAGATGGTTATTCTTAGTATGGTTGTAGTGACAGTAAGAAGCATGAATCCATAGACTGGGTATTTTACACAAACACAAAGGAACTTGAAGTCTACTTTGGATGATTTGAGGATGAATAGTTTTTTTAAATTGGCAACATGTTGCAAAACTTGGGTTTGGTTTTGAATTAGGTTTGTTTGTTTGATGGATTTGAGAATACAACAAAGAATACAAAAGCTGTAATAGTGTTTTTTGGTGAGTTTTGAACCCAATGACATCACTGATCTTTTGGAAAAGAAAGTGGTTAAAGTTTCAACTTGATTGTGGTTTAGTACAGGAATTGATGAAATGTTGGTTGGGGGAAATGGATGGTGAACTGGGTTTGGAACTTTCTTTGTTTTACAAAGTCTTGTATGTTCACATTAGGTTTGCTGGGCACTTAGCAAAAGCAGGATAATGAAAATAGGCTTCATACTTTTCGAAGTGTTCTATATTGTTTTAAACCTATGAAGCTAGTTTTTTAAAGGATTCCACTATTTCCAGCCCCCTATCCGATATCCGTAGCCCCCCTCGGGTCGACCCGGGGGGGCGACGAGAGTTTCGTAGCCCCTTTTCAAAAAAAGGGGGCTACAGGGGGCATCACTTTCCAAACAAATTTTAAAAGGGGGCGTCACCTTACAAATTTTTAAAAATGTGGGTTTTGGACGATTCCATGCAATTAAACGCTTGATGCAACTATTCTTGGTTGTTTCATTCCGGTCTCCATTCAAAGTCAAATCCATTCAATGACACACGCCAAGTGGCCAGTGTATGTATCACATTTGTGAATGATTGGCATAGGCATTGGATTTATTGGCATAGGTATAGTGGCATAGAACGTTTTGGATCATACAACAGACGTAAAGCAACAAACAAGAGAGAGAAGAAACAGGACAAGTGGAAAACAGTAATGAGAGATACACCGGGCATAGGCATAGGTGGCATAGGAGACGTACACACACAAACAACAAACACTGAAAAGTAAGAGGAGAGAGAAGAAATGACAATCATTACACTTGAGTGAGCCACCTATCCAATTGACGTTGATAATGCTTCATCCACTGCGGAATATGGCTGTTTTGAATTGTTTCCGAAAGTAAATGTCCGTAAATCGCCGGAAAGGGAGATGCTCTCTCATTAGCTCCGAGAGTGACAAAATGGTTGCCATTGACAAAGGCGGCATGGATGCAATCCACAAATGCAAGTATGATCGGAGCTTGGTCGTTGGGTAGTGTGCGATATGGAAAGTATGTGAAGCAGTTGGCCTCCTTTGGATCAAAACAACCTCCTTGAGCTGTGTCAAGGCCCATTCGTATTGAGGTTGCTTTTCACTGCTCATAAAACACATAGCAACAGTAAAGGACTTGTGGGTGTTTGTAGTTCCAACGATATGTAACAATGGAAGGTTGAATCGATTTGTTTTATAGGTACAGTCCAAGCTGAGCACCGTAGGAAATCGGCGAGCTAGACATATTGCCGAAGGACTGGCGAAGAATAAGTTTTCGAGAGTCCCATTGGCTGAGGTGAGTGTGCGATGGGCCCATTGACTAGCAGATATCAAATCAAATAGTCCTTGGATCGGAGTGCGTCCATCCAGCCAATTGTCGCGAAGTCGAGATCGTACATTGTGTATGTCGCGTAGAAGGGGCCGAGAATCAGGATCAACGTTAATCAAGTTTCTAATTTGAGCTGCTCGGCAGCCGGTAGATGATAATATATCAATATGGTCAAGCACTTGGGGTGGGAAACGGCGATAGATGGCTAAGTTGTGGGGTTTGTCAAATGGAGGGTGGTTATGGCTGTGTTCGTCAGGTTTATTATCATGATGCGTTACAACCCATCGGTCCATCCGGGCGTGGTAGTTGAGTGAGATCTCGAATAAACAACCGGTCTTCTTGGAGGATGTTGCACGTTTCTTTGCTGATGATTTAACTCGTTTGCCAAGGGAACATCAAAGATAGACCCTGATGGTGTGGCCTTTTTTCTTCTTATGACTCTTGATAGCCAACGCGTATCCTTGATGTCGCGCGACGGCATTCAGATACATGACACCATTGTCCATTTCAATGAATTGTTTGCCGATGATTGGTCCTTTAAGCAAGCAAACGGGGGTGGCACCTGGTACACCGCAAATTATATGTAAGTTGGTCTGATTGACAGCTGTAAAGACTATGAGAATAAAGGAAGGATAGGAAATACGAAATACTATGAGAGACAATAAAAGCATACCAATTGCGGGCCACTCATCATCTCTTTCAGTCGGATGTGCAACCAAATGATCCACAGGGTCTGTGTCGGTAATAGCAGTCGTAGGTTGAGTTATGGTAATAGCAGTGGTAGGTTGAGTCACGGTGATAGTAGTGGTAGGTTGAGTGATGTTGTGTTCAGGTGTCGCTTGGTTCATGTCAACTGACAGAGCTTGGAGATAATCTTGAGATTGATTCGGAAAAGATGATACTTGAGGATACTGATACATAACCGGCGCGCTGCCATTGGTAGCTCCACTGCGTGGATCCCCAGGAGTTTGCGTGGGCATTGAATAATGATAAGTTGGATGCTCGCGTCCCAACGGAGGGTGATTGTAGGCGATCTGAGTCTGTAAATATTGGTTAGGAGGGTTTGGTAAAAAGGGTTCAGGAGGGTGGTTGAAGGCCGTTTGAGTCTGTGAAAATTGGTGGTGATTATATCCGGTTTGAGGTTGTACAAAATGGTTAGGAGGGTGATGGTATCCGGTTTGAGATTGTAAAAAAAAAGATTGATTAGGAGGGTGGTTGTAGGGGGTTGGATGTTGTATGAATTGGTGAGGAGGATGAATGTATGCGGTTTGAGGTGGAAACGATTGATTAGGAGGGTGGTTGTAGGGGTTTGGGTGTTGTATGAATTGGTGAGGCGGATGAGGGGTGCTGTTTGGATTGGTGTTCACGAGTGGGGGAGGTGGGGTTTGGTTGGACATATTGGGATCTGTCAACGTTTCAACTGTTTGGGAATCTCAATTGATATTCGTATGGGCAAGGTTGAGGTAGAGGGTTTGGTGTGTTTGACGCGAAGATGATGGAAGATGATGGAATTTTAAGTTTGTAAGTGAAGATAGCGTGGGAGGGAGAGGGGTCGAGAGGAAGGCCTGAGGTCAATTCGACGTACTTATGAGTATGTTCACTTTCCCTTCTCAGATCCGGATGGGGGTTGAGAGGGCTCAGATGGCATGTTGCAGCCCTACAGTTGGTTTGCTGTCGCCCCTTTGGTAATGTGGGGGCGCAAAGCAGGGCGATGAAGGGCGATGAGTTTGAGTTGGGGGCTACATTGTTGTAAAGTAAGCAACATTGGTAGCCCTCGTGTAGCCCTCAAGGTCTGACCCAGCAGAAATTTGGCTGTGTGCGCTCGGGTTTTGTCGGGTCTATCGGGTAATGCCCCAAACTAAGGGGGGCTACGGGTCACTCGAGGGGGGGCTTGAAATAGTGGGATCCTTTTTAAAGTACACAGTTGCAGAAACAAAATAAAGAAATATAGGTTTGTTTAGTATCTTTTTGTGAAGGCCAATTACATAGACATTAACTTTCTGGTTATCTTTTTAGTTGTTTCATAATTATCTTGGGTTTTAGACTTTCAAAAATGATTTGTGATACCAAAGAGGTGGCCTTGATAAGTCTTGAATGAAAAATTATAGTAACCAGCTATAATTCCATTTTACCTCATAAAGAATTTGAAAACTAAGTGTTAAGCCTTTTTCCAAGAAATGCATCAAAACATACATTTTGTAAGAACATTCTTGCCTAATCTTCACCCTTTTTACCATCAGTTAGAACCTTACACTGTGAACATCATTCAACTTCCTCAGGTGGGAAGGGGGGAATGATTAGGAGTAAAAATTTTCATGGAAGGATTTATCGCTGCATACCTGAGCCATGACACCCACACTGCATAGGTGCAGCAGGCTGAGTGAATAGGTGGCTACCATTTACATACAGTTTTGCTCACTTATGTCCTGGTCTGGATGAGTGAATCATATGGAATATGTGCTGTAACTCTGTTTCAGATTGACAAAATCATTCCAAAAATTGACTACAACATAAACTGACTCAAAGTTTTGCTGTAATTTTGTCAACTAAACTTCATGTAACACCCTTTCTGTTACTGAAAAATGGCTACAGGAATTTTGCCTGAGTAGCCATGATGATAGATGTAGTGGATTTTTGGTACAATGTTGTTGATGACAAAAAATTTATATGCACTGTAAACATCATTCAACTTCCCCAATTTGGCAGAGGAAAATGATTAATAGTACAGTTTTTCATAAAAGAATCTAATACTGCACACCTGGGCCATTTCACCCACACTACATATGTGCAGCAAGCTAAGTCAATAGTTGTCTATCATGTACATACAGGTCTGCTCAGTTTTTTGCCCATCAGAATAAATAAATCACATGTTATACCACATGTAACTTTTTCGACTTTGAAATTTTTTTCCCAAAAATTCACTACATATAATTCTGTAGCTGCTCAGGCAATATTGTTGAAGCTATGTCTTAGTAACAGAAAGTGTGTTACATGCAGTTGAGTTGATGAGATCACACCAAAACATTGAGTCAGTGTATGTAGTCAATCTTTTGGAAGCTTTTTTCAATCTGAAAGAAGTTACAGCATGTATTACATATGAATAACTTGTCCTGATGAGCAGATAACTGAGCAGAACTGTATGTACATGATAACCACATATTCACTGAGCCTGCTACACATATGTAGTGCGGGTGTTATGGCTCAGGTGTGGAGTGATAGACCATTTTATGACAAATCATACTCCCAATCATTTTTCCCTGCCCACTTGGGGAACCCGAATAATGTCTGCAGTGATGATGTATCACATGTGATTTATTTTGTCAGATTAGCAGACAGCTCATGAGCAGACCTGTATGTACATGATAAGCAACTATTAACTAATCCTGCTGCATATATGTAGTGTGTGTGTTATGGCTTACATTACAAACCACACTCTTAATCATTTTCTCCTTCCCACTTGGGGCAACTGAATGATGTTTACAGTGCTTAGGCTGGTAAGCGGGCTTTAAAGAGCTTTGCTGATATGTTTCAAGAGTTTATGGTGCATGATTTGGTTTTTCTTCTGTGTGAATTTATGGTTTCTTGGTATCTGATTGTTGAGAAAAAGCTATGGGTTATGGGTTTTTGACCCATTTTCCCTGCCCGTGGAAAATATGGAGACAAAAAACGATGGGTTATGGTATATTATGGCTTACATATGGGTTATTTCAGAGTCAACTGTAGCACTCAATTTGACAGCAGAACAAACCCAAACCCACCTGGACCAATAAACTTGATAAATTCCCATGCTTGCCTTGCAAGGCTTACATTTTCCACGCTTTTATGTGAAGATAATTTCAACTCATAAATGACTACAAGCTGTGACCCAGACCCAGACTTGCCTGGCCAACTCTGCCCAGCAATATCTTTGAAGCTCACAGTCTGTGCCCTGTCAAACTGAAACCTAGTCACAAACATCCTGCAGGAACACCAGAAGCCCTGACCATCCAGGTGCCTGCTCTTTTTTTGCTCAACAAACAAAAAAAGATCTTTTTTCTTTCAACATAGGCTCAATATAGCTTTTTTTAATCTCCAAGTAGGCTCATAGTCTCTAGATGAGGCCTGATACACATATATAATGGCAATATATGTCAAAAATTTTGTATTTTTACCACATTTCTGCACCTACAAAGCATTCAAGGTGTGCCCTGGTTGGCCATAAAGAATGCAAAGATACATTAGGCTTTGACCTTTTTTGACTTATATGATATATTGGAATCGGATGTCCATCAGCTATCATTTACATCTCCTCGACAAAGTGCTTTCAGATTGCTTTGAAGTCTCTCCAAGTTTCCTCAGACTGCACCTTCAGACCCTCAAGCCAATACCCTGTGTCACTTCCAAATTGAACAAAATGGTTACTCTGTGATTTGCAGACTTACATCAGTTTAAAATCAAAAAGATGTGATATATGCAATCTAACACTCATGGATCATTGGCCTCTTCAAGAAACAACTACTCTTTGAAATTAACAAGAGTGGAAAAAGTGCAATTGATTTTAATATATTTGGGCCTCGGAGCTGATATCATGTAGAGAAAAGCAGGATGCACCACAGAATAATAGTCGCATGTGGCGGAAGATGTTTGGCATCAAGATTGTCATTGGTATTGATCTCATTCAGACACACCAAAATAATGAGAGACAAGGATTTCAGCCAACATTGGAACTAGTACAGTTCAGCGAGTTCTTAACACTTTTGTTCTGAAGCGCTTCTTACGACCACTTCAGTCGATGTTTCGCCCGTCCCGATATCGATCACAACGTAACCAGCCTGATTCAGGAAATGATATCAGACCTTACGCCTTACGACGTGGTGTCGAGACACGATACGGAGTGAATCGAAAACTTACTGCTCCGTTACACACTTTGAAGACATTCGAAATCGCAGTTTGGGCACCTCCGACGGAGCTGAATTGATGTCAAGATAACGTGCGGGGTTCAAGAGAGCGTTTGATTGATCACATTTTACAAACAAGGCTCAGGAGAAATCGACTTACGTCAAAACGTTCTCATCCGAATTCATGGCCTCCAATGTCACCTGCATGAATCATGGACCAAGAAAAGGATGGAGTCAAACAAAAGTTTATTGGATGCTGAACTTTGTTCAAGGACTGATGACTCACTTTACAAGTACCACAAGCTATATCTTGTGTATTGACATCGAGTTCTATCTTACCATCTTTGTTCAGTGGGAATTTTCTCAAGGCTCTAGACAACACAGAATTTTATGAGTGACAATTGCTGGATGAAGATCACTTTTGGATTCGTCAGGTTATATTGATCATTGTAAGGAAAGACTCACGCTTGACACTGAGTCACATCGATTGGAACCAAAGGTGGCCCTTTGGGATTACAGGAATGTATAGGAATCTCTTCTGCTGAATTCATAGAACAGAAAAAAGCTCCAAATATAAACAAAACTTTGAAGAGGGCAAACATGATTCTAGAGGATTGTATTTATAAATGAAGTATTGATTCTGGTAGGATTTTGTAAAATATTTTGGTTATAAGTTTTGATCAAGCTGAACCGAGATGAACAGACAAACCCAAATTTCAAAAGCTTCGTGATTTATAGAGAAATATGATGTGCGGTGTACATAATGGTTATTCTTGGAAATTTCTGCCACTCGAGTCTGAGTATGCAGTGTATCGCTCAGACTCTCAGGGCGAGTAATCTGAGCGACAATTTGTTGCATCGTTGACGTGTGAGTTGAAGGTGTAGTGACAGAGTCTCGGATGAGTACTCTGTGTCTCGCTCGATGTCCAAACTCCAATGATGATTGCATAAAGATGGGATGCTAAGAGCATCCCCAGCCGCGTGCCGTAAACCGTGCCGTACGTAGATTTGGGGTATTTTTATCCACGGCCGTGACCCCCAAACACATACTTAGCTTGGGCAACTCTCTACGTGTGAGTCGAAATAGGCTAAATATGGTCATTTTCCGCTCGCAACCCAAATCCCTCTGTACCTCACTTCTCCCATAAAATACGAGTTCTACGATCCGACTCTCCGCAAATCACACACCTCAATGATCAACTAAGAAAAGAATACAACGGAGACGAGACTCGACGTTGATTTAAACTGTGTTAAAGGGCTTTAACAAGACAATGATATATTAGATCTCTCGACAGCGAGTTGACTAAGCTCGAAGAGATCAAAAAGATAATAAAGCAAACCTTTTACAAGACAATGATATATTAGATCTCTCGACAGCGAGTTGACTAAGCTCGAAGAGATCAAAAAGATAATAAAGCAAACCTAAAGGTTTGATAAAAATAAAAGAACTCTTTAGAATTCTTTTCCCCAAACGGTGAGGATGATATTACCAAGTACCACAAACAAAACGCACTACACACCTTTAACAAGACAATGATATATTAGATCTCTCGACAGCGAGTTGACTAAGCTCGAAGAGATCAAAAAGATAATAAAGCAAACCTAAAGGTTTGATAATAATAAAAGAACTCTGAGTTAAGAGAAAAGAGAAATGAGAGACGAGTTGAAAGAGTAACGAGTGTGTAGGAATATAGACGTATAGAAGTTTTAAAAGACGTCAGTTTAATCTAATAGACTATCTCGAAAAGAAACATAAGAAAAGAAAAATTGTTACCTTTAGAATTCTTTTCCCCAAACGGTGAGGAAAGAGAAATCTAAAGGGGACAAACGAGAGCACACATATAAGAGAAAAACAAGTTGGTGAAAATTGACACGCGACTACAACCCTGCGTTCATGCATGCAACCTCTCGCTAAACCTCTAAGCTACTACCAACTGACAACCGACCCCTTTCACAACTAAGTACCCTCGTTTTGATCAGTTAACCGTTAAGCTAAGTTGATTGAATGTTTTCCGTTAAACGTATTCATGACGCTTGAAGGTCTTGACAAATAACTATTCCAATAACTAATCCATAATACATCTCCCCTATTATGCTACAAACCGTACTGTAGGGAACCACGGCTGTACATTGTTTGAAATTCATACCTCAAACCCTGCCCTAAACAATCTGTGCAACCCTCTGTACTCAAGATGAGACCCGGACCCGGGTTCTGGCCGGATATCCGTTGGATCAACATCCAATTCGCACCGCAATGTTTTTCGATTGCGGTGCGGTTTCGTTGCGATTTGAGGCACTCAACGCAATCGAAACTTGGTTGCGGTGGTTTCGCACCGAAACACAATGGTGGAAAACCGTGTTGCGGTTTGAACGCACCGAAACCAAAATATGTGAACCGCAACTCGCAACTAACCGAAAAATATTTCGGTTAGTTGCGAGGTTTTTGTAGGTAAAAGGTATGGCAGTTTTGGGTAATCCTCTGGTGAGGATTACCCAATCATGTGAAAAATATCTGCCGTGCAGATGGCAGATAATTTCCCTGTGGAGATGTTGTTAGCAAATTTTCGCCATGATTGGATGCATCAGTTTTTTTTGAGTTACTGAAAAGGGACTCGCTCTTCCTTTTCCTTTTGTCTGTCCAATAACTTCTTTCCTGTCTTTGATATCATGGCAGGATCATCACTTGCTATCCCTGAATCCGCTCCCGACATTACCCCTAACCCTTCTTCATCGTTACAAGTTCCAGAAGGTGGAAGAACTCTCCGTCCTCGAAGTCCTGCCAGGAGGGACCCGGCTTTTGTTGTGGGCTCGCCAGATGGCCGACACGCTTGGAATCGTACTATTCCACAATCAGACACAGATAATGAAGACGATGATTTCAACAAAGATCAAAGCGACAAATCAGATCCTGAGCTCGATTCAAACAGTCCGGCTAAGTCTGCTAACGGAAGCCAACAACCTTCAACATCCACTCAACCCCGTAAAAGAGGCCCCCGACGCTCTTCTGGAGGCCTTGCCGACTCTCAAGCAGCTCAGAAGAAGCAACGCACCAAGTCGGTGGTTCCTCCAAAAAGAACAAAGCGTCTTGCCCCTCTTCAGAAGGTAAGATATAAGTTCCGCCACTCAAGTTAAAGTTGATAAATTAAAAATTCTCATCCTTTTGTAAACATATGATATGATTCCAAAGGTTATCATAGTTACGGAGGGTATGAATATCAATCAGGATGACAATGATGAGGAGCGACCAAAGATCTCTAATCCAAAAACACGCACGACTAAGGTTCAAAATCTATTTGAATTCTTTGAAAAGGACCCACGTAAAGCGATGGAAAAATACACAGTCGAGGATGAGGTATTTGATGGTTTAACTTTGACACAAATCGGACTTATTCATCTGCTGACACAACTTTTGTTTGAATTCAACAGGAAACTGGCAAGTTCACTGAAATGGAGCGAGAGGTTTATTGGTACAAATGCAAGTGGTGTTCTGGAGAGTATAAAGATGGTCAAACAAATCACTATAACTTGCAGACACATCGAGACGGCAAAGAGAAACGTAAACACTGTACTCAACGTCATGTTGCGATTCGAAACGGTGCTATCTTGCCTCCAACGTGGAAAGAAGAGCATGCACCTAAAGATTCTTCAAATTCGAAGCAGTCGACAATATCATCTTTTGTTAAATTTTCAGTTGAGACCCTTAATAAGATCATGGTATTATGGATACTGCTTCACGCTCTCCCATGGCTCCGAATCGATGACCACGAACTCGGTGCAGCGTTCTCATGGGCCAACCCATCTGCTATCCTGAAATCTCCAACTTGGATTGCCAACTCAGCCAAAACGTTGGCTAGATCTCTCCAAGACGAGGCTATCGGAACCCTGAAGAAAAATTCGAGTAAATTTTGTTTGATACATGATGGGTGGACTACAAAAGGAAGTCGATATGCGTTTCTTGGTGTATCAGCATCATATATTGATGACAATTGGGAGTTCAAGACTATCCATTTAACTCAAGAGAATAATTTGGGATCACTATGGTGTCTTACTTGCTCGGCCAGTTGGCACCTTTCTCATGCAACATGGGCTCCACTCAAAGATAGGTTTCATTTCTTAAGTTAATATTCCAGATTGATTGGTTCCAGCTAACTTTGTACTTATATTATCTACATGGTCGCTCAAACCACGGACTCAGCAGCAAGTAATAACTTTCTCGCACGCGAACTCCAGCGTATGTTCATCAAAGATAAAACCAATCCGTGCTTTTGGGATTCTCAAGGAAATCATTTGCGATGCTTTTGTCACAAGCTGGCACTCGCGGTGAAGCACGGTCTGGACAAGCTTGAGCTCAAAGCTGGTCATGTAAAGCCCACGACCCAACCTGATGTTCGAATGCCTATCCCAGTCCTCAAAATCAATGGTGCCATTGTGCAAGATGAAGATGAACCTGAGAGCTCCGATTCTGAGATCGAGGCTGAAGGTGGCTTGGAACGAGTCATAGTCCCCGAAAGCGAAGATGACTTACCTTCTGACGAACTAGTCACCAAACCTACGTGGGGCTTAGTCACAAGCGGAGTCAAGAAAGTGAGTGTACATATCAATGGTTCAAATCAATGAATCCACACGTTTCTCATTCTTACTTATATGTATACAACAGGTCGAACAAGTTAGCCAAGCCGTTGCTTCTTCACCATCCAAGCGTGGTGAATATGAAACGGTTGCATCAAGCCTTCTATACAAAGGCTTGATGCTTATATACGGTTATGGGGTACGTTGGAACTCAAAGTTGGACAGCTGGCAACGTGCCTGTGAAGCCCAAAACGTATGTACTGTTCCTGTTCATTTGGTTCTATTGGAATTAAACAAAACTTTATACTTTTACAGGTTATCAATAAGTATCTCAACCAGGATCGGAAGAAAGAAAAAAAAGATCAGAACTTCAAAGGAATGCAAATATCCGATGAGGAATGGAGTGCGGTCGAAGCACTACTTGATGTATTGAAGGTACTACTTTTGTTAACTTTGATCGAACATTTTTAATCTGACTGATCAATCAAATCTTCAGATTTTCAAAGAAACTACTCTTTCCATGGAGGGAAACTCTTCAAACGCGTATCGTGTCCTTCCGGAATACGTCAATATCCTCAAACGGTTGGATGAATCAAAACGCGAACACGCCAAGACTTATCCCGAACTGGGCCTAGCAATTGATACCATGAAAAGCGAAATTGAAAATTACAAGGACAAAGCTCTTCAGTGCGATGCGATACTGATTGCAACAGCTATGCATCCTCGATATCGATTAAAGTTCTTCCACAAGTTTTTTCCCGACCATGTTGCAAGGGTTTGCAGCGTTGTTGAGGCTGCTTTTGCAGCTGAATTAGCCTCTAGGACGATCACCAAGGGTCCAACAGCTTCTCAACCTGTCTCTTCTGTAGCACCGACCTCTGAAGACTGCCTTGATGATTTCAGCGACGGTTCAGGTGATGAAGAATCCCCCGAGTCAAACATAGAGCTTAAACAATACCTTGATAAGAAATCTATTGCTCCAAAGGGAGTCCTGCCACTTTTATGGTGGAAGGTATGTAGATTTTTCCCTTCCATCTTTCAACACCCCAACTGACCGAGTTAATTCTTTCCTACTATGCCCAGGAAAACTACAAGTTGTATCCTGTGGTCGCCCGGGTCGCGCGCAACTATCTCGCCTGTACAGCTACGTCATGCGCTTGCGAGCGTACTTTTTCGGCGGCCAGAAGGATTGCAAGCGCAGACCGAGGACTGGCTCCACGCACTATTGAACGTGCTGTCGGGTGCCATCAGTGGCTTAGCCAAGGTGTCAGAGTCCCCAAAGAATATGAGGAGGCAGCATCTGAGATTCAAAAGATTAAAGATAAGAAATGGGCAAAACGGATTAAAAAAACTTGATCATTTATAATCTCTCGAGTCCTTACAATAAAATATCATCAATCCCTACATGATCTGATGTACCTTTTCATTTATTCACAATTTTTGTGTGTGTTACCCTAATATATCTATCCTCCTCCTTAAAAAATGTTTGTACGACCGAAATTCAAAACAAATTTTGAGTTTATTTCGATTGCGTTGCGGGTTGCGGTATGTCAACCGCATCGCAACCGCTCAAGTTATTTGAGGGTTTCGGTAGCAATTGCGGCTCAATCGGTTGCGGCTGCGTCGCAACGAAACAAAATTCTTGCATATTTCGGTTTGTTTCGTTGCGATTTGGATGTTGGTCGGATGCTCCGTTGGATCCGGATGCCGGAAAGGCCTTCAAGATTGTCCGGTGGCCGGGTAATCCGGCCGGTTTGGTATTTGGAATGAGGGAGGGGAAAATAACGCCGGATATACACCGGATACACCGGATACACCGGCTATCCGGCCGAAATCCGGCGTATCCGGTGTATTGGCTCGAGTGTTGGACGTGGGGTTTTTGGAAAAAAACCAATCGGATTTTATCCAATCGGTGCGGATAAAACAAAATATCCGTCGGTTCGGTCGTCGGAATGGCCTGAAGCCGCCGGATACTGGCCAGAGCACATCTTGACTCTGTACGTTACAGATTTACGGCACGGCTGGGGATGCTCTAACCTGTAGTGACAGAGTCTCGGATGAGTACTCTGTGTCTCGCTCAATGTCCAAACTCCAATGATGGAGAGCCGGAACATTGAGGAGCAATACAACTATAAGAGTAAGTCTCTAAACCTAAGCCCCAAGCTTTGTCACAGATGTGGCCCTGCTCACTATGCCTAGCGCTTTGGCCTCCGGCCATAACAGAAGGCACCCTAATGTAAAGGACAGAGTTTGTCCTCACTACAAAGGTATCTCAAGGAGGGAACGGAGGGTCTGATGCCACGACGTGGACTTTATGATTCTAGAACCAAAGTATGTCTGGTTATAATTGCTAGAATCTGGCTCCAAAGGTAATAGAATACGAGATCAGTCTTGAGTTCTCTCTAAGGGATTATACAAATATAATGTGAAGTAAAGAGAAATAGTATAAAAGAAATAAATGAAATGAAAGTGCTAACCTGGCTCCAAAGGTAATAGAATACGAGATCAGTCTTGAGTTCCCTAAGGAGCCAGTCCCTGAATGTGAACCATCTGAAAGTATATGAAAAACATCTAAGTCTAAGGTCTAAGGTCTAAGTAGTTATGGTATGTTTAGTTATGGTTGTGATGATGTGTACATCATTACACCTAAGCACCCTTGAGTCATAGGTTTTCCCTCCTCCTAAACAGTAACTGCCTTTACGTATGTAGGCCCCCACCCTACCCTGCCCTACCATACACACGTATGAAAAACCACCTTACTAACTTACCGATGCACCACAAACCCACTGAAACAAACAGTGGTTCCACTGCCAAGGTTGATTTCTGGTTGATCCACTAGAATTCCTTATTGGTGACCCAAGGTTTGAAAACTGTTGGCATCCACTTGGTTTATCTTTGAAAAGGAGCACACTGTGTGATGATGATCTGCTGTTTGTTGAGTTTGATTTTGAAAGTGATTGTTGGTCTTGAGAAAGTCCCATGGGTTTGAGCAGGTTTTATGTATTTGACAAATGACTCAATGAGAGATTGATGTTGAATTCAAAATATCAAGGCATTAAGTGATTAATTGAGTAATTGTCATCTGCTGGATTGGAAACCCAGCGGGAAATAGGTGACCACAACGGAGATGCATTCAGTGGAAAGAAATGTAATTATACAACTGCTGGTCAAATTGAAGGACCAGCAGAGTCTTTTGCACTGGTTTCTGAAGCAGGGACAAGCCACTGCCCTTCCAACTCTGAACCAAGACTCAATGGCACTACAAAAGTTTTCCATTTTTCCAAGGCAATCAAAAAAAAATAAAAATATAGGTGACAAAATTTGATTCCAGAAATCTCATTGCTCATTCTCAAAGCAAAATTATTCCCCTAGGAAAAATGGAAAATCTTTGCAGTGTGGGCTACTGATCCAACCACCTGAACACAGCTTCTTGAAAAAAAGTGACCTTGTACAGTAGATTCCATAAAGGTTGAAATCAAGAATTCTTCAAAATCAGCAGATGGCCCGTGCTCCTGGCAGTAAAGTTGTGACAGGTGTCAAACTTACCTGCCGGATTGAACAAAATACATTGTAAACATAGAGAACTTTGAAGATCCTCTCATCCTCACTGATTTGGTGGTGTAGCGGTAGAGAATTGCAACTTGCAGGTGACTCTTTGTCGGCAATTGCATGTTTGAGTCCTTGCAATCCTTTTTGTTCCACATTTTACACTTTTTTTTGGTCAAGATGGCTAACAACATCCTGAAGGCAAAAAAACAACACAAATCCAGGTGTTACTATGCTGACTGTTTTGTTTCATCACATCAGACAAACGTAAAAAAAAGCACTTCAAAAGGATGGCATACCAAAAGGCAGCCTCAAACCAAGGATATGGCAAGATGACCGCGGAGCATAATTCCACACGGCAATGTCACCAACTGTGCCATTACGGTTTTGAGGTCAGTGCTTGCTTTGTTGATTAACAATCATTGATTTCTATGTATTTTGTGCGATCTGGCAGGTAAGTTTGACACCTGTCACAACTTTACTGCCAGGCGCACGGGCCATCTGCTGATTTTGAAGAATTCTCGATTTCAACCTTTATGAAATGTACTGTACTGTATATCTTGCTCCTTATGCTTAACTTTCACCGCAAATGAATCACCATACTGCACAGCTAAAAGTACAATAGGTGGCCAGCTTTGGTCCCTCTGTAGGCTACCAATCAATATGAAAACATTCCACAAAGGTGTCCCCAACCCTTGGTAAAAACTACCATGAGACCCTGGGCCCAACCTGTTGTATTGGTCAAAACTCCCTAGTTGCCACTGAAATAAGTGTGTCCAAAAGACAGATATGTGAAACTGCAGTGGTAAACCTTTTTATTTTTTTGCAGTTGAACACAGACTGCAGTCTGGAAGTTTGCCCTTTGACTCAGGGCAATGTAATTGAGTTTACCTCATCTTAAAAACCCCTTGAACAGCATCAACAATTCACCTTCAAACATGGACCATCCATACAACTTCACTGCCAACATAGATGCCTTGGGTCAAGAAATCCAAGGCATCATTGGAGGCAAATCCTTGGACAGACCTTGTCCCAGGTTTCCATACAAGGTATTCTTTTGTGCTGAGAATTAACTCGGATCAAAACCTTGGGAAGCTTCTGTCTGAGGTTTGGCATCCGAGGATACCTCGGATTGAAAAATACAAGGTAAATATGTTGGTGGTGCTGTTGCAAGCACTGGACAAACCACAGATTGGCTGGCCCAAAAGTATTGTCACTGACAATTCAAAGGCATTACAAATGGAATGGACCATGCCCAATTGACTCCCAGCCTGGATCTCAACCAGTTTCTCAGCTACTATTACCTTGAACAAACCCTCCACAACAAGCCTCACATGCATTTGAAGCCAGGTCAGATACCCTGGTATCCTCAGCTCAGGCTGATATGCTCAAGATCAGTTTATCAAACCTCACTGTGTTGTTCATTTTTGCAAAAGCCATCTAAAATACAAAACATGTGTCCTTCAACGCTCCCGGCGCTCCGCCCGGGATAGCGGGGGCGGAGCGGTAGCACAGCGCTCGATCCGCCCGTGCTATGGGTTTGGCGCCATAGCGGGTCCTGCGCCCTGCTATAGCTATGGCCCCGCCCCTACCAACATAGCGGTTTGGTTTAGGGTTAGGTCATAGCACCTTTTCGCAGTGCTATGGGGCGCCATAGCGCCCACGAGCGCTTAGCGCCATAGCGCCTCATAGCAGCCTCTAGCGACCCATAGTGTTGCTTAGCGCTGTGTTTCGGGACTCCATCCATGGTGACTCCTTCAAACATACGAACTCAGCCAGCCCAGTCTCCTCCTCAAACATCACCACTAGCCTCTTTCGGATTCCCAACTTCACCCTACATCACCATTTTCGATTCACTCCGCAACCAAATCATTAGATTCCACACTTCCAGGATGCTATAGCAACTCCGAAATCAACAAGATTCAACAACCTTTCTCACACTCATACACCACATAGTTTCACTTTCAGTCTATCTTGATACGAATCTCGTTTTTCAAGATGATATTGTTTCATGAACAACTGGAGTTGTCAGCTCAATCTATAAAAGCCACTCAAGGTGAGTGATTTTCTATCTTTCTAATCATCATCATTTGATAAGCTATTTGGTCATTTTCTAACCCTTCCACCTACCCTTCTTCCGTTCTAAAAAGATAACTATACCCTTATTCCAATCACACTTTGTCGATTACAGTTCGATCATCATTGTCTTTCCGTATTTAATTCCAAATCAGTCATGTCTCCATCTGCTGCCGATACCAGAAGTTATACCCAAACCACCCTCCAGCTTGCGGGTTCAGAAATTCCAGTCCCAGCCTCTTCTGCTCGCTCTCTTCGTGTCCGTAGCCCAGCACGCCCGCGACCAGGTTTTGTGATGCAGTCACCCGACTCCCGACGTTTGCTTCAATTACCCAGCGAAGACGAATGGCAAGATGAGGACAACCGATCTGAAGCCTCATCAATTGCCCCACCATCTGAATCTGCCTCTATCAAGAAAAAAAAATCACCACGTCGTGTCCATGATCAGAAACGCAAAAGCTCGGCTTCCAGGAATGTTTCATACTCATCACAAACTCGAGCACCAGTCAAGAAGAAAAAGAGAAGTACTGTGATCCAGGTATGTTCATCCTTCTCTTGAGTACTTTTTTTGTTTTATCAAATCTTTTTGATCTTAATCTTCTTCGCTGTCTTAAGGACTACGATGTTCCACATGGTGTTGACATCAACCAAGATTCTGATGTCGAAGTCGTCGAATCACCAGCTGTCCGACGAGCCCATCGCGGCCGAGTATCCAAGCTTTTGGAATTCTTTGAAGCTCCAATCCACGTGAAAGGCGAGGTACGCCCTTTCTATTCCCCTTTCGATTTCTCTCCTTCCTTGATTGATAGTTTCATGATTGTTAACTGACCCTATGTATGACTTGAACACTGCTATGTTTAGACAGGAGTCGATCCTCGTCGCTTTAGGTGCCGTTATTGCCGGGAGTACTTCACTCAAGGCAAGCGAAGTCACTATAACCTTTATTCCCATCGCGATGGAGCCAAAGATCGACCAGCCTGCCCCAGAAGACACCTTGCAATTCGCGAGGGCCACGATCTCCCTCGCACTTGGAAGCAACACCAAGACAATATGGTGAAAGTTGCTAGTAGCAATCCCAAAGCAACTCTCGACTCGTTTCTCTCACAATCATCCTTTAGTGTTGAACTTCTCAACACTACACTAGTCATCTGGATTCTCCGACATGCTATACCTTTCACTCGTTTCAATGATCCTCCGCTTCGAGCTGCCTTTAAGTTGTCCAATCGGTCTGCTAATCTACGAGGAACTATGTGGGCTTCTGAGACAGCCAGCGGTATTTACTTGGAGCTTTTGAAATCGGTGATTAATATGATCAAGGTAAGTTATCTCCCTTTCTTCCAATCGTTGCATTCCCAAACTTTTGCCACACATTTGCTCGTCACTTTACTGATCTCACTTTACTGATCATCATCTTGATGTTTCAGTCGAACAAGGGCAAGTTTAGTATCCTCTACGATGTCTGGACCACCAAAGGTGGTCGCAAGGCATTCATAGGGGTCTCGGTCACATATATCGATGATGAGTGGAAGCATCAGACGCACCATCTAACCCTCAAATTGGTGGCCTGGCATCATGCAGGCCGACTACTTGCTCAGCCAGTAGGAAGATTCTTGATTATGAATGGTTTACATACAAAGATGAGTAGTTTTGATCCTTTTTCTAGTTTTGATGATTTGTCGTTTTTCTCTTTTGATGCTCTTCTCCAGTCATCTAAGCTAACATACTTGATTGTTTTACTTATTAGCTCAGACCACCGATTCTGCAAGTTCCAACAATACCATGGCCCATGAGCTTTCGGCAATGTTCAGGGATTCCAAAGAACGTGTTGATTGGGACTCGTCGGCTAATCAGGTAAAGTGTTACGCCCACAAGATTGGTCTTGTGGTAAAAGCGGGTCTCAAGTCTCTGGGCATGAAAGCTGGCCATATCAAGCCGACAACCCAGCCTGGGGTTACCTTACCCACTCCAACCATGACTTTGAATGATGGTGATGAAGATCTGAACTTCGATTCTTCAGAAGACGAGCTAGATGACCAGGATCTCATGGAGGGTAAACCACCAGGAACTATACCTGACGACAACGCTTCCGATACCGCCTTTGACAATGAGGAGGAGGAGCTTTCTAATTTGGCTCGGGCTGTTCGTAAGGTGTGTTTCTCTATTTTTTGTGTGATTTCACTTATTGGTCGTATCAAACTCCGTACTGAAGTATCATCTTTTGTATAGGCCAAACAATTCAATGGCCTATGCACACGCAGCTCAGCAAGACGCCAGGAATTCCTTGCCAAAGCCAAACAGCTCGAATATAAGGGTCGATCCCCTATCTCGGGATGGGGCGTACGTTGGAATATTGACGTGGATTACCTGAAGCGTCTAAGCGACGCACGTGATGTAAGATCATCTTCATTAATCTCCCTGGTCTCCAATTAGCTCATACTTTGTTTTGTATGTAGGTGGTTGATGCAATCCTCCTTGCTGATCGCAAGACTCGATATTATCAAGGGATACTTATCACCGCTGATGAGTGGGATTCAATCGAAAATTTGTTCAAAATACTTCAGGTATTTATGTTTCTATTTCCCGATTTAATTCCTTTTTTCTCTTTGGTTTGTCATGTTTAAACTCATCATTGTTCAAATACGTTCTGCTCCCACAGATTTTCCTCTATTCTACCAAACGATTCGAAGGCAACTCGGCTACTGGGTGTATCCTCCTTGCCGAATATTCCCGGATGGTGCAAGAACTCGATAAACTCATGGACAATTGTGAAGACTTGGAGCTTAAGTCTATGCTTGAAGTTATGCGCACTAAGCTTGAAGGGTATCAAGCCGAGGCCGCAGCTTCCGATGTCATTGTCTTATCGACCATACTCAACCCTTGGTTTCGTCTTTGCTTTTTTGACCTCAACTATCCTGACAACGCAGCACGTGCCAAAACAATCTTCAGCTACGTGTTTGAAGATGCCTTGCGTGAATGGCCCGACGATCCCATCACCTCAGGAATCAATCACATCCAACCCTCTCAAACACCAACCCCTCCTGCATCGCCACTCTGTCAAGATATATCATTTATTTCAATCACGACAAACACATACCTCACCAAAACCATACATTCACCGATACAAAACCTCAAACCTAATTACAATTTAGCTGTATCATCATTGTATCACTCAACTTAGTTCATACTGATCGCCACTTCGTGCACGCCTCTTTTTCCTCATCAGTCCACTGAGGAAAATTAGGCGTGTGAGTTCTTTTCTCTAACATTATATTCAATTCATTCATATCAACCTTATTCATCAATTGTTCTTGTTTCTGTCATCTCCTTTTGTATAGATTGAATCTTGTCCCTCTCACCTTTAATAGGTGTGTAGTATTGTTGTCCTTGGTGTTCAGAACCAGAAGGACTTAGCCCGTTTACTGGCTTTTACCAGGTCTGTTGTTTAAGTTATGATCAATGAAATCATCAGTCCACTGAGGAAAATTAGGCGTATTGAATCTTGTCCCTCTCACCTTTAATAGGTGTGTAGTATTGTTGTCCTTGGTGTTCAGAACCAGAAGGACTTAGCCCGTTTACTGGCTTTTACCAGGTGTGTAGTATTGTTGTCCTTGGTGTTCAGAACCAGAAGGACTTAGCCCGTTTACTGGCTTTTACCAGGTGTCGAGTTCCTTGGATTCTCTCACACTCCACGTCTCATCTTCCTTTGACGTCTTCACCACTCAGGTGTCATCTCAGTCAGCAGCTGATCGGCGCCAAGAGGAATATGTTGAGTATATTGATGGAGCCCACCTGATGGTTGCTGGTCAGAATGAACTCAATTGGTGGAGAGTAGGTTTTTGATTCTCATTCATCCTTCTCTAGACTTCGTAAATCTGATTCTTTTCAACTTATGGGAACATGAAAACGACTTTCCAGTCTTAGCAACTATTGCTCGCAATTATCTTGGAGTCACAGCTACCACTTGCCCATGTGAGAGGACTTTTTCCTCCGCTGCTGACATAGCTGTGCCCGGCCGCAGCTCTTTATTGGCAAGAACAATCAGTAAACTTGTTAGCATACGTGAGTGGTTGAAGTCGGGTATCTCACTTTCAGGTAAATTTGCCGAAGCTTGGGCATATGTCCAAGCTTATCAAGCTCAGCAAGCCAAGCCCCAGAAGTAGTTCTATCGAACCCGTTCCTGTGTTTCCTTTTTGATCTCTTTATATGTCTTTGATTTGGGCGCTTTTATTTTTTTATCCATCTTATAAACAAGCTAGAATGGCTCAAAAGAAACAAAAAAACTTTTTCTCTTATTTAATTTCATGTCAATATTTGGGCGCGTATATCCTTTGTTTCAGTCTATAAACAAGCTAATCATGGCCAACAAAATAAAAAAAGTTATGTTTTATTTCTTAATTTTCTTGTCTATAATTGTGTGCGGTGACTTCCTATGTTCAAATCCTCAATCCCCACTCTGCCGTACACTATCTTACATGTTAGTAATCAAAATCGGCTTAAAATTTGTATTGATACCGCGCTTTTTGGCGCTAACCATCGTGAGTTTTTGACATAGCGGTGCGGAGCGATTTTGAACGCCGCACCGCTCTGACAGTTCATAGCGCCTCCCAAAATATAGCAGTGCGATTGGCTTCTGCCTATAGCGCGAAAACGCTCCGCTCGTGATTTTTGTGAATATAGCGGAGCGCCGGGGGTGTTGTGTCCTTGTTGTGCTTTGATCAAGAAACTTCAGAGCCAAAAAAATGTATTTCCTCTGAATTGTATTCTAAAGCAAAAAAAGTATGTCCTTATTGTACTTCCATCAAAAACACTTGATGGCTAACAAATATGTATTGTCTCTGATTTATATACATGGTCTTGGTTGATCAATGTGAAAATCAATTGTTTTGGTGATTTCAGGTTTGTGCATAGTGTACTGTGATTGGAAGATTTGAAGCAAAGCTTTTCTGTCTGTTGTGTGCGGCATGATGAAATTTTATGACATTACAAAAATCAAAAAGGGCGGAAACTGCATTTTGTGTTCATGTTAAAAAAAACAAAGGTTGAAAACTGCAGTTTGATAGACCTGAGTTTTTGATCAACTGATCTCAGCAGCAACTATGAGGTTTTGAACAATCCCGTGGGTCAGGGCCAGGGTCTCATGGTAGTTTTTACCACAGGTAGGGGCACAACTTTGTGGGATATTGTTACATGTGTTGGTGGCCTACAGAGGGAACCAAGCTGACCACCCTTTTGGCCACACAGTAGGGTGATTTGATTCAAGGTAAAATCCAACGATAAGGATAAATATGTACATGTGTATGTTAGTAAGTTTTTCACATGTGTGTATGGTACAGCCTATGTAAGTCAGTTTAGTCCAAGGAGTGAAAACCCATGACTTGAGGCACTTGGTGTTGTAGAAATTACGACACAACAAGGGTGATACAGAGCTGAGAGGGGATAATTTACTACTAATATCAACTAACAGAAGATGTCTATGGACTGACCTCCTAAAACAAGTCAATCAGAAGATCTCTTTTGGGTGTAGTACTGATCAGGAACCAAAGTGATATATATGTTAATTATTTTAAAGGTCCAAAAGCAGATGTGTTAAAACAAAAAGCAACTGTTCAATTGTCTCTCAACACTTTTTAGTGCCATTCCAATCAGATAATGATGAGAAAATAGCACAATATCCTTTTGATATTATTCCCAAAAGATGTTATAAGTCACAAAGCTTCACTACTACAGTAAATTTCTCTTTGTAATTGTGATAAAGAGCAAGTACTATTAAAATAAGTTTATAATGATAAACAAAATTACAATGTTTTAAATCATGAAGAAAAAAGAGGAAAAACAACAAAAATACTCCACCTAGTAGTATATAACCTCAATTACAATTGTTGAATAATGGTTGACAGCAACGCAGCAACAGTTACTGTACTAGTACCGGTATAGTACAGTACAGTATCTGTTTTTGCCAGTACAGTACCTGGCAGTATTGTACCTAGGAGCCAGGTACTTTACTACAGGTCATGAAATTTTATTTTTTTAGTCGAGGTACTTTACCGGGTATAGTACCGTACACCAGGTACGATACCAATACTGGAATGACCGGTACCTGGAAATCAGGTACGATACCCGGTAAAGTACCGGTAAGTACCTGTATTAACCCTCTACCCTTCCCTTCCTGTCCGACTCTGAGTCTTACCCAGTACACCTTCCCTATTCAGTGAATCCCTTGCATGATCACCACCCACTACCGACGAAACCTATACATCTGATCTCTTTCGTAATCAATCTAGCCTGTTCGGTCTAATTAGCGCTTTGCTCACGCTCACCTGGCTTTCCTCGTTCGGCTTTTGCATCACTAAGCAAGCTAGGGGTGAGTCGACATGGGGCGATGGAAACATGTCGCCTGGTCAACGACATTAGGCTATCTGACCCGATCTATTGTGTTAAAACGGTAGGTCATTTCTCTCGTCTATGTACTTTGATTCATCACTTTCATTGATCAAATTATTTCTTTACCTCGCTTCCTGATTTCTTGATCTCATACATAGGTTGTGTTCTCTTACCGTAGTTTCACATCAATCCAACAAAATGTCATCTTCATCTACTCCACATTCCACTGTCCGTCGTAGTTCCCGGCCCTCACCATTAAGAAAACGATCTTACTTAGTTAATTCTCCGGCCGATTCTTGCCGTTCTGTTCGACGACACGACGACGATGACTCTGGAACTGATGGTTCGGTCTTCCAGCCAGAACCTAGCACCAAGCGCAAGCACCACGATTCTCCCACCGAAGCTACTTCCTCTGTTTCCAAGCGCAAGCGCCACAATACTACTGCGGATGATGCTTCATCTGATCAGTCCATATGTCAGCCAACGAGGCGCAAGAACCCTCCCAAGGATCGATCGAAATGTTCTAGACAGGCAGCGAAAGGAAAAGAACCTAATGTCAGTAGTGGTGTAAGCCTGCATATCAACTTGATACAAGACTCCGATGAGGAGAACAATAAGGTCGCCGACAAGCCGCCAAAGAAAGAAACTCAGTTTGATAACATCCGCAAATATTTTGATGGCATGGTCACCATCACTAATGTAAGTGTTCTTTTGTGGATTCTTTTTTTCAGTACGTTTCGACTCTTTCATAGCGTAGCTACTATTACTTACACCTTTTACGTGGTAACATTTAGGCTAAAGGTAACACGGCAACTGCTTATCCTTGCAAGTGGTGTGGTGTCAAGGTGGCGTGCTCTCCAACTTCGAGTACCAACCTCCTCGCGCATCGAGACGGTTCCAGGCAAGACGGCAAGTCCGGAAAGCCGGGTTGTCAGAAGCGATCCAAGGCAATTGAAAACGGTTGTAGACTTTCGCTCACGGTCTTTGAACAACGATCCGAAGACGACAACGCAACCGAAGGGCAAACTTCCATGCTGGCATTTGCTCAGACAGTACCCAAGTTCGAAAATCAAGTACTCAATCAGCTTCTAGGCATGTGGGTTATTAGAACAGCTCAACCATGGAGGCGCATGGAAGATCCATACCTACGGGCGGATTTTTGTTATGCCAATCCGAATGCTCACCTATTTGGAAGATCCTGGGTTTCTAAATTCGCGCATGAAGCTTATCTTGACATGCGATCTTCTGTGATTGATGAATTAAAGGTCAGCATCTTCATTTTGATTCTTCCATCGATCCTTTCATGTAATTTCCTGATATATTAACAACGCAGCAGCAGGTACTGTACCAGTACAGTATCGAAGATACTAGTACAGTACCTATTTTTAAAATACTGAAAAGGTAGGTACTCAGTACAGTACCTGCGAGAAAATACTGTACGGAGTACAGTACCTAGAAATTAGGTACTGTAAAAAACACCAGGCAGTACAGTATTTTCTGCCACACCTCGATACTGTACTGTACTGGTATCAAGGGGCGATACTGAGGTACTATACCGTATCGTACCTAGTGCAGGTACGATACTGTATCGTACAGTACCTGTGTAAGTACCTGGCACATTACAGAGAAACACATGTTTGAATTGAATAAAATAAAAAGCAAAACAAATCATATTAAAGAAACATAAAGAGTTAAGCTAAATATTGTTAAATGAAAAGCTAGATATAGAAATGAAATTGACAGAGAACAAAAGCTTATCAGAAAATGAAAACTTATGACTTTCTTGTGCGAGAAGCTGCATCATTAGCAATGCATTGATTCAAGATTTCACCCGCTTTTACAAACTTGCCCTTCATTTGAACACCCTCCACTGCCCACATACGCCCACATACAAGCCTTTCGATTGGTCGTGGCTTGAGAGAGCTCCGGTCTCGGGTGCAGATATCAGCTGCGCAAGAGAAGCCCCTCTCACACGCGCACGATGTCCCGCTGATGGCCAGGTAGTCACGAGCGAGGCAGCTCAATATTGGGTATTTCCCCTCGTTCAACTAAACAATGTTATCAACATCAGTATTATGCGTCCTGAATGTGAGATTCATTGTGACCAAAAGTGAAATCAAATTACTTTCCACCATTCCAAAGCGAGATGAGGGTTCTCACCAACCTCTGGCGAGGGATCCTCTGCCATCTCCAGGTACGATCTGAGTTCATTAGCTGTGTTGCGTTGGTTCTTTGCTTTGTGTTTGCGAAATTCTTCGTCTTCTTCAGCGGCTCCTAAGCTTTGACCATTTGTAGCACGGTTAGAGTTGGATGTTATGGGTTCATAAGGCCCATCAATTTCCATTTCGAGTTTTTTGTCAGCATAGCCTGATTCGATGAGGTCCTTAGCAAGCAGAGCTTCTGCTGAGCCTCCTCCGAAGGCGAATTCGAAATAATCAAGTCTTAAACTGGGATGTAAAATAGTCGCCATGATCAGAGCGTGCGAGTCAAGCGCCTCCTTAAGATAGGCCTTTACTCGCACAAGCATCGCATGGTACATTGGAAAGAGAGGCTCGGCGCGTGATTGAGTCGCATCGATTTTCTTTTGAAGTGTTTTCCTGAGCTTCACATATTCGCGTATCACCAATGAGCCAGTTGGACCGCTTTGCTCGAAGAACTTGGTCAAGTTCTCAAACTCCTACAAGTAGCCAGAAATGAAGGTTATCTAAAACCGTTGAGACCACCAGTGCACAAAGAAACAAAGTCAAGGCTTACCTGCAGGATCTTGATCAGCTCGCGGACCTGTCGCCATTCATCTGGTGATATCATGATCTTATTGAATATCCCTCGAGGTCGGTGGAGGTCGGGAGCCAATGGAGTTTCACCGAGTCGGCTTGGGCCAGCCCTGCGTGGTAACTCCATTTGATCTTCCTTCAAGATTTGATCGATCACCTGTATTTACAAAATAAGAGGTAAGTAATCAATTTTCTGAAATAGATATGGAGGCTAGGTCAGGAACTTACCTCTCGTGCGTTGTACAATCTTTTCCAGCATTGGACCTTTATGTTCCAACGTATGCCGTATCCTGGAATTGGCCTGGGGAGTTTTTCCGAGAGCATCGTTTGGCTGACAGCATCGAAGAGGGCGCACATGACCGCCAAGCCACCAATCTTACGTCCTACAACGTCCAGCTTGAGTAATATGAAACGTGGTTAAAGTCAGCCATATATAAAGCTAAATATATAAAGTGAAATCAAAAACATCGAGGAAAGAATCTTACTTTTGTCATGAGCGCTGCAACTGCATTTGCCTCATTGCGATTGCTTGGCAAAGAGTCAAGTGGAGCAGGGAGTTCTTCATGAGGACCATCAATCACGCCATACCAATCAGCGCTCTCTACAGCAGGCTGAAGATCAGAGTCGTCAATCTCGCGACCCCCGTCTTCCTCACACTCTGCTTCTAAAGAACCTTCAGCCGTCTTGTCTTCTTCGGAAACTGTTTGTAGAGTCGTGGTTGGAATTGGAAAATCGCCGAGCATGGTCGATTTCACAAGAGGTGGTGGAGGGGCCTGGATACCGAGGGCTTGAAGGCCACCGCTAACAATCAGGGCCAACTTATGACACACACATCGTACTCGGTGTGTTTGGTGATTCCATTTGAAAACTTCCTTGTTCTCTTCGCAATGTTTCTGGAGTCGTATGTTCATGGCCTCAGCTAATGTGTTGTTATTGCTTCCTGAGTCGTGAGTCTGGGCTAGCATGTACATAAAAGAAAAGATACCATAATGTCAAGTAGTTAGATTAGAAGAATCAGAAGGACATAAAAAGATGTGAAAAAAGATGAGACAAAGTCAAAAAGCGAAAAACATATCTTTGTATGTAGCCCATGCTTGATGAGGAGATTGTTCAATGGCTCAGCCAGCCAATCGCCCTTGTGATGCCATGCGATGAGCTTCAAGGCAAAGTGCCTCGTTACGTAGGTCCAATCCTTGGTGACAAAGGTGACACTTGCACCTAAGAAGCCATATCGGTTCCCAGGGGTGGTCCATGCGTCATGGATGAGGCCAAAAGAGCTTTTAAGAGACTGATACAGGTTGTTGATGATCAGCAAAAGAGGTGAGGAAACAATGATGACAAGAGTGAAAAATAGATAAGAGAAACAGGCACTCACCTTGAGTTCTTCAATTACAGATGACTGCATGTCCAAATACGCCTCGTGTGCGAACTTGGCTACCCATGTTCGCCCAAAAAGATGGGCGTTTGGATTGGCGTATCGAAACACGGCCCGTAAATAAGGATCTTCCATTCGAAGGCATGGCTGAGCTGTCCTAATCACCCACATACCCAACAATTGATTAAGAATTTGATGATCGAATTTGGGTACCACCTGAGCAAATGTTGTCATCGATGTTTGACCTTCGTTCGAGTTGTCCTCTTGTGCTTGCTTTTCGAAGACGGTGAGTGGCAGTTTGCAGCCAGAGGATATTGCTGTAGCTCTCTTCTGACATCCTGGTTTACCCGACTTACCATCCTGCCGAGAACCATCTTGATGGTTTAACAGATTGGTTGCCGAAGATGGTGCACTGGCAACTTTCAAGCCACAATACTTGCACGGAAATGCGGTGACCGGCTTCCCTTTCGACTAAAACAAATTGAAATGGAGAATTGAAAAGAGGGATTTAAATAAATTAGAAAGATGAATTAAACTTTCAAAGAAAAGGAAATGTAAAGAAAAATAAAATAGAACTTACGTTGATAACCGTGGTCATCTCATTAAAATAATCACGGATGTTATCAAAGGTATGCTCTTTCTTAGGTTTCTTTGCAACCTTCGCATTCTCACCGTCAGAATCTTGGATCAAGTCGACCTGGAGAGGAACAGCCTGACTACTTGCAATGTTGTCACTTCCTTGCGCTTGTTGAGAGAGATCAGATTGAACTTGTCGACAACGCTTTGAACGAGTCTGGGACGATGATTTTGTTGGGTTCTTGGCCTTGTGGCGAGGCTGTAGAGATTGTGAGTGATCTGAGTGTTCATCTTCCGTTGGAGGATCGTCACGCTTGCGTTTACTACTACTAGGAGGTTGATAGACTGATGATTCCGAATCAGAGGGGTCATAGTGGCGTTGGGCAGTACGACGAGAGTCAGAAGGCACTTCGATCATTTGGGATCGTATCCTAGCTGGGGAGGGTCGGGAACTACGACGTCGACTGGAGGATTCAACGGCAGAAGCAGAAGAGGACGACATGATGATACGGAAGAAAGGAATATAACTAGTAAAGTATGTAGTAGTCAGCGTTGGAATCGACTGATATGATATTTAAAGATGTGAAAATGGGGGAAGTGGAAAAACAAGAAAGCAAATGGGCGTACCTTTTTGAGAAAAAAGACCCCCTGCTGATGCCGATGGAACCAAATGGAAAGGTGGGATGTTGCCATCGCCACTTGGCTAGATCGCGCCTAAAGATAAATGAACACACATTGGTCAGTCAGACAAGGTGAGGAGGGGGGCTCTAGATCAAAAGGGATAGATTAAACCATTGGACTTACCGATGAGGCAAGATCATTGAGTGATCTTTGGTGGCCTTCGTTGTTGGAGGTCGTTTGAGGGTGGTGGATGGGAAAAATGTACGGATTGGTAAGATTCCGAGCAAGGACGAAGGGCAGGTACTTGCCACATACTTTACAGGTACTTTACCGGTACTTTACCAGTACAGTACCTAAAGTATCTGACAAGGTACCCAATACTGTACCTAGTATCACGATACTGACAGGGCCGGTACTGTACTGGTACCTTGTTGGCCGGTACTATACTGAGTACAGTACCTACACCAAAAAAAAAAATCCTGGCCCCCTCAGTACAGTAGTGGCCTCCAAGGTACTGTACTTCCAGGTACTGTACTGTACGATACCGATACTGGTACAGTACCGGCTGCAGCGTTGATATTAATGCCTTAATAAATTGATTGATTTCTTCTTATCAGTCCCTCAAAAGCTCATTCGGACTCATTCACGACGCATGGACAACTGCTGGAAATCGTTATGGATTCTTGGGTGCTAGCGTGACCTTCGTCACTAAGGACTGGACCTATGTCACTAGGCACTTTGCCTTGAAGCTCATCGCCTGGCATCACAAAGGTGATTGGCTGGCTGAGCCTTTGATCAATCTTCTGATCAAGCATGGGCTTCATAACAAAATAAGTATTTCATCTTGATTAATTTTTACTCGTTTTTCACTTATTCTTTCAGCTGATTATTTGTTTTATTTTATCCACATGCTAGCACAGACGCATGACTCAGGAAGCAATAACAACACGCTCGCTGAGGCCATGAATGTCCGGATCAAGAAACACTGTGAGGAAAACAATGAAGTGTTCAAATGGAATCATCAAACCGATCGAGTTCGATGTGTTTGTCATAAACTTGCGCTTGTGGTCAATAGTGGCCTTCAAGCGCTTGGCATACAAGCGCCTCCTCCACCCCTGGTTAAATCAACCATGCTTGGTGATTTCCCAATTCCGACTACAACATTACAATCTGTGCCTGAAGAAGATGAGACTGGGGACGCCTTGGAAGATCAAGATTTGCCCGAGGAGGAAGATGTCATCGAGACTGATGATTCAGATCTCCCGCCTGCAGCTGACAGTACTGACTGGTACAGTGTCATGGATGGTCCACACGAATCTCCTCCTCCGATCGAAACTCCGTCTGCAAGCAATCGAAATGCTGCAAATGCTGTGGATGCATTAATGATGAAGGTAAGTCTTTACAAATGCTTAATTTATCAAAATATAATTTAATTGAGAGCTAATAGAAATTATTCTATTAGCTTGATGTTATAGGTAGAAAGATAGGTGGCTCCGCAGTCATGTGTTGCCTTTTTGATGCTGTCAGCCAAGCATTACTGTCCGAAAAGCTACCACGACCTATACCTGGTTATGGAATTAGGTGGAACATTAAGCTCCAATGTTGGAAGCGATTATATAATGCCCGAGAGGTAAGTATCATATTTATACTGAATTATCTTTATACCCAATGATGAAACATTGACAACTCACTTGTTCTTTGAAGGTGATCGATCAGATTTTGAAGGAAGACCAAATGGAATTGCCTCGCAGGGCAGGAACAAGCCGAGTTGGTGAAACCCCTCTGCCTCCAGATGTCTACCAACCTCGAGGCATATTCAATAAAGTAATGATTTCGCCTGACGAGTGGCGACAAGTGCGGGATCTAATCAATATTCTCCAGGTATGTTTATTTATATCTTTAACCATTCAGTCATCATATCATTGGTGTCCCTCCCTAACAATCATATACTATTACTCATGTAGGAATTTGAGAATCTCACAAAGTTTTTCGAGCAAAGTGGACCCACCGGATCTTTGGTGATTCGTGAGTACGTCAAGTTGAAGAAAAGTCTGCAAAAGAAGATTGATGCGACATCATCACGCGCCGAGCCACTTTTTCCCATGTATCATGCTATGATGGTCCGAGTTACTGCCTATCTGAAGGAAGCACTTGCATCACACCCACTTATCCTTGCGACTATCTTACATCCCAGCTTGCGACTGGATTACTTCGACTTTGCTTTTGGAGAAGGATCGGCTGAAAGTTCACTTGCGAAGGAAATGATTGAATTAGCTTATGCGGAAAAGAAGATTGAGATGGAAATTGATGGACCTTACGAACCTAATGCTTCAAACGTCAACCGCGCGGTCAATGGTCAAAGTTTGGGAGCAGCTGAAGAAGATGACGAGTTTAGGAAACACAAAGCTAAGAATCGAAGGAACACAGCAAACGAACTCCGATCTTACTTGGAGATGGCAGAGGACCCTGCACCAGAGGTTGGTGAGAATCCTCACCTGGCATTGGAATGGTGGAAGGTCAGTAGCAGGACCTTTCTCTGTTTTCTTATTTACTCTTGGTGCACATGGACTAAAGGCGGACTCTCTGAACCTGTAGGTAAACGAAGGCAAGTACCCAATCTTGAGCTGCCTGGCACGCGATTTTCTGGCTATCAGTGGCACGTCCTGCGCGGTTGAGAGATGTTTCTCATGTGCCGCGGACATCTGCACCCGAGATCGAAGTTCCCTCAAGCCCAGGCCAATTGAAAGGTTGGTTTCTGGTCGCATGTGGTCAGTCGAGGGAGTGCAGATGAAGGGTAAATTTGTCAAAGCTGGAAACATCATGAATCAATGCATGGCTAACGATGCAGCATCTCGAGTGAGGAGATCCTAAATTATGATGGCTATCACGTTTGGTTTTGTCTCACATGATTTATGGTGGTTTTTCTCGTCAATCATAAACGATGTCTCCTTTTTTTTTCTCCTTTTCTTGTGGCTCTGGTTGAATTTTTTCTGTTCATCTTTAATAATACATGATTGTTCTTATCTGCGAAATAAACTTTTTTGGATTTGTCTCTGAGGCAGGTACTTACACAGGTAAGTTAGAATACGGCGCGGTACCTACTGCAGGTACGGTACAGTACCGTACCTACGCGCTTGTCTAGGATACCAGTATAGTACAGTACCTTGGCCTTGCAAGAAATACTGTACTAGAGCGAGATTTTTGCAGTACCTTGGCGCTAGGTACTGTACTCCGTACCGTATCTAATTTCAGGTACGGTACTGAGTACCACTTTTTTCAGTATTTTAAGAGCAGGTACTATACTAGTACAGTAACTGTTGCTGCGTTGTTGACAGCCTCAAAAACCACTTTACAAATCTTAATAATCTTGTTAGTCCATTTCTAATCTTATTAATAATGAAATTAAACTTTGTATAAGCCACTATGAACACTGTGAATCTATTCTTAAGATGAACAAGCTTTGTAATTGATGCAAAGTGAGCTGAAATCCTTTTTTAAGATTACAAATGTTTGAAGAAGTGCTCCAATTCTTATTGCTAAGGCCCATTTTAAAGATCTGCTGATTCTGATCAATCTATGGTGTCACATGACCTATGTATGATGAGTGATGAATGAGTAATTGAGTTGTAAAGAATGATAAAATAAAGTTTTGGAGATTGTTACATGTTAGTAAGCCATATTACATGTGGTTGTGTAAGACAAAACCCATGATACATTGATATACTGTAGAAAATTCACTAAAGAAAGACAAACATTCAGAAAAAAATTGAAAGACAAAAAAATCAAAATTAACACGAATTCAGCTACAACACTCTTGGATACCCCCAAAATTTACCCATACCTAGCGCAATACATTCAAGCAAAAGGGAGATTTCTCCACCTCAAAAAATATTTAGATGACTAAACTCAGATTGTTGTCACTTCCAATTACTATTGTTCCTTTTTTTCTTTTTTTAGTTTTTCTTCTCTTCCGTCTATGTTTTCCAAACTATGCCATTTTTTCCTTTTCTCAATCATATTGTGTCTAGTGTGAAGGCTCAATAGTCCATCACACAAGAAAATTTAGAAGAAGTTGTAGGATTGGTAGATTTACTTTAAACACACACAGTTAGTCAGTGCAGTATGTGAAATCCAAAGCACTTAAAAACAAAATGATACACCTGGGTTTCCTTCATTTACATGTAAGCCAAATTTCAAACTTGACAACTCTAACTTAACACAAGTCCAAATCTACTGCAGGGCTCTCTTAACCTTGCAAGCTCGGTGCCCTGGGTAGGGACTTGCGACTAATCAAATACTTTTGGTGGTCCAGCAGGAAGCCAAAACCCCTGTTCAGCTCTACAGCTGCCTATCTTTTGTAGTTTGGATGCTACAGATTTTCTGAGGAGACCAAAATCTTCTGGAGAATGAAATGTACACCTTTCATCTTTGACCACAGCTGCTGGATCAAATGGCAGTCCTCTTGCATTGAAAGAGGATCGTGTTCGATTATAAATTTTGTTTTGAAAATACAGTCACTGCCACCAACCAAATTTCAAATTACAAAAACCTCTGTTCTTTTTTGTGGATGCTCAGAAAAAGTTAAAGGAATTCTGAATAGACATATGTGTTGGGAATTTTTGAAGTATCTCCAGTTAAAAATCAAACAGGGGTTGATTGAGTGGAAGTGGGACTTTTTGAGGTGGTGAAAAATTCTCCACGCCAAACTCCAATTTAAGCAGTCCTGCTTGACCACCAGGGAAGCCCGATTAGTCCTAAGTCCCTCACCAGACACCCAAGCTTGCAAGGAAGAAGTGTCTGACTGTGGGACTTAGTTAAGTTAGTTGACAACTGCTTTTCCATCTTTATCTTCTTATGTTGTTTTTACAACACCTCATATACTATTGATTTGAAGGTTTTACATTGGCAAACAGATGATTCTGTGGCAATCAAATCCTTACTAAGCCTCATCAGATAAGATTTGATGTACGGAATTAATGAAAAACTACTCTATTTGGACATTTTCACTCACCTTACCACTTTTGTGCACATTTTGCTTCCTTTCTTCTCCTATTCTATTCACACCGCGGGAATCAACTGGTTTGAAACCCGATTGAGAGGAATTTCGGTGTCTGGGTTCAAAATTTCCTCGAATTGTGGATCTCGTCCACAACTTGTTTGCAATACGTTTGCCAATTTCCCTTGAGTACCCTACAATATATACACATACACAGCACTTTCAAAACCTGTGATTCCAACCGTTTGACTACATATCTCACCGCTTATCATGTTCCCGCTGAACCGCTTTTTTTCTGGTTGATCGAGGCTTGACAAATGAGGATGAAGGTGAGGAATGGTGAAAGGGTATGGTGCTGTATGATGTCATTGTGCGTACACGGGGCCAGCCAAGTATAGGGGTATGACCCGGCCCTGAAGCTGCAGGGCCGGCCCCGGGTTCTTGTCAGACCCGGCCTCGGCCACAGCACCCTCAAGGATGCTGCCGGGCAGCACTGCGCAGGCCCTGGCTTGGGCCAGCCCTTTTTGAGCCTGTTTGAGAGCTTAGGGTGGATGCTTGATGATGTTGATTTTTCCAGAAAACTGCCTCAACAAGCCTTCAGAAATGCCTCCACAAATTTTTTTTTGACAGCCCCAGCCCTGAGTAGCCTTTGAGCGGAGCCTTTCTCACTATTGCCAGGCTGGACTTAAGGCCCCAGGTGCGGCCTCAACCTCGCCCAAAAAGCTCTCGGGCAGACTCGGCCGGGCAGGTCCAGGGCCGGGTCATAGCCCTAGCCGAGTACAGAGTACAGCCCGAGGGGAATCGGCAAACAGAATGTGAACAAGTTGTGAGCAAGATTCACGATTTGAGGAAATTTCGAACCCGGACACCAAAATTAAGCTCAATCGGGTTTCCAACAAGTTGTTTCCGCGGTGTCAATCACAGAATTAAAAACATGATTCTTTTGATTAATAACCTTAATTAAAAATCAGTCTAAAACTAGACTACCCTTGCTTACTACTTTTTATAAGGTTCTCTTTCCCCATACCTTCACTTCTCACTACTCAATTCTTCCAATTAAGGTTCTTGCTGACTAATGTGATCATTCCCTACAATATTGTAGCTTTCTTGAACCTTCAAACTATCTTTTCATATCCTAAAACCCATCTCCAATTGATTTACCTGTATTGTTGAATTTTTCATATACTTCTGTAAATTTTTTTTGTTCTTGAGTACCTTCTTGTAAATAAAGATTGATAGATTTAATGTACAGTTAACACCCTCTAATTACATACAGCTTGATAGGTGGGGTCTTCATGCACTTATAGGACTACAGTCAACTCCCTCTAATTACATACAGCTTGGCAGGTGGTTTTTCCATGCACTGATAGGAATATGCACTTATAGACCTCATGTTGGCTGGCAAAACCCTTTTTGGAGGCAAAAAATCCTATGCACATAGAAAATTATGCACTTACAGGGATATAAACTTAGATGTAGTTGACTGTAGATGTTGCACTGGGAAAATGTAGTATTTTTCCCAAGTGAAAAATGATTGACCTGAAGGACAAAAAAAATTGAAAAAGGTGGAATTCTGCATTCATTCTGCATGTGCATTAACACTGCATTTTTCTGCATTGATGCTGCATTTTTTTTCATTAATGGTGCATTAATGGTGCATTTTTATGCATTAACATAGCATTTTTAATTATTTTTGACATTAATTCTAATCATTTTGCATAGCCGAAAAATACTACATCTGTGCAGTGTTGGAAGCTTTGAAAATGACTTATGTTGAACTTGTAATAGTAATTGATGAAGAAACTGGATGTCCATAATCAAAATGAGTAATTTATGAATTTTGCACTAAAAACTCAAATTAAGAGCACAGAAACATCACAAACCCATATGAAAAACCTGTCAGACCCATTTGGATTTCAAGATTTCCTTGCAAAAACACCAAATTCAAATGGGTTGGAATGGGTCTTTCATACGGGTTTTTCATACGGGTTTTTCATATGGGTTTTTGATGTTTATGTACCGTTGACAGAAATTTCCTTGTAGTGTTAGAACCACAACCATCTAGTCAAGAACTGTGATTTTGTTGAATTTTGGATGGAGTTAGCAGCAATCTTATTTCAAAAACAAGAGTCTTGTCCCATTTTGTTGCATAACCTCCATTTCATAACCAGGAAGTGTTGAGAAACTAGTTATATTAGGGGGTTTCAAGTCAGAAATGTTTTGTGAAACTTTTTAAAAAACGGACAAGTTTTATAAATTTTACGATGTTTTTTTTTTCTGCCAATATACAGTCAACAGCATTTGTGACACCTAAAAAGGTGTCCCAAATTTTTGAAATTTACGTCAAATTTTACGGTCTTGGACAACTTGTTGTACTGCAAAATACCGTAAAATTTTTGACTTGAAACCCCCTATTGAGCATAACCTCCATGTTGGAAGCAGGTAGCATCAAATGATTAATTAAGTGAACAGACCTTTCATTTTGTAAACAGGTAGTCACATGTGAATAATTAGACACATCAAATATAATTCATCTTCAGGCATTCAGCCCACCCAAAGGAAAGCAATAGGGCAGTTCAAGACAGATCTTGCGAACAGCTCGCCGGAAATCGCCAAACGTAAATTATAAGTATGTTTGATCCTTAAAATTTGCGTTCGCAGAGTCCCAAACGCCGTAAAATTAAGTTTTACGTCTTTTGTTTTCCAGGGTCAACGGTAAAGTACTAACGGTCATGTGGGCCCGTGTTTGTCAGGTCAAACACCACGGTAAGTGATTTTTTGAATTGATTTTTTTCAATCACATTTTTTTCATGTTCCCTTGTAGACGTGTTGTGAAGATATCTGAGTCAGAGAGACAACAACTTTCTTCGTTTGGTCATACCTGCTTTCATTTCTCAATTTTCTTTAGCTCGCATCCACCTCGATCTCATTTTTTCACCACCTCCATCATGCCTCGTGTATCTGAACAAGTGATAGCTATAAGAGATCTAACGACTTTATGTGTCTTTGCACATATGAACGCGGCGACCAACATACCCGGGCTCGATGACCACCAACCGGAACCTAGCGAAGGACAAATGTTCTTTCCAAATGACGACCACATGGCGACTTTGTATGACGAGGTTTTTGATGAAGAAGGCCAGTGGGGTGACATGCTCTCTATTGTCATCTCCAGCCGGTACCTCGAACCCCGAATGCGTCTACCTCACGCCAATCCTTTCGATCTTGGGGACATGCTCCACACCAGAAGAACCGACTTTCGCCAAGCTATGCAAACGACACCAGAAGGCTTTCGGGCGCTTTTGGAGATGATTCATTTGAATCCTATATTTATCTCGAACACCAACAATCCACAACCACCAGTAAAACATCAACTGGCCATTACACTGGAGCGTCTCGGTAGCAACGGTAACGGCGCTTCGGTGGGACGCTTTGCAAGGAATTACAAGGTCGGTCGTGGATCAGTTGTCAACTGTACACGTCGCGTGATCTCTGCCATCCTCGAAGCGGGTTCTCATTACATCGCATGGCCCAACTCTAATCGACGTAAAGCAATTTCAAGGGTTTTGGAGCGGGACGGATTCCCTGGTTGTGTTGGTTTTGTGGACGGAACCACAATCCCCCTGTTCCAGCGACCAGGACAGAATGGGGAGGTGTTTTTCGATTGCAAACATCGGTATTCACTCAATGTCCAAATCATTTGCGATTGCGACAGACGCATCACTTACGCATACGGTGGATGGCCGGGATCTTGTTGTGACAGCACGGTATTTTCGAAGACCGACGTCGCTATTAACCCACATAGATACTTTGACCAAGGTCGGTAGTGATCCTCTATCACAGTGCAACAGAATCACAACTGACTATGGTCTACTTTTTCCTCAGGCGAGTATATCCTCGCAGATTCAGCCTACATACCGTCGGAAACAGTGGTCCCTTTGTACAAAGGGCAAGCAGCAGAGGTAGAGCGCAACACATGTTTTAATTGGTGTGTTGCAAAGTCTCGGGTCAGAAACGAACATTCAATCGGAATCTTGAAATCCCGATGGGCATCACTTCAAGGTTTACGGCTGGCTCTGAATGAGAGAGAAGACATGTATCACATACTTCGATGGGTGCGATGTTGCATCATCCTGCACAATATGTTAGCGGATCTTGGTAACGCGTGGGAAGATGAGGAGAATGATTTGGTCTTACCTGAACCTGGCGAAGCGGGGCAGGAGAGGTTCCGCGAAGCACTTTCAGATCTGGTCATGATGGAGCGAGGCAGGGAAAAGCGAGAACAGGTGCGAGACCACGCGGTGGCTTACAACTGGCAGAGCGGCGGGCTCCCGATTGTTCAATGATCTCTAAATGCCATTTTCTCCTTTACTTTCTTGTTCACTTCAGCTTTACCTTTGTTTTTGCGATGTTCTCATGACATAGTATCTCTTTTGTAATGTTTCATTTGTTTCATTTTCTCAGATACGAATTGTTAAATGTATTAATCTGTCTATGTTATCTAGTCCATTTTGCTCTTGCCTTTGAAAGTCATAATCGACCATTTATTTTGCCTTTCAGAGTCAAGTCAAGTCAAGTGAACTAATCTCAAGTACATTTAAAAATAACAAGTCCCGAATGCTTATCGTACATTCAAAGCTCACAAGTCACGACTGATTATCGCTTTCCCCTTTCAACATCGGGGAAATGCTCACATATGTTATCTCCATGCGTGCGTTTCAACCTCATCATAAATCTCATCCTGCTCAACTTTTGTTGGGAAAGTTTGCACGCATGCTGCTCGCTGTGTCCCTGAAACCAAATAAGGTACTGAAAAAATGATATCATTCCACCAAAAGGTGACACACTTGACATAACGTGGAGATACAAGATACAACAGGCCATACCAAGATCATAATAGACTGAACTGAACAAAATATTTGATAACTGAAAAAGCACAACGAGGACAGACAGTGAAAGTCCGCACAATATGAGATTGAGTTGAGTTGAAAAGGACATGTGAAACCCTCGGGTTTCAACAGAAAGAGAAATGTAAGGACAAAAGAATGAGAACACTTGGCAGATTAGAGACAGATATAACCAAAGGTTAAAGGACTTCCGGAAAAGGGCATAACTTCCGGAAAGATATTTGTGCTAGATTTTCACCCTAAGACGTCAAAGAACAAGGGTCAGCCAAAGAACCGGAGGAGCACTTGAGTTAAGCATGAAAGAATAAGCTCACCCTTGCACTTCTTCTGGATATACGAGGCGAAGATATGCCTCAAGTTCCTGGGGCGTCTTCCCTTCAAGAACTAACTTCTCACAAAATGCTTTGCGATCGTTCCGCGCAGCGATAGCCATTCTATTACGCTCCTCCTCACGCTCCAAAAAGAACCTCTCTTTGGCCCAACTAAGATCGGAATCGCGAGCGGCCAAATCAGCTTGCTGTTTCGCAGCATCGAACTCTTGTCGCCACTTGTATGCCGCTTGTAACAGGTCGATTTTGGCCGCATTACCAATTTGCATCGCAGCAGCGACAGGGTGTTTGTGTTCTTTCCCTCGAACCGTCGATGGGTCGATTGATGGCAGAGGATCAATCAAACGGCTGGCTAGAGTAGCTCGAGAAGCCCCACGTTTTTGGGTACCGGAAACAGGAGCAGCGTCGTCTGAGTTGCTGTCCAAAGCGCGTTCTTCTGGGGTCAGGGTGTCTACTTTGGAGCTTTTGCGTTTGGATATCTTTGCCGCTGGTTTCTTTGGTTGAGCAGAGGTTGCAGTACATCGCTTTTCTGGAAGTTCGGCAATTGACAGAGCAGGTGAAGCGAGTTTGGGGGTAGGGGGAAGAGAGTTATTATCATTTTCAAGGCATGCTCGATAGTGCGCGTTGAGATTGGGACTGGGAAGGTCCTGCGGAACGCCGGGTGTCAACGGCCTGGGTGTAGGCATTTGGGCATCAAGAATGTCTTGGATAGCTCGCAACTCGTCGTCACCAGGGCTTGGAATCTGTGCAGCAGGGACGTCTGGCGAAATTTGGACAGTGGTTGATTGATCTCAAAGGCAATCAGTCACTGAATTCCCAAGAGAACGAAGGCAGTCCAAGAGGAATGGCACATACCAATGGGTTCCACAATCACCATTTGGTGATCATGACCGTTGGTTGTACTTCCGTCGCTGTCCACACTGTGTCGATGGAGGTCTTGGGTGTCGTCGTCGTTGTCGTTTTCGAGGTCGTCGTCAGAAGCAGGTGGAGAAAGTCCGGTGTCGAGAACCCCAAATGGATTGACATTTGGATTATCGCGAAAGATCATATCCATCTGATCGAAGCATGGGCACATTGATTCTAATAGTTGCTCCATCGTATGGATCCCATCGGCGGCGTTTTTGGCAGACAAGTCACTTCCAGTTCTTGAGCTGAAGGATTTTGTTTTGGTGTATTTAGCCTTGTAACGCTTGAGTCGTTGATGCAGGACTCGGCCGTTCAGACGCATCTCGGTAGTGTTGTGTCGAATGTTGTAGCTGTTGTTTAGTTTGATGGCAAGGGAATTCAAGATCGAGTTCGGGGCCATTGGCATTCCTGAGACTTGAGTTCGGCTCCCGCCCCCAAAAACAGCGTTACGAATCTTCCGGTCACTGATATACGCGACAATTGTTTGGTAATCAACAGGATCAAACGGAGGGCTGTCGCGGGTGTTTCTGTTGGAGGTAGCCATGGAGATACTACGCGCGCGTTTTTGAGCAACAAGGCGAGAACGCTTGATGGCGGCAGGGATGGCTCGGGGACCGGTGGCGGGCACTCCTGACGCAATGAGATCCTCTTCGATTTGCGCTTTAGTACGGCGAGTCCTTTGAGTAACCTAGAAGCCAAGCACATTCGAGGTCAGTGTTTAGAACGGGCCAAAAGATGAACCGGCTATGAAGGATTACTGACCTTTGCGGTTGTTTGACACACATCAAATCGAAATTTTGACCAAACCAAAAAAAGAACAAAGGAACAGCACCACAACGATCAGTGTTTCGAACAGGCAAAAAGGGATAAAACCCTCAGAGGGTTACTAACCTTTCCAGTGGTTTGAGAAGGTGTCATATCAAATAGAAAAGACAAAAGTACAAGAACAATATTTGAGAAGTGATTGGGTGCTTCAAAGGGACCGTTTGCTGAGTGAATAATGAGATGTGTTCGCGTACAGCAGAGGAGATGGATGACCGACAAGTGGTGAGGGCCAAAAGATAGAAGAGGCTGAGGATGAGAAGTAGCGCCAATGAATGACTTTCAAGCAATTGGTCAGAAGGATATGTTGAACAGCAAAGAAATGTTGATGGAGGAGGACTTACAAATACGTTTGTGATTCACCAAATGCTTGACCAGTGACAGATATCACGCGTTTGGAAGCCGGACCACTGGGATGCCCGATCGTATCGGATGATATGATGACATGCCAAGACAGCAGAGTCCAAACGCAGCCCAACCTGACCACCAAGCAGGTCGGTTGATAGGTGATGTCGGAGATCATCTGAGTTTAGGTTAATATTTTTGATGAATCGAGTCCTGGTTTGCAGTTGAATCTTGATGATTTGACATGGCCACCTGGAAGCCCAAGTGATGAGGTCGCGTTGGCGAAGGTCTGATTTCGGAGGATGAATGCAGGACTTTTGGTGTTGTGTGGATGAACCGGGCAGACCCTGATAGACCATGCGATCAAAGTTTTCAAAGCCAACCATCCGTTTTTTGATCGAAAAAAGTGTTAATGAAAGAGATAAGCGAAGAAAAAAACTCTTTTTTTTTTGATTTCTAGAAAAAGCCGTTGGTATGCAGGGCAAACAGAAAAAAAACAAACACAAAAAAAAACATTTTTTCGGGCTCGTGGTCCACGTTTTTATAAGACCTAAAACTGGATCGCAAGGTTGTGAACCACCTCTAGAGATGGTTCGCGAAACTTAAAATTTAACTTATATTTATGACACACCGAGCAGTCCATAAAACTTTAAGACAGGCTGTATAAGCCCGACTTGAACTGCCCTAATGGAACCTTAAGCATCAGACCTTTATGCAATATTAAGCACACCCAAAGGGAGAAGGCAGGATTTTAAAGTCATTAGACTTAGGAAACTTTTGCCTACTCCACAGAGCTGAGCAGGGCTTTTTTATCCCCTCCCAAAACCCTATCTGAGTGTCAACCAAAATCAAGGAGTACAAAGCAGGTTCACATCTAAATATCAAAAAGGTATGAGCTAACCACATTAACCATTTTTGGTGCTCATCCTCTTCATTTTGGTTGCTGGTCCTCTAACTTTGGGAAAGGTAACAATCCACTTTTCACTGTCCTACCCATACAAAATAAAACCTTTTTGCTTACCCAGGTTCTATATTCATACATACTATTAACAAGTTGGTCCAATTGCATGTCCAATGTGCTGCATATGCATGATTTACCTTTGCATTATTGTTGTTCAAATAAGCAGTGTGCATTGTGAAGACCAACTTTTGATATTGATCATGTCCAAGAGGTGTTAATGCATCCTCTACCAATACACTTATTGAAAACCCAATAAGCTCAACTCAATTCCTTGCTGCCTCCTACATGCCTCAAGCGCAGTAAGGGACTTATGACAAACTTGTATGCTTGTTCCCATGACAGAACCACTTTTTGCAAGAGAAAATTGACCTTCTTATGGAACTTTTTCCTCAATCTGGGGGTTGTTGTGAGGCAAAGAAATTGTTTGTTTGCTGCTTCAAGACACATTGATTCATAAAAAAAGAAGCCTCCCTCTACTGGCTCTTGAAGTCTGGGATTTTTGGGTATAATCACTTTTGATGTGCAACTACAAGACAAGATACTACTTCATGAGGAGCAAACTGAGAGAGGGTTCCTTGGTTTCCTCAGGATTTTTCTTGATACATCTGTGTGTCTTCAAGAGGTACCTTAAGGTTTGAGTGAGCTGATCATGCTATTATACTCCACAAGGTGAGGGTTGCGCGTGATCCAGAGAGACTACATAATTAGGTGCATTGAATCCCTTGCGGGCATGCCCGCCTGTTCTTTAATATTTCTAAAAAGGAATGGCAAAGCCTGGACTATATATATGGCCCAAAAGTGATGAATTGTAATTGCAACCATCACTGTAAACATCATTCAACTTCCCCAATTTGGCAGAGGAAAATGATTAATAGTACAGTTTTTCATAAAAGAATCTAATACTGCACACCTGGGCCATTTCACCCACACTACATATGTGCAGCAAGCTAAGTCAATAGTTGTCTATCATGTACATACAGGTCTGCTCAGTTTTTTGCCCATCAGAATAAATAAATCACATGTTATACCACATGTAACTTTTTCGACTTTGAAATTTTTTTCCCAAAAATTCACTACATATAATTCTGTAGCTGCTCAGGCAATATTGTTGAAGCTATGTCTTAGTAACAGAAAGTGTGTTACATGCAGTTGAGTTGATGAGATCACACCAAAACATTGAGTCAGTGTATGTAGTCAATCTTTTGGAAGCTTTTTTCAATCTGAAAGAAGTTACAGCATGTATTACATATGAATAACTTGTCCTGATGAGCAGATAACTGAGCAGAACTGTATGTACATGATAACCACATATTCACTGAGCCTGCTACACATATGTAGTGTGGGTGTTATGGCTCAGGTGTGGAGTGATAGACCATTTTATGACAAATCATACTCCCAATCATTTTTCCCTGCCCACTTGGGGAACCCGAATAATGTCTGCAGTGCATATATACCATTTGACCATCAATCTGCTCAAGTTTTGCGGGCAAGTCAAGGTTTGTGAACTTTGATAAGTTCCGTATATACAGCATCCTCATCTTGTGGTGCTTTCAAGGTATGACACTCTGTGTCGGCAAAGGAGCAGAAGACTGGCTGAATGAAACCCCGGTGATTGAGATATACATATTTAGCTGATGAAGTGTGGGTAAAGGAAGACATTCCCTGATCAAGATAACAAGAAGTGGATGGTAGAGTGGAATGTGTATGAATGAGATTGCATATGATGAGCCGGTGGGAAATGCTGTGCAGAGTGAGCCTCAGTGAATGACATGTGAATTGGTGCGAGAGAGAGTCAAAGTTAAAACCTCGAAATTGGATTAAAATTTGAGAGTTAAAGTCCAATTCACTTCGCCAAATAATTTGGAATTTGCATACATAGCCACTGTGACTGCCACCATCACTTCACTTCACTTCACTTCAATCAATCCAACACGGTCTACTACATACATACTCTCAACTCATCTCTGATATGTCCTCTTATCCTCCTCCTGATGAAGAGAATGGCGGTTGTAAGTCAATTCAAACTATAATGCGCTCAAATGATTTGATCCAAAAACTTATTTCATTAAATGCTTCATATTCCTTTCAGCTTGGGGAATACCAATGCATCAAGTCCCAGGTGGACGTATAGGGCCGCGTTCTCATCTTAACTCGAATGCTTCTTATGATAGCCTACCCGCTCGTCCTCCTTATCCTCCTACACATTCCAGTACTCGGACTCATGATTACGGTCAACAAGCGGTCTATGGTGGTAGTGGCTTACATGAGGAAGAATTTGATTCATCACAATGGGTACCTGCCTCACAGCACCCAGCTAGTCATTATGTAATATCATATTTTTCTCATCTTGAATCTTATAATATATATTCAAATTTTCCATGTGTTCGCGCACTGATTGAATTGTTTCTCACTTTTGAATAATGCTATAGGCTCCTTCGGCCCACGGTACCGATCCATTTCAAGAACACCATCTATCATTTCCTACCGCACGTCACTCAGAACCATCACACGAATCTTCTCATGAAGATATTCCTCTGATGACAGGAGACGAATATCCTGATCCATATAACGCAGGTGGATTCGTACCTGCCCCTGAACCAGATGACAGTTATGTTAGATACGGTCGAATCCCACAACGTCAACCTCGTCGTTATAAGACAGTAAAGAGAGTAGAACTTTATCACGGAAACCTGGTACTTGATTGTAAAGTACCAAGCAAGTTATTGGCAATGTGTCCAAAGAAAGACGATCGAGAATTCACTCATATGAGGTATACCGCTGCAACTTGTGATGTGAGTGGCTCTTTTTAGAAAATGGAATGGGAAAAAAAATCACACGTTAAAGGTAGAAAGTTGATGATAATGGTCCTCTTCGATATTCTAAAGCCAAATGATTTCAAGGATGAACGGTATACATTGCGACAAGTGTTGTACGAACCTGCTAGAAGGACTGAGTTATTCATCGTAATGACAATGTACAATGAAGATGATCAACTATTCACGCGTACAATGCATGGTGTCATGAGTCAGTCTCCTCATTTCCGTCACCTGTCTGCCATCCCTGTTTCAAGATGTATACAAAGTCAAAGAAAACGCGATGTTGACCCGGAAAATGCTCAAAAATCTGTCATATAGAAAATGTGCAGCACCTTTGTTCAAGAGATCGATCAAAAACATGGGGAAAAGATGGATGGAAGAAAGTAGTAGTCTGTATTGTTTCTGATGGTCGATCAAAAATCAATTCTCGTACACTCTCTGTCCTTGCAGCAATGGGTGTTTATCAAGATGGAGTGGCAAAGAACGTTGGTAAGTCTTTCTAGTTTATATGTGAGTATTCATTTGAAAGACAAGAAGTTGACTTAGCTATCATCTTTTCTTGCGTAAAATTAGTCAATGACAAGCCAGTCACAGCACATATATACGAATATACCACTCAAATCTCAATTGACCCTGAAATGAAATTCAAAGGAGCCGAAAAAGGTCTCGTACCAGTCCAAATCCTATTTTGTCTCAAAGAGAAAAATCAAAAGAAGATCAACTCTCACCGATGGTTTTTCAATGCCTTTGGACCGGTACTTCAACCTAATGTTTGTGTCCTATTGGATGTGGGCACTCAACCTGGTGTTAGCTCAATATATAGACTATGGAAGTCATTTGATGTCAACTCAAATGTGGGAGGAGCTTGTGGTGAGATTGTAGCTCTGAAGGGAAAGCTGTTGAGGAACCTTTTGAATCCTTTAGTCGCCGCCCAGAACTTTGAGTATAAGATGTCAAGTCAGTGATAATTCCTACACAGTCTGATTCAAGTTTTGATATTTCAAAAGCCAGGTACCAGTTGACTGAAATACGGCTCATGCTTCTATCACCAATTTTCCTTACTCAGATATCCTAGACAAACCATTAGAGTCAGTCTTTGGTTATATCACCGTCTTACCTGGAGCTTTCTCAGCCTATCGATATATCGCACTTCAAAATGATGCAAGAGGAGAAGGACCTTTAACTCAATATTTCAAAGGAGAAACATTAGGACATTCAGCTGATGCAGATCTTTGGACAAAGAATATGTATTTAGCAGAAGATCGAATCTTATGTTGGGAATTGGTTTCTAAGCGAAATTCTTCATGGATTTTACATTATGTTAAGAATTCGTATGCTGTTACAGATGTACCTGATCAGGTTTGTAGGTTTCTGGTTTCAAAAAAGACTTCTCGAATTTTGAAGACGGTAATGAATTTTGAATTGGATAGGTACCGGAATTGATTTCTCAACGAAGAAGATGGTTGAATGGATCATTCTTTGCGGCTATTCATTCGACTGTTCATTTCGGTTACCTGTATCGGTCAAGTCACTCATTCTTTAGAAAAGCCATCTTACACTTCGAGATGGTCTATCAAACTGTGAGTGAGCCTGGTCATTTCCTTTCATCTAGCTGATTATAAGACTACCCTTATTGACAATTAAGTTCTTGACAATCTTCAATTCTTCAGTTTAGTATGTTGTTTGCGTGGTTTGGTCTAGCCAATTATTACATTGTGAGTCATTTTGACTGTTCTTTGGCTATCTGGAACTACCGCTAATCTGCCTTCGTGACTAGGCTTTCGTGATCTTGACTCAGTCAATGGAAGACCCTTCATTCGGCTTGAATGGAATCAAGTACTTCAATGATGTCTTGAGGTACATATACCTTGGAATCCTTATCATGTGCTTTTTGTTAGCTATGGGAAATCGACCGCAAGGGTCAGTCTTGCTATCCGTATTCTCTCATGACACACAACTGCTGGCTCAATGCTTTTCATGCCAGGTCGAATATTATGTTCACCACCGCGCTACTGGTCTTCGCCTTTATCACGGTTTACATGACTGTCAGTCTTTCACTTTTGGGGACCATTTCTGATTCATATCAACCTAAGACTGATTTATTTCTCGACATGAACTTTAGTTTGCCGGGATCTTTATTTCAGTCAAGGGACTCATGAACGCAGAAGCAGCGATTTCAGCAGGTGGTCAGAAATTCGATGTGGGACAGCTCTTTGCGAACTCAATCTTTCGAAATATTGTCATGTCACTTGTGGCTACCTATGGACTTTGGCTTGTGGCTTCGTTTATGTTCTTTGAAGTGAGATTTTTGCATTCTCTGTTGATCGTGTTTGAGAGTCGCATTAACTGAAAGTACTCTTTCGTCGATCTTTAGCCTTGGCATATGTTTACGTCTTTTCTTCAGTATATTCTTATGTCGCCTTCTTATATCAACGTCATCAACGTCTATGCATTCTGTAATGTGTAAGTCATGCTCTTCTCTAACTTCAAACTTTTTACTGCTCTAGTAATCTAAAATCTGAGACTGACTGTTCAAATGTATTTGTATGATTTAACAGACATGATGTAAGTTGGGGAACAAAAGGAGATAACAAAGTAGAAACCGATTTAGGAGTAGTAAAACCAGCAGAAGATGGAAAAACAAATAAAGTGGAAATCAGTGTACCAACCGATGAAAAAGATATCAATGCAGCTTATGATGATGCTTGTCATGTTTTATCAGTCAAACCTCCAGTTGAAGAAGAACATATTGATGCGGAAACTAAAATGACAGATTCGTATCGAAACATTCGTACTAATGTCGTTTTGGCTTGGGCTATAATGAATGTAAGTGTAAAAATCGGCTTTTTTCTACTTTATGCTTTTTGGATTGAGTTCGTTTAGGGTTAATGGTGTGTTTTGTGTATTTGGTTCGTGATTGTTTAGGGAGCATTGGTAGCTGTGATTTTATCTACTGGTGCTAGTTCGAATATCGCAGCTGATGGAAATAATGCAAAAGTTAATGCGTATATGGTAAGTTGAATATCTAAACTGTCAAATCAATGCGAAGTAGAAAAGATTGGTTGATTGATTTTGGCTTTTGTTTTTTTCGTCAAGACATTCTTGTTGTATAGTGTTTTTGGTTTATCGTTTGTTAAGTTTTGTGGTGCTACTATGTACTTGGTACAATTTATTTTTACTGGTACGTTTGATTTCCTTTTTTTGTTTTTTTGTTGTTCTTGATATTGATTAATATTGAATTTTGTTTTGTTGTAAAAACAGGATGAAGTTAAAAATGTATCATTATTGATTTTGATATTGAATGTTTGTTTGTTTGATATTTGTGAAGGTTTGTGATATGTGATGTAACTTCATTAGTATAGTAAATGATTTAAAAACATTTTGAAAACAATTCAACAAGACAGAAATGGAGTAGGTATTTTGTATGAAACAGAATAGAGATTTTTTTATTGGATTATGAATTTGATGAACGTTTTCAAAAGTTTTTTTTCCTTGGTTTTTATGGTTTTGTGAATTTGTTATGGGTTTGATAATCATTATTGTGTTAGAAGAGTATGTGATAGTAAATAATTTGGATTGAACTATAAGGTGTTTTTGTTGAAGGTTTGATGTATATACTTAGGTCTTTGAAGTAGGATTTTTCGCGATTGATGGACCTTTAAGATATGATTTCTTGTTGAACGAATTGATATTTATTGATCAATGAACAGAAATGGATCGCATAACATCATAATGAGGTATTCATGCAAGACTTGTTCTTGTTGTTTCATGTGAGAAGTTGAAATGTGAGATATATGAGAGAATGCTTACAAAGATTTGGGGTTCAATTCTTTTTGAGAATTGTAGTTCATAGGAAGAGAATGTGGAAAACAAAAAGATACTATCTGCTGACAAAATATGAATAGGATATGAAGGGATATGAATAATCTCATCACTTGAGATTTTGGAAATGATTGAACATCCAAGGACTTTGATATATGTTGAAATGACTATTGAGTTTTTGACTATACCCCTGACGGTGGAGTTGAAGGATCCTCACAAGAAAGGGAAAGGGAAAGTGATAAGCTCATCCGGCGAAAGCTTGTAAGTCACTCAGATGATGAGAACGTTTAGAGATTTGTTGAAGGTGTCCAGAATTTTACAAATCACCTTTTCAAGATGGGACCCGGACCCGGGTTCTAGCCGGATATCCGTCGGATGCTCCGTCGGATCCGGATGCCGGAAAGGCCTTCAAGATTGTCCGGTGGCCGGGTAATCCGGCCGGTTCGGTATTCGGAATGAGGGGAGGAGAAAATAACGCCGGATATACACCGGATACTCCGGCTATCCGGCGGAAATCCGGCATATCCGGTGTATCGGCTTGAGTGTCGGACGAGGGGTTTTTGGAAAAAAACCAATCGGATTTTATCCGATCGGTGCGGATAAAACAAAATATCCGTCGGTTCGGTCGTCGGAATGGCCTGAAGCCGCCGGATACCGGCCGGAGCACATCTTGATCACCTTTATTTCCTGCCATTCTGACTAGGTTTTGTACAGCTCATTGCAGAACATGATCCCAATCAACGATTTTGTTCAACAACTTCACAAATTGTGAGGAATCGAAAATCGGAAACAATTGAGCACTCAAGCGTAAGAGATTTGTTTATCCTTATGTTGAAAATTGTAGTTCGTTCCTTTTCAATAGGACCAATTTGTTTTGGAATGACTAGAAAGCTTTTTAGAGGTATCTGTTTCATCATTGAGCTTAGGATTTCTGATTGAACCAAAATGAGCATATGATATTGCGTATGTGTGTAGTGAATTCTTTTGGATGGAATTTATATGAGTTTCAGAATAGCTTCAAACTATTCGGAAACGTTTACGAAGATGATATGGGATTTCTCTTTTATCATTCAAGTGATATATGGGAGGTGAGTTTGAACCCTCATCCTGGGTTTTACACTCAGCTCTCTTTATAACAATCCCCCAACATCTCCATCATTTGAAACGGTCATAACCTACAATTCATTTATCAATCTATACATCAACAAGAAGAAAGAGAAAACAAAGGACGCGATGAGAAAGGCGATTTGGAAGCTTGGGGTTGTGGTTCTTTTCGCGATGGGTTTGGATTTTGGGAGAACTGCGATTTTAGGGGAGGAAGAACTCAAAGTCGCGCACGTTGGAGTGAAATTGAAACACATTGAAAATCATCAGGCTATAGATATTAATCAAAAGATTGGATATGGCTCGAGGGTTTCGATGGGTGAAGAGCCAGGGATAGACAAAGGAGTGGGGAACACGATTGGTGTTGGGAGTTCCAAAGAGAAAGTCTTAGATGAAGAAGTGGATCAGAAGCAAAAAGATAACGCTGGATGCGAGATTGTAAGGGTGAGGAATGGGTTATCACCATACAAAACTTTCATAAACCGTCGTTGGAACTTTGGGAAAGGTTGTAAAAAATCAGGATCAAGAAAAACTCCCAAAGAAAGTCGTTGGAAATTATTTATTCAAAAGAAATTAAAAGCTATGAAGATGAGCTTAGTCAACTTATTAATCAGATTTGCGGCCTGGTTAGGACTTCCTTTATCTAAATTTGCAAAGTTCACTTTTAAGACTTTAAGTAGACCTCGTTAGTGGATGTATTCAAGTCTTTGGGATGTTAAGGCGAGCGTAGGAAAGGGAGGTTCATCGGATTATGTACAATTGGCAAGGGGAATTTTATTTGGGAAATTGATGGAAATTTTAGAGCTTTTTGCAAGCGCCCATTCACCTTTCTCTTACGCGCTTTCGTTTTAGCCTATAATTAGCTCTCATTAGATAGTAGTATAAATATCTAAAAGGAAGAGATCATCGAACGCGTTGAAGTGTTATGAAATGCTTAGGTCTCGGAGATTCAAATTGATCATCTTTGTTACAAGAGGGTCTGATTGTATTATGTTTTAGAAATTTAATGGGAATTAGGTGTCGTTTTCAGGATGATAAATAGTTTATTCAAGAGGAATTGATCAATGAAATACGCGTTATAGAATTAGGGCTCTTAGATATGTTGTCTAGATTTATGACATGCCAAAATGAGAAGCCAAATTAAGGAAGATATTAGGATCCTAAGATGTATATAGAGTGAGAATGATAATTTTCGTCGTTGAACTTGTTTGAATACTAGGCGATGAGTAGTTCGAGGCAGATGATACATTTTTTTCCGGCTCTTCCTTCTTTCCGAGATTCTTGCATTTCACCCTTTGTGAGAACAAAAAAAGTCGAGAGAATTTATGTCAGTTTCCTCCTTAATAAAGATAGTCATGAATATATTCTTTTCTAATGATCATGAAAACTCACATTTTCCACCAAAAAGTCGTCTGAATTTGATATACCTCACATAAGTTCTCATACCCGTAACCTTGGATTTGGCTAAACTTTCAATGATCCACATGACAATGCGACGTTTGAGTCTTTTGAGTTGGCGATGAATACGTTGCCAAATACTCGGATCTTTACAACCTCGTTTCTGTAGATTCCTCCGTCTTAAGATCCGTCCATGCGTTACGTGAAAAGGGTGTTGAATAGAAAGAACTTGAGTCAAACAACCGTAGGTTTCTTCTAAGCTTTCCTCCGAATGTAACCGAATTGTTGTCATCAAATCTGCTTGTGCATTTTCATCGAAGGGAGACATATTCTTTTGAGGAAGCTCTTCGGCTATCCATTTTGAGTCTACAAGATCATCAATCCTATCGCTGGGCTTCAAAGTTTCGAGGCCTGAGGATCCCAAATGAATAATTTGAGTGGGTCGATTCATTAAAGGGAGAGTGAGTGAATTTGCTATTGATGCCAAAGAAAAGAATATCACGAAGAATTGCAGAAGCTGATAACGAGAATGAGTCTTGAGTGCCATTGAACCATTACCGAGATATTGTTTTGATGTTGGTCAAGGGAGTGGACTTGGTGGGGAGGTCTTTTGAAGTCCGCATCGTGAAGACACAACTTGCTAAATTGTCGATAGTTGACCAAAATCGTAAGATATGAACCAAAGAGGAAGTTTTGGGAGTTAAGTTTTGATCTAGCTATCAAACATTGGTTTGAAACCAACTCGCATCCTTTAAATTTAGTTCAACCTTTGGATACACACATTCGCTTTGATTGACTTTGCAACCCTCATGATGTTGCACGAACTACTTGTATCTGAGCACAACCACAGCTTGAGCAAATTTCGACCATTTCGCTCCCTTCATCAGTTCCAAGTCCTGGAGAAGGAACCACAATCACTTCCTTGATGTTATGAGCTATCAGAAGCGTTGAGCAAATACCGCAGCTTCGCCCATCAAGGCGAGGTGGTTTGATAGAGTGATACACGCGATAGTCATATATATTGGTCATATGCGAAGTTCAAAGGACGGATAACTCGACAAAAACCATTGACCACACGAGAAGCGAAAACTTGTAAAATTGAACTGTTGACGTGTTGCCAGGGTAGATGTCCGAAGAGCCTTGTTTGGAAGTTTCTTTCCATCCGTACTAGACAATTCTTCTGAACATGGGAAGTCTGATCTAGCGGGAGAGGTTGAAATTCAATCAAGACGGATTGTTATTGTTATGGAAAAGATTATTACCGCTTCAAGAAATGAGCCAAAGTATAGTGGGACCTAGTGGGACCAGCCTTAGAGAATTTGAGAAAGGAAGACACATATGCAGAAGGAATTCGAAATGGAGGATTCGCCATGGTGAATTCCGCGTGGTGGAGTTGACGCCATCACATCATGCCCTAGTTGCCATTCGAACTTTAGCTTCTTGAATTCAATCGAAAGACGCCATGAACATTTTTCCAAGAGTTCGTGAAGATATAAAAGCTCATCACTCGAGGCCAATTGTGGGCTTACCATCCCTCATCCCATTGCCATTTTCAATACGCCTTGAAGTATCCGCTCTACTTTTTTGTCTTACTTTTCGCACGCTTTGATAGCGTTTATATTTCTTAACATTTCTTGATATTCTTGATCAACTTTTACCTTGTCGCTTGATTTACTACTCTTTTGTTCGAAACATGCATAACTTCAATTCTCTGTTCCTTTACGTCGCACTGGCCCTGTCCTATTGTGGAACGATCACGGCAGCAGCAGGATCACCAGGGGCAGATCGCCTATTCGATTTCACCTTGACAGCTGATATGAAAGGATCAGATGCTGATAATCCTTCATCAGCTCTATCGAAGTTGATCAAGTATGTTGTAAAAGGCGAGAAGAACAAAAGGGGAGATTACTTGTCGATCGAATCTAAGGGTAAAGATGTTGAACTCGGAATCGAAATCAAAGATTCATCCATCTTTTGTCCTGGTGATAAAGAGGACAATTGTCAACATGGTTTCAGGTGCGAAGACTTTCTTGTTTCTCGTTGGCGAATCGGTCTGATGATGTTTTGATCAATTTGATAGACGAACTGATGTCCTTCCAGCCATTGATTCTAACAAGACCCTTGTTGGAACGACTGTCTTTCACCAGGTAAGATCAGAAACAAAAGCTTTCATAACAAATGAGACTCTGACAGGAATGTGATTATGATTTTTCAGAGTTTCCGCATGAACCCAAAACTCCCTCTAAATCTCACACATGGTTATTTGCTATCCAGTATTGAGGTTCCGGTGAGTTGAATTTTTGATTATATCTTATCGAGAGTGCTTGTTCTGACTTAAATTCGATTATCCCGACAAATTGGAATTCTTAGAGTGGTAAGTCAAATCACATTTTGGAAATTCAGTCAAGAAATCCTTGAAACTAATTTTTCCAATTGTCCTTTAGGTGATCATGTCTTTGATATCTTTGCTGGGTCCGACTTCAGCTCTAATTTGACTCAAAAGAGTATGAATGATCCCAAAACGATCAGGATTAGAGATTTGACTACCAAGGTGCTCCATTCTATTCCCATCAAAGATGATGCACTTTACAACACTGCGATTGCCGTAGATTGGGATGCAAAGTAAGCACACTACACTTGTTTATCTTCTTTTTCGTTTCGTATCTTGCGCTTTTATATTAGATTTTTTGACATTAGGCTTGTGGTTTCCTCCTTCGTAGTCAATTGACCGTTTATGCATCGGAAGGCGATGAAGAATTGAAGAAAGTCGCCGGACCCATGATGAATTCTCCCAAAGTCGTTGATGCTGCCAATAAGTTAACTGGAGAATGGCATGTTCAACTAATCAAATTGTGAGCCAAGGCCATTTTCAGTTGACCGTGATTTCAAGAAGGCTTACCTAGTGATCTGCTTTCTCTTTTCAGTCCCCTTCCTAACCCTGCTGATCCTTATGACCAAAGAAGCGATGTGCCCCACAAAGGTATTCAGGAGGCAAATCTGCATGAGGGAATCTTCTTCTCAAGGATGTATGTTGAGGACGGTGCAAACGGTCAAATCAACACTTCTGTTATTGGAAAGGCCGGAGTTGCCAAGTCAAACAACAAAGGTGGAATTGGAAAGAAAACGCTTTCGAGGGCCAGATATTGATTTGAGTTTTGTGATTCTACAGTAGAGCAGTTGTTTAAAGAATTCAATTTGTATAAATCATTTTTTGTCTTGAACTCTTTCTTAGTCTTTCTTTTGTAAGTCTGTTTAAGGGGATCTCGTGCAAATGTCTAAAGGATTGATATCATACATTTTTGGAGGAATCTTGACCTTGAAATCGTAGAGCATCACTCAAAACAAAAGGACACTTTGTATCAGGTTTTCTATTGAGTACATAGACAAGGCGCGCTTTGCCTACGGAAAAAACTTGTTGGTCTTGCAACCATTCATTCACTGTCCCCTCTTTCGAAACATTACTTCTTTTGGGCACACACCATAAAGAATTGAGGCAATTTGATTTATTGGTCACCGTCGACTACATAACTGAAACCCTCAACAACTTTTTTGGAGGGAGCGCGTCAGCGCGAGACTTGTGACCCACCCTGCCGCAAAACCCATTTCAAGATACATACCTCATTCAACCTCCCTTTCAGCTACGGAAGGCTGGTCCAGGATTTTTACAGATCCTTGTGTAACTTTGAGGACAACCTCTACATTCCCAAGTGACTCAGATGATGTCGGCAAAGATGAAGATAGCAAAAGATAGCGTCGAAAAGCCACCCCAGTACTCCTAGGATACATACCACCACAGCTCAAGAAGGACATCAATAGGTGCGGTAGGCTTCTTCCTGGAGGCGCTCCGGTCGGCCATACTATATATACAGTGTGCGGTGCGTACGACCAGGAGATTGATCAAAGCAACCGTTCTGCATCTGGTAACCGTACACGTACCTGAGTACGCCTACAATGGTAGGCCGGCGAAGCATGACCCGGTAGCATGGTCACTGGTGGGCATGATCGTGTACATCGAAGGAGCCGACCACGCAGAAACAAACTGCGGCGGGCATGTGTAGACGCCATATTTGTTCGAGTTGACAACTTGGGATCAGCAACACGGTATAGCTCCGAATATTTATTCTGCTACATTCCTTGAGCGTTCAAATCGCGCGGCGGGGTAACTAACACCATAGCAAGTAGTTTATATGTGTTGCTGAGCCACTGATTGATGAATTCGAAGAGGTGGGTGGGCCGCAGGCGCGCGAGAGTACATAATCGGACGTGTGACTTCATGGAGCATGATTGTAACCGCCCCACCCCATCTCGCTCCTTCAACTTTTCACTTCCTGCGTAGTCATATCTCCTTTTCACTTTTGATATTCAAGCACCTACATCCTGAGCAAGGAGTGTTTTCTTTGTACATTCTTTTTGTCTTTCGTGTCCCATCTTTATCGCAACGCGTTATGCCTTCCATCACTTCTTTGGTAGTACACCTCGGGCTGGTCCTGATTTGTCTTCGAGAGTCAGTAGCACAAAACAAGACTCTCTTCGATTTTGCTCTTACTCCACAGATGAAGATTGCAGATTCCGATAACCCTGCGTCCGACTTGGGGAAATTAATCAAGTTTGTGGCAAAGGGCCAGCACAAAAACAATTCGGACTATCTGTCTCTTCACCAGTCCGGAAATCTGACGGAGATGGGATTATCTATCAATAACGACTCGATCTTTACCCCAGGGGACAACCCTGCAAACGCACAATACGGCTTCAGGTCAGTCATCATCTGTGTTCGAGTTCTGTCCAATTCGTGCTGATTGCAGTCGAGCCTTTTTCACCTTATTAATGATAGGCGAACGGATGTCCTCCCCGCGATCGACGTGAATACCACTCTAGTGGGTACGACGGTATTTCACCAGGTGATTTAAATTTTGGCTTTACTCGAGGCTCAATTTATTTAAAGCGCTTATGTTGATGACCAATACCTTCTGTAGAGCTTTCGTCTCAACAAAAAGTTGCCTCTAAATCTAAATCACGGTTATCTTCTGGGAAGTATCGAGATACCTGTGAGTTTTCCTTTGTCTCTCAAAGTATACGTTTGATGATATTCACCGGGGCTTCTCGAACCGATCGATATGTCTTTTGTAATCAGAGTGGTAAGCATCTTTTGCTTCTTATCAATATCTATAGATAGATCCTAATCTACTTACATTCACAGGCGATCACGTCTTCGATATCTTCACGGGATCGGATTTCAACTCCGACGATAAGGCGCCACTTCCTACCAACAACAGCGCCACAATTCGAGTGCGAGACTTGACAACCAAGACTTTGTATTCTGCCCCCTTGAAAAATGGTACACTTTACAACTTTGCAGTTGCTGTAGACTGGAAAGGAAAGTAAGGCACCTTCCTCACTTTATGTGGCCATCAACAGAGTATTAGCTGACTTGCCTTGATAGCATGTTGACGGTGTATGCTTCAGAAGGAAATGATGATCTGAAGATGGTTGCTGGTCCAGTGATGAACGACCCGAAAGTCGTTGCAGCAGACAACGTTTTGAAAGGGGAATGGCATTTTCAATTGATCAAATTGTGCGTTTAGTTCTTCCTCATTCTTCTAAAGAGATATGCATCACAGCACTGATATTTTTGATTTGTTCATTTCAACTTAATCAGCCCTCTTCCGGACCCAGCGGTCGATGTTTCGAAGCGGGGAGATGTTCCTCATGTTGGCTTGCAAGTGAGTAGCATCTCATTCAATGTGCTCGCGGTTAATCAAAAATTTAATGAATCTTTGACTGTTACTCAGGAGGGAACTACTGAGGGAGCTTTCTACTCGAGAGTCTTCGTTGAAGACGGCGCAGGAGGAGTGATCACTACGTCCGTAACTGGGCATGGCCACTTCGGACGTAAGAAACACGGGAGTAAATGTAAACCTCCGGTAGTACCACAAAGACGAAGGTAGATTGTACATCTTTAGGCACAGTAAAACCTCAACATATCGCTAGATCTATCTTCAATTTTTCATTTCATAAATTTCTGGGTGGCACTTGTTTGAGATCCAAAATAAACACGACAAGTCAAAAATGTATACCTCCTACCCATTGGCACCTCTTGCACAGGTTTGATTCTTTCTGTAATTGGACATACGTATGATCTATCTTCCCACTTTGAAACTTTGCTGCGACAGAAGTATCTTTATCCAATATTATATCTATGTCGTATCTATGAATGCAACGTGACTTTACCAGCGCCATTGCTACAGCCATTTGACCAAGTTCTTCCCCTTGCAAATGATGTTTCTATTCATCTGAACGCGACAACGCATAGTATAGTACATGCCCCATCTGGATGTGCCTAAGTTAATGAAGCTTTGAAAACAGTACGTGATTTTGATCCTCACGACACAAAATGGCTCGTCCGACAATGATGAGAATGCACCTGACAAAGAGATGTTAGTCACCTCAATATGCTGTTATCTATATTTCAAACTTATGCAGCCACTCCTCATAGCCTTAGGAACATGGACATCCTTCCTAAATAAGTGACCAGGTTGAGACATTTTCCCCTTTCCCTGTCTTGCACATACATATGTGACAATATACATATTCAATCAGAATACATACACCACTGCGTACATTATCTTGTGAAGCCTTTGACATGGTAAAGGAATGGATTGATGGGAAAATTTGAGCGTGACGACGTTTAGAAAAGAAGAAGACCTTCTACTTGGTCCGTTCAGATCTTTTCAGGTTTGCAATTCCTCATTTCTTGTTATAGATGATCATCACTTTTTTGATGATTCTGAGAGTATGTGGATTTTCTAATCAACTATGCAGCCAAATTGTAGTGTTCTAGCTTGGCTGGAACATCTATAAGTTATGCTTCCCCATCCGCCAAACCTCCCTTTGACATTGGGGTACCAAGGCTGCAACAAATCCATGAGCTCTAGGGAGTGTTGGCGATTTTTTCAAATTCTTCATTCTTTGAGATAACCAGTTATCTAGCTGGTGCGAGTATGGCAAAGATCTACCAGTGTACAAGCTCATCTGGTTAACAAGATCACCTATAAAGAACGTTGCTTCTGTGCAGGATGTGGGGAATACCATTCATTCACCGCACATGAGTAGGTGTAGCTGAACCGGTGGTGAGACTATTTGGCGGAACGATTGTCATTTGTCCGACGCGCTCGTTGACTGTGACGCACCTGAATTGAAACCCAATGTATGTAGTTGAGCCGTGAGGGCTCACCTTGACCAGGTTCAAGGAAAGCTTTTCAGTCTGCTTTTGATCAGGGGTAGGATAACGGATCAAGGGTCCTGAGTCACTCCTGCTTGGGGCTGTATTGTAATATGCTAGCAAAGTGTACAGGATTGTCATTTTGGCTACAAATGAAGTTAAGTTTGACAAATAGGGTTTGTTCAAACTTCCAACCATTTTGGGAATTCAGGCTGAGCTCATCTTTCCTTCGCCAGGAAATGACTATGACAAATCCAGCGATCGAGATCTGTAAAAACATCCCATTGAGAACTATTGAGACTCATTTTGAGACCGCTTGTTTTCAAACGGTTCTGGTCTCAAACATCTGAAAACTTTTGAACCACTCCAAACATTCAACTTCAGCTTTCTTTTACGAAGCTACAAATCGATACCTATCATCGCACTGCTTGAAATCTGTTCCGACTCACATATAAGGATATCTGAACAGGTTCCTCAAACCATGAGCTCAACTCTCAGCCTCAGCGAGACCGTGTCCGGTAACGGTCACTCAGTCAAAATCTCCACTGGCTTGTTCATCAATAATCAATATGTGATCGGAAACGGAGAGCCGATTGTTTCTATCAATCCATCGGATCAATCGATTTTGGCCGCAGTACATTCTGTTAGTCCTCAATGCTTGAAGTTTTGACTTCAAACGTTCAATGCTTTTCATCACGTAAAATATCGATTTTAAAAAAACAGGCATCCGAGCAAGATATTGATTTGGCTGTCAAGGCTGCCAAGTTAGCCTCTGAGACCACATGGGGTACAAATGCACCAGGCGCTGATCGAGCTAGACTGATGAACAAATTAGCAGACGTGAGCCTACTCCAAGATACACATCTACAGAACCCATGATCATCATGATCGATCTTCCTTCTCTTATCGCACTTAATAATACTTATAACGATATCTTTTTAACAACCTTTCCCAGTTAATGGAAGCCAGACTGGACGATCTTGCATTTCTAGAAACCGTTGATTCTGGTAAAGGTATCACTTGGGCGCAAGGAGATATCACAGATAGTATTGGAACTTTTAGATATTATGCTGCACAAGCCTTTTCTGCTACAGATGGAAAGGTTTTGGAAGGAAATGATCAAACTGGGATTTCTTTCACTCGACAAGAACCCATACCTGTAGTTGGACAAATCGTACCTTGGGTCAGTTTTCCTCAATTCCTATATCGTTTCGAATCTCAAATCGCTCTATATCGGCAAGTCTTGAAGGAAATACCTATATTTCCTTTTGTCATATTTTGAACCCAACTGCGAGCAATATGGGCGGTCTTTATATTCTGATTTTTATGTATTTTTTTGGATCGCTGATTCCGACGATTCCTTCTTGCTTGATTTTCTACGTAACAGAATTACCCAATCATGGTAAGCCTTATCACATAAATTGTCATCACTTCACCCAATTTGAATTCCACGATTGAAACACATCAGAATGTGGGGATCAATTCGTCAAAAACACTAATTTAATCATCTCAATTTTCATCAGATGATGGCATGGAAAGTAGCACCAGCACTGGCAGCAGGATGTGCAATCGTTTTCAAACCTGCCGAACAAACTCCACTTTCCACTTTATTATTTTGTGACTTAATCAAAGAAGCAGGTTATCCAGCAGGTGCATTTAATTGCGTTAACTCTTATGGTCCTATTGGTGGTCGTGCTATATCTCGTCATCCTGGGATTGATAAAGTAGCTTTCACTGGAAGTACGGCTGTTGGAAAACAAATTGCTGTTGAAGCTGCACAGAGTAAGTGGGTTTAATTTAGACTTGACATTTTTTGCACCAACCCGGTACACAGCTATGGTTTTTCAACTGAGCTTAAAAATTTGCTTGATATTTCTTTAGTTTGGAATTGGGTGGTAAGAGCCCCAATATTGGTATGTTGGTTTATCATCCATTTTGTTTTGATAGTCATTACGCCATTTGCTTCACATTTTTTCGAGCAAGGTTCTGATTAGCTCCCTACCGTGCAAACTTTGAATTGTAGTCCTAGAATCAGCAGATCTCGAACAAGCCGCAGCTTGGTGTTGTTTAGGAGTTTTCGAGAATATGGTAAGTGATACCATCACCATCAACATCTATTCCAATTTCCCACTCAACTAACGCAACAGTTGATCCATCTGAATGATTGGATAGGGACAATCATGTACATGCTCATCAAGAATTTTAGTACAATCGTCAATCTATGATGAATTTATGAAACATTTTCTAAAAAAAGCAAGTTCTCATCTAGTTGGTGATCCATTCAATCCAGATGTATATTCTGGACCACAAATCTCCGTCCAGCATTTACAAAGAATTATGAATTATGTCAAAAGTGGGGTTGAAGAAGGTGCAAAGATTGCTTTGGGAGGTAACACTCTTTCCAAAGTCCAAAGATTTGGTACTAAGGATTCGGATCCGAATGGATGGATTGAAGGTGGAAATTTTATGGAACCTACCATTTTTGTGGATGCTGAACCATGGATGAAGATTGTGAAAGAAGAAATAGTAAGTCCTTTCTACATTAGCTCTTCATTTTGCGTCTTATTCCAAATTTCAACGTAATCATAATTGTTATTATTCTTGAAAGTTTGGACCGGTAGCAGTGGTGATGAAATTTGACACAGTAGAAGAAGCTATCAAGATGGCAAATGAGACGGAATATGGCCTAGCAGCAGGACTTCATACCGAAAAACAAGATCAAGTAATTCGAATTGGTTCAAAATTAAAAGCTGGAACTGTATGGTAAGTCTTTCACTGAAATATCCTCTATGATAAACTTTTAAGTCTTACATCTTTTGCGTGCTTGTTTCAAAAAAAGGATCAATTCATATGCATTCTGTCCTCCTAATGTGCCATTCGGTGGGTATAAGTCTAGTGGTTGGGGACGCGAATTAGGCCAAAAAGGTATCGAAGAATATACAATCACCAAGGTAAGCAGAACAGACTCTTTTTCTAAAACTATATGCAAACATTCCTTGGGTTCTGATAATACCCTCGATTTACAATCGACGGTTTTTAGAGCTATCAATGGAATTATAGCCAAAGATTCAGTTGGCCTTTCAAGTTAGAAGGAATCACCAAGTTATAATCGTTGCAAGAATTTGGTCACCATGAGAATTCCCTATAGATATTGACCAATTACGAGTTTTCTAGTTAAATTGTTCATAGCTATGTAGTGGGAATGGTGCTTGAATATCTTTCGTACCTGTCATATTTCCTCAAACCCAGAATGAAAATAACATGAATTTTGTAACACCAATAATCAAAACATATCCAGGAATGCCGAAACCTCAGCGCCGAGCTTGTAATCAAAGCTACAGAGAAAGGTTGTCTTTACAAAGGGCATCACAACTGAATGTAAGAGGTCGCTTCTAATCTCATTCACCAGACTTCCTAAAGACACATCCATATCATCAACTACCAAAGGACGCCTGATTTCCTTGTGTCAGGACTCAGTATCCAAATCTTCCATTGATACCCCAATTGAGTCCTTGACTAGCCAATCGCCTCCCCTGATCAGTTTTGCGGAGCAGCTCAAGATCAGGGGTCTGGCTGACATTCATAATGAGACGAGCTTGCGACTGCCTGTACCGCGTCATGTACAATATAGCCAGGAACCTCGTCAAAAGAGACCACCATAACTTCAGAAGTGGGTGGCGAAGCAAAGATGACAAGTTGTTGAATCCTGCGCAATTCAGCTTCAGATACGGCTAAAACTGTGGCCCACCCTGACGGCCGCGGACGAGTCTATCAGCTACACCCGACGTACATTGAGTCAGGTGCAGATTGAAAAAAATATGATGCCTTTGAATAATTCCTGGTGTCTTGACGCAAGTACATGTGATATCTTCACGGGGGTCCGCAGTAGGCAAGGATTGAGGAGATTGTACCATAGCTCTTCGAGTGCACGGCATGCGGGCTTGCAATGTACTGGGGATACTGGGCTTGACATTCGAATCTCTCGTTCGCGCAGTATGGTTAACACAGCTTTTACATCCTTTGACTGCTGTAAGAGATGCTCGAGGCCATACACCAGCTGTGGCGAGACAGGTAACAAGTCTTTCAATTACGCCAGGTATTGATCTACCCTTCTGGTGTCGAGTAAATAAGATATATGATAAGCGTCCTCATACCCACCAGGAGCACGCATTTCATTTTTCTACTATGATCGCGGGCCATTACATTCACTTACTCTATCTGGCCTTCAAGGTTTACTATGCAGTTGCAAGTCCTTTCTTTCGCACTACCTCTTTGAAACCTTCATTGAGTGTTGCCCATGATAAAGAACTTGATTTGAACTTCAAAAAGAATAATCAAGAACTCTTAAAAGATATTCATAACTTCATAACAAAAAATCATTCTACTCAACTTGAACATATATTTGAACGTATGTTTGAAAGCCTTCGTGATTCAGGAGAAGCCAAGGGCCAGGACATTGAAGAGGCAATCAATTATATTAAAAACAGAGTGCATTATACAGGAGAAGATCTTGAATTAATACAAAGGGAAAAAATTTGGATTTCTGAACAAAATAACAAAATTATCAGTCTCCTAGAGCGCATTGCCAATCATGTCCCTGGTGCTAAAGAATACCTCAAGGGTGAGGTGGAGTATATAAGTAAGTTTCTATCACACTTTTGGTCTCTCGTGCAAGCTCCACAATTTCAATCTTGAGAAAACTAAGCAATCACTCATTATTTTTGTACTTTGTGTCTCTTCAAAGCTGAATTAAAGCAATTCAGGCTCAAGCCCTCCACAAGCTCAACATCCAGCAAATAAGATGACAACACTTAAGAAATGGCTTTGAGCAGCTGTATGTTAGGTTACACCCACCTTACAATTGCATAGGTGAAAAGTACATATCCATCAATCTATGTCATCTATAGATATTTTCCTATCATTTATGCTTTTCTATCTTATTTCTCCTCATACCTCTTGTTCTGTTGGTGCTGCTTTTCTGATTGCCAGGCGTAGTTTTTTCAGGATTCTGACGGGCTTGTTCAGCTGGATATGAATTTCATTATTCTGTCTCATGTGGTCTCTTTTGCTTTGACGGTGTTTGTTTCTAAATTTGCTGCCAGGGGGCCTTCTATGAATGTCTAAGAGTATCGATACATGATATCTAGTAGTATGCACTACAGCACAATAAGCACAAAGTCCAACAACTAACATCTAAAAGAAATAACTCTGACCTATAGGTTGGTACAGAGTAGTGAGTTAGATAGCTTGTCAGTTTGTAAGTTATTGACTGATAGATAACTGATCTATGGTGAACAACTAGTTAATCAACATACAAGGAAATAGAAAACATATCAAAACAGAAACAATCAATATTAATCATAAGTGTATAAAATAATGAAAATGAACTTCCTTCTCTTCCCAAAGATGGGGAAAGAGAAGTGAACTGAGATTTGGTAAGACTTATATAATGAATGATAATTTCAAATTCATTATTGTATTTATCCAACTCTTATTTCTGTTTCTCTTAAATATTTTCTTTTGATTTCTACTCTACTCACTCCTTGTAAATCAAACACTTCAACACCTTCTGATAGGCTTGTTGAGCTAGATATATATTTCTCTATCCTGTCTATTTTTTTGTGATCCCTTTCACACTTATTATGTTTATTTCTTCTTTTCCCACTATGAAATCTACCCTTCTCATGGACTTGTTGAGCTATTCTTATCATTTTTAACAAGAATTATGGTCACACATAGATACTTATCCTGGCCCTACCATCCTCATTAAGATCCAGCATTGTTGTTCCTTGTGAGGAAAATCACAAATTTTTCATTCTCAAACATCTCTTACAAGCAGCAAAGTGCAAATTGTAGTGATGTCCAGGTATCCTCAAATGCACATGTGCCACCTGAAATAAGCAAGATTTCAAGAGACACACAAAGAAACTCTCAAGGTGTGGGGGCCTTAGATAATCAAGATCTTAAGCCACCAAATCAAAGCCAGCCTAAGATTTGACAAGACCAACATTAACAAAGCTTTTGGAAAGCTTCACTAACCTATTGTGTAATAGTAATTGGCAAAAATGTAGAGCTACACAGAACTCAATGTTGAAGATATCTAATATATAAAAACGTAGAACAGACTTGCATGAGTTTGGTCTGTTGGTGAGATGGTCCGCTTGGAACTACTTTTTTTCCTGATTTTGTAATTTTTGCATTTTGTGGTTCACTTTTTTCCTTTTGGTTTCTCTACTGTTACCCTTTTTGCCATGTACATTTTGTTCTTTACATCAAGTTCTGTATTTGCCTTTTGCAATTGTACTGACTTGTTTTTTAACCTGACCAAATTTTTGTCCTTGAGTTTGACTTCTTTTTTGCTTTTGATGCTGATTGGGTTTTCACACACTCTGATTGTCTTTCATCCCTCCTCCATTTATACAATTGGCCTACTTTGATGACCGGCATCAAATAAATGCTACATATGTTGCTTTTCCGGTGAAACTTTTCATTTACCAACACTGCTTTGTTTGAACCATATCTTACTTCCGTCTTTGTTTCTTTTGTTATTTCACCATCATTATTGCTTTTCAGTGTGGGTCACTTTTGCTCAACAATTCCTATAAGTTACCTCCCTTTCTCCTGCAATTCAATTATTATTACTCAAACTCCCACATAATCCTACAGGGTCTCTCCTTTTCCGCTCCCCTGCAAATCATATTTGAACTTCTACTAAGGGTGCAACTATACTATACCGGTATAGGTATAGTTGGGTATAGTATTGTTTACACCATACTATACTATACTGGGTATAGTATAGTTGAACTATACTTTACCCAACTATACTCAGTATAGTATCCTTTCACCAACTATACCTGGAAAAGTGTTATATATGTTTTCCATCAACTTATCCAACTATACTGCACAGTATAGTTCGGTATATCTGAGTATAGTTCATCTATACTATACCGAGTATAGTTCAAGTGCAGTATAGTTTGACTATACTATACCAAGTATAGTCAAGTATAGTATAGTATAGTATAGTTGCAGCCTTGCTTCTACTCAACTACCTTACAAACTGTCTTCAAATATAAAGGGGGACGGCTTTGTAGAGATACTTAGGTTCTTTACAAATCTTGAGGTGGGGATGGTCTGCTTCCCAAATTAAATACAGCTTGTTGACAAAAACAGTTTGTGAAATGGTCTAAGTATGAGGCTTGCCTCAAAAATTATCAACGGTTGTACTCAATATTTTTTGTACAACAAATATGTGATTAGTAATTACCAAGTATGTATCAAGTGATGTCCACAATGACTTTGAGCTGAGGAGATCGCAAAGAGCCCATTTTTTGAATTCTAAGACATGAGGAACTATGGCAAGCAGTGACTTCTGTGCCAACATTACTAAAATTGATGTAACAATGGGAATTCGGTTGTTTAATGATTGAGCTGTGGAGGGCATGTCCGCATGTTCTTTAGATTAAAAACCGTCTACACCATTGATGATTTGGAATATGCAGTGAAATACATTGAAGGGATCCTTTTAGAAACTCCACAAAACGTTTGGACCAAAATTGGAAAGTTTTTTTTACAGCCGTTTCAAGAAAGGTTGACAACTTTTTTTTGGAGAAAGTTGTCTCCGCAGCGGGTAAAAGCAGAGACAAAACTTGATCACAGGTTTATTCTTTTCTGTATTCTTCCAATTAGCGGAGAGACAAAATCAAGTGAGGGACAAAACCCGGGTTTTGCACATTGGCGAGATTTTCAAAAAAATCAATCTTTGTTGAAACAGCTGTAGATTGAAGTGCTGTCAACGTACAATGCAAGCCTATAATTACGTTGACACCAAATTTGTGTTCTTTGTTATCCAGGATTATTCTAACAAAGGAATGATTGGTTGAGACTCTTAACAGAGATAAGCCTTTCTCGACATCCGTGTATCAGTAGCCTCAGAAAAGAAGACCACAGACAAGAAGACATTGAAAAACCTGATGATCAATCAAAAAAAAATCCTAAAGAGATAAACTTTTCCCATATCATCCTCCAAATGCAAAACCTCTGAGCAGGTACAAGGCCTTGTTTGTTTTTCAAAAAAAGAACTTGTACCATGGCTAAGCCAGAAGTTTAGAAGCTTGCCGGGACATCCTTTTCACTCTCCTCAGATCCTATCACTTGTCTTTGAAATACAAATCAGGATCTAAAGAATCTTGAGAACTTCAAAATTCAACCTCTGGTCATCATCTGATGTACATAAAACACTTTAAACTCATATTTGGAAAACTTCTTCACAATCTCATCTTCAAGTGATAAGACTTAAGGAAGAGATCCAAACCACAAGATAAGTTTCAATTGGTAAAAAGATTTAGAATGAGAAGTTTGACCAAGACCTTAACAATCTTGAAGATATAATTCAATTTAAGAGAATCCCAAATACCTAACTACGAGTAAATCTATTAGAAACTCGATTACATTAGAGAAAGCTATATCGATACAAAAATTGGTCTTGAAGTGAATCGACTTTGATATTAAGGAATTGATATAGAGTCCACTTTAAATCAAGACACAACACACAAGAGAAGTTAGAACTTGAAGGTTTACATACTGAGCATTCAGTCATACAAAACTATAGAAATCTCAGTTGAAACAGTAGACTAGCACAAGAAGAGGAAAACATGATTATCAAGGGTAACACAAAAGAAGCATGTAAAAACTTGATTACAAAACGATCAAAATTAATAAAAATCAAAAAAGAACAAATGCAAATGCTAGGAGTCTTATAACCAATTAAAACAATTATGGATGATTCGCAAGAAATTATTCAAGAGTTCTAAACAAAAGTCAAATAAGATTAGTTTATGTATGAACGCCAAAAGCTTCAAGAATCAAACTTACAACGATTGGAATTCCATTTTTTGTAAGTAAAATCGCTTTCACAACTCACAAGCCGTATTTCAATTGACGAGCAACACATATCCTGATCCGAGGTTTAATCAACTTCATGTCTTTAGAAGGAGAAATCAAAAGATCCACAAGTTCTTTCGAATGAGCACTTAAAGCACCACCACCATACTTGTTGGTTTCCAAACCGTTCAAGAGTTGATGAGAAGTCGTCAAACCACCTTGAGAATTTCTTTTACCGTTTGAATTTTCTATGATCGTGTTGTTTAAATTTGAATCACAATGTCGAGGTTTTGATTGGGTTTGAAGAAGTTCATCAATTAGAAATGATGATTGACTACTAAGATCTCGTTTTCTAGAACCAGCTAAAGTAGACTTTACAAGGATTTCTTGATCTTGAATCTGATGAATTTGATTTTCTTTCTTAATCGATTTCTTTCTCAACAAGTTCTTATTAATCTTTAACTTGATCAAAATCCTAGGTTGAACTTCAGGTAATCTTAAAATTGTAATTATCCTTCTTCTTTTTGGAACTTGTGAATCACTATTCTCTTCAGCCAAACGTTTTAATGAGACCTCTCTCGGATCATAGTAAGGACCCCAAGTTAAACCACGTGGAGGATCTGTTCGTAAAGGAAACGTCCATTTTCCCAAATACCTTCTCCATTCTGATCGATTGGCATCCTCCGGGATATCTGAAGTGATCAATCCGGGACCTTCAACCAAGCCAGGCAACGTCTTGGGCCCAATCGAATCAGTAAACCGATGGTGGTGATCCCTTTGAGGTCCATCCCGGTTGAAAGACATGTCCAAATGGAATTTAGAAGCGTCTTCGGTAAGGCAGATCGGCTTGGTCGAGGGTACACGACGTTCGAGAGATGGAGGAGGTAGATGAGCGGTCCAATCACCCGAACTATTCCCAAGTAAAGCGTTCAAATCGGCTTTTGAGTACAAGTTGACGACACGAGTCGATTGGAACATGATGATTGTGTAGTTCAAGAAAAGCTTGTGGAAACAAAGAAAGGTAGTATTATTTGAATGAAGGAGAATGGGCGAATGATGTTATGATCTTTGAAAAAGTAGATTGCGTAAATAAAATGGTGGAAAGGATTAATGAGATAAAATGAAATGTGATGAAAGTATGTGGGAGGAAGAAATGGTCATCCATTAAATAGGCCTTATCAATCTCAGCTGTTATCTGGTAGTCATTGTCAAGATCCATTCACAGGTGGACTGGCTTTGATTGTGACATTGACTTGATTGTCGTCATCAGGGCCGCAAGCTTTCTTAACCTCTGGCTCAACACCCTCTCCTTATGAGCATGAGCAGTGAACTTATACGCACTTTGCCGTGTAATTGTCTACTAGCGGCCTTTGCGAAACTCTTAACAGTCCGGTTCATGACCATCAAAGACCACATATTTATATTCAAAGATAAGGAGTAAACATGAATTGAATAGGATGTTGCTAAATGCTCAATTCTCTTCTGCTCACTACTTCGATGAAGGCCAGTTGCTGTTGAATTCACTCATCTCACAATCTCAGTACAAGTCTTTCACCAAAACACATCAATCCTAAAAAAACGTTCGTGTATAACAAGATCACAATAATCATTCTCAATGCATGGTTACATGTATTTACCAAAAACATCAAAACCAAACCAAAAATACCAAGAACCAAATCACCATTAACCCTTTTTTGATATATACTATATACAAAGTTACAAGAAATCTCTTTTTTTTAATATCAATTTTTAAACTTTTAAAAAATATAAATGTATTGTAAATCATAACAAGAAGAAAAACCCAAATCCAAATCCAAAAGTCTATGTATCTTTTCTTTTTTTGCCAAAAAAAATTATCTCAAAAACAATACTAAAGATCAATTCGCCTATCAAGAAGAAAATCAACAAGATCTATATCATCGTGTTTCATAATTTTTGTATACACACACGCACAAACAATCCTCCTCTTTTTGCTTAATCCAAGAAAAAAAACTCCCATCCATCGAAAAAAAAGTATTAAAGATCAATTAAAATAAGATAATATCAACACATAACGTTCTTGTTTCTTAACCAGATCTTGGGAATCTCTCTCTTTTTACAACAACTACAACCTCTCCCTCTTCTTCAAAATATTGTATATTAGGCCAATTGATTCAAATCCTCCCACCAACTTGTGTATCGAGCTCTTGATTGTGAGACGGGTCTTTCAGGACTGACAGCCGCTTTCGTTCGTCCCCATCTTCGGCCTAAGATATCAAACTCGCCATCAAGATCCATTAAAGGAGCTGTGCCAAAAATCATACATAGTCAGTTAGGCTCAACGACATATCTATATATGTTTTAATAAGACGATCCTAACTCACATGAATGTTCCGATTTCGCTGGTTCTTGTCTCTCGTACAAGCTTTTGCCAACCCTTGGAGTCATTGGATTCCTCAAGCTCGCCATAGCAGGACTATGGGAGTCCCATTGATCACCAATCCAAACATCCGGAAAATGTACCGATCGTCGAGCTTGGCCTCTATTGGGCGATTCTCTTGGGGAATCCGGCAACGGGACCATTCTTGGGGTTTTCAATCGATCATCATCACCTTTTCTTCTTCCTCCACCTGCTCCTGCACTCGATTCGTAGGATCTTCGTCTTTCTTCCGGAGTCATCGGCAGTGGGACTTGTGTGGCACTGTATCGTTTGTAGCTCTTTGAGGATGCACGACTATGGTTTTGGCTTCTCGAAGGCTCTTTTTCCGATGAAGCGAAGGTCTGTTTGGGTGATGAAGGAGAAGAAACTGAACGCGAGCCTGGCTCCGATGCACGGGTAGCAACAGAACTTGATCGATTGCGATGTCGCGATGTAGATCGATCAGCCATACGGTAAGATTCAGTACCATGCAAGTCTTCCCTCTCACGACGGTCATGTGGTGGGGTTTCAGCTGAGGAGCATGATGGAGTTGAGCTACGAGAAGACGCTTCAGAAGGTAGCGGTGGATAGGCTTTACTCGTAGCAGGTGTTGCTTGTCGGGCGGAGAACTGATGAGGTCTTGAATGTTCAGTTGTCGAAGGGGCCCGCGTCACAGACGGAGCCGGTGCGACTGGAGCCGCTGATTTGACCGCTGCAGATTCGATCGTCGGTGGTATAGCTTTACGAGATGGCGGTTCTGCTGGATGATGAACATTAGTGGATGTTGAATGGCGAGGCGAGTTGACCGCAGAATCATGGACAGTTCCGACTCCTTGATGAGCAGACGAAGAACACGTTTCGCATGGGACCTGAGGCATTGCTGGCGATGTCGACGAAGCTGGGTTGATGGGTGAAGTAAAATTGGGTGGGTGGGGAAGCGCTTCTCTTGCTTGCTCAGATGGTGATGGCGAGTTTAGAGGAGAGGGCCTTTTGTCTTCCACGTTTGGGGTCGAACATTTTGACGAGTTCGAGGGCGGAACGACATTCAATTCAAAAGCAGGGGTTTGTCTTCTTTCCGGCCTCTGCTTGCGTTTTTCTGAAGACTGTTCAATGAGACTATCGAGGTCGAACCTAATACGTGGAAGGCTTTGATGAAAATTCTTGGGCGAGCCGACATCAAATGGTTCACTTTTGAGCGAGAGCGCGGGAGTTTGCAGTGCACGGACCGGAGCTGAAGCGGTAGGATGATTGTATAGTGAGGATCCCTTTGGAACAAAAGATGGTGTGCGGTGTTTCAGGCGGTCTGGAGAGGGAAATTTCACCGACACGGCTGTTGAAAATGAGAAAACAAGATGAGATCAGCATGAAAACTCAAGAGAAATGAATTTGATTGGCAAACACACCTAGTCCGGTCGCTGAGAAATTAACTTGATTCTCATTGATCAATACAGGGCGCTGGGAGGTGAGCTTGATGATTGCATCGGCATTGAGCTAAAATAGCAAGAATCAAGGTTAATAAAGATCATTAGGTGACAAGAGATTCAAGAATAAGACATACCTCTTCGGCAAGCTTGACTAGAGCCTCTACAGCAGACCATTGTCCTTGACTAGCCAATCGCCTCCCCTCGTCAGTTTTATGAAGAAACTCAAGAGCCGGGGTCTGGCTGACATCCATGATATATGAGCTTTCGACTTCGCCTATCGCGTCATGTGAATAGCCAGGAATCTCGTCGAAAGAGAAAACCATGAATCCAGACCCAGGTGATGATGATGAGAGCATCGGTGATTCGGTGTAGCTTGCGCGTCTTTGACGACCTACAGTGTGATGAGAGGTAGAGACTCTACGTGAGCGCAAAGGCTTGGAAAGAGCTTGCTTGGCCATGAAGTATGACGCTGCTTGTGCACCCCTCTTCTTCGCGTCTGTCATTCCGTCATCAGAACTTGACCCACCAGCCGCAGATGGACTTGATGGATGTTGCTTGGCAGCAGCTTGTTCGGCCTGTAATTTGGCCACTTCTGCGCGTTCCTTTCTAATCATCTCTTCTTCATCTTCTCGACGCTTGGCCTCCCATTCTTTCCGAATCGTCAAAGCGTTCTCCTCATCCAATCGTTCTCGCTCTTTTTTGAAGTCGGCTTCTTGGAGCGCCTCGAAACGTCTAGCCTCAACCGCACGAGTCCTTCGTTCGAGTTCTTCAATCTTTGCCTTGTGTTCGAGTTGAGCTCGGTGGGCTTGTTCTTGCTCAGCTGCAAGCTGTTCGGTAGCCGCCTTCAGTTGAGCTTCCAATTGAAGGGTTTTCAAACGTTCTTCTTCAACCCTTTGCTCTTCTTCTCGTCGCTTCTTTTCTGATTCATACTTTTGTCTTTGAGCCTGAGCTGCTTGTTTGACCTCGTCTGGCACAAAGAGTGGTGAAAGCGGGAGAATAGGGGATGGTGGTAGAGAGTATGCATAAACACTTGGTGACGAATAGGCTTGCGCATACGAAATCGGGTTAAACTCTCGAAGTACCGGCTGAGAGACAGGGGGTTCGTGGTAGATATGGGAGACGTGAAATGCCCGCAATGCATCCTCGCGCCTGTCAAACAAAATATGAGTATATAGCTGAGATGCAAAAATGTTGAGTAAAACCTGGCTCACTGCTCGAGTCGTGCTCGTGCTGCACGCTTGGCCATAACTTTCGCTTCCTGGAGAAAAAGGAGTCCATGTCAGGCTACAATGAACACTTCAGTCAAGAGAATCAGACGAGAGAATGTACCTCTTCCGCTGCGATTTTCTCGGCTAGCTCAGCTCGAGCTTGCTCTTCAGCCCGAATTCTCGCCAATTCCTCCTCTAAACGAGCTTCTTCTTCGAGTCGCCTTTGTTCACGTATATTTTCTTCGAGTGCTGCTTTAGCCTCGTCAGCTAATCGCTGTTTTTCTTCTTCTAGTTGAAGTATCATAGCTTGTTCTTTTTCTTCAATCTCACGTTGCCTGTCCTGCATTTCACGTTGACGTTCATGAATTTCACGTTGACGTTCTTCAATCTCACGTTGGTGTGCCTGTCTTTCTCTTTCGATCTCTTCTGATTTTGCTTGTTGTTCTGCTTCGGCTTTGAGTAATGCTTCACTTGCAGCTCGATCAGCGGCTTCCTGAGCAATTCTAGCATCTTCTTCAATTCGAATTCGTTCGGCATCGAGCATTTGTTGAAAGGCTTCTTCTTTGATCCTGATTTCACTCTCACGAAGTGCCAATAACTCTTGAGCCTTTTGCAGTTCAGCCAGCGCACGCTCCTGTTCCTCAATATCTTGACGAGTACGCATCAAAATGCCCTCAGTGACAGCAGCATCGAGTTCGGCGTTGGAAGGCATCATCTCGACATTTGAGGGTTGGGATGGTTGATCGATGGTCGCATTGTCATGGTTCCCCATTTCGCGCCCCGTGATACCGCTCGCCACGCTATGAGCCGCACCGCCACCGTGTTGACTATGACGTGAAGAAGCAGGGACGGAATCGTGCGGAGAAGCGAAATGGACAGCCGCTTCAGGTGGAGGTTCGAATTCATGATCGACAAGTGGTTCCGGATGAAAGGAGTGTTCGGAAAGAGGTGGAGCAGGGGTTTGAGGTGGAGCGGGGGTTTTAGGTTGAGGCGGTTGATGATGGACGTTTGAAACAAAAACCCCTAGGTTCGCAGTGATGCCACCTCGTTTTTGAGGATCTCCAGCGGCGAGTGGTCTCCAACTCTTAGCACCGACTTGAAGGTGTTTTTGAGAAAGTTTATCGAACATGGTCAAGAAGATGAAAGGGAGATTGAAGATGAGATTATGTTATTATAAGGTATAAGGTTTAAAACTGAAACTGATCGATGATAGTTTGCTGAAGATGATATAGATTAGTTTTGAATGAAATGTTGTTGTTGTTGTTGTTGATGATGATGATGATAAAGAAGAAATCGTTATTATCAGTTGAAGATTGAAAAGTTCATCAAGAAGTGAGGATTCCAACAAGTCGACTTTAAAGAATCGTTCAATGGTCAACACACTCGACACCCGAAGACGATCGGAGCTGAAACATTTTAAAAACCATTCCAGATATGTCAACCAATCGATCACCACATGTCACAACTTTGTACATATTGGGGCTAACAAAGGTTAATAATCAGCCTTAATCAGCGCATACATGTTTACATAACACAGATATCAAAATACAACCTTTGTCTTCACTTTTGTTTGGGATGCCTTTCATAACTCTACTCACATCCATAATACATAGACAAATTGGTTTGAAATGAAGTAGTAGGCAGACTGTTTGTTCCGTCATATTCCATGAAGCAGCTGCCTTTGAAACGGCATTTATAACACAGAGTATGAGATAGACAAGGCTTTGGGCTTTGATCATCATTTAATGTAGTGATATCCTGATGATCTTGTCCCAAAGTTGGAAAAGTGTCTTTAGCATGAATGGGAGGTTTTATATGGTCAACAGTCCAAGTACTTATTTGTGGTCTCAAAAAATTGAAATTGTTCGTGTCTTCTGAAGGATGATAGACTTGCTGATAGGAATTCGGTTCTCTTTTCCTTCGTCAAACCACACGGACACTTGATTCTTCCTAACCGGACGATAAAATAAAGTACCTTGGTATTGGTATAATTATAAAAAAACATCAAACTACTAGAGTCTTGATAACTGACCTGATCGATAGTTATTGTCACTTTGTTATGGTTGGCTTTTGGACCAGATTGTGATGAACTTACTTGTAAAAATTTGATCACTTGGATAATTACATTGTATGGTCTTGGATGTTACCTATTTTTTATGATTCTTGTAAACTGTTTGTATTTGTTATTGAATACCTTCCTATAACCAGCTGGGATGAATTCACAAAGGACCACTTGCATGAATCATTTGGAAGGGTGGTATTGAAAATATAACCCATGGCTCCACACAGATATAATTCAGATATCAAATCAGTTTTCTGAAATTGGGCTCATGGATCCTGAAGATGTGTCAAGAGTAAGCGGGATTTGTCGAGGTAGCTATGTATACAGCCGGCATGGAATAAGGTGGCTGTGTAGACCTATAGATTAAGTCTGAGGATTCTGACTTTACACTATTTCATGCTGATTTTGTTGATGCATTCCGAGCCCTAGCCAACATTTTCGCTGTTGGGAGTAAGATAGAGCTGTTATATATCTGATTTGTTGTGATGTGTGATTGAACTGTCTTGAATACACATACAACCAAGATGAGAAGTTCGGTGAGAAAACTGTTTGAACCACGTATATGAGCTTCATATATAAAATTCTTTGGCTGCTACTTTGGCTCATCTGGCTCATCCTGATGATTATGGATGAGTCTATTTCTAAAAGCTGTCAGAAGATAGGTTGGGTACATTAGAAAAAATATATGTAAGGCGTTTAGATCATCATTTCAAGTTTTGCCAAGTACAACAATATTCTTATAAGTGAAGGAGGCCCGCAGTAAGTGGGGATTAAGGAGAGTGTACCATAGTCCTGCTTCTCTGAGGGAGTACTGAGGATATGTACTAAACTTGAAATTGAATGATGTTGTTTTTTCAGTGAAAGGAACGCAGTTTTTACATCTCTGGAGTGTTGTAAGAGATGCTGAAAAGCCAGACACCAAAGGCATTTATCAACAGATCCTCCTGGTAGCAATTATAAGATACACTGTAAGAGTCAATTTCCCCCTCATAGCCGCACAGAATCTCGCATTGCCATTGCTTACTATGATCATGATGGTCCGTATTTTACAGTCCAACAAGTTGTCCGATGTTGCAAAATTACCGTAAATTTAAAAAAATCAGGACACCTTTTTAGGTGTCCCGAATGGTGTTGACCGTATATTTGCATAAAAAAAACCCACCGTAAAATTTAAAAAACTTGTCCGTTTTTTAAAAAGTTTCACAAAATATTTCTGACTTGAAACCCCCTATTGCTTACTATGATCATGATGGTCCGTATTCACTTGCTCTATCTGAGCTTCATGACGTATTACGCAGTTGCAAGTCCATCATTTCTCAATACCATTTTCAAACAAGAGGCTTCATCAAGCGTTGTGCCAGGCCCTGAAATACGGAAAGAAATCGAAGTGTATGGACCGTACAATCATCACCTTGATGTACCTTTGGATACCAGCTCTCCGGACTTCAAAACTGATTCACGACCTGATTCACATCTGGAAGATTTCATGAAAATTATGAACATAGCAAATCAAAACAAAGACTCTTCAGGAGAAATTTACCCTGGCGTATCTTCAAGCCAGATGAAAGTTAAAGGTGAATTCAAAACAGATCTAAAACCTTATAAAAACTCTTCAAAAATGAAAGATTTCCGGGAAATTCTAAGCATTGGGAACCGGATCGATATAAGAAGTTTGAAGCGTGTAGGAAGCCTTGTTGGGAACTTGAGGCGCCTTGAATTGAAGATAGACACACCATTTCCAGGTCTCCCAGAGAAATTTCGTCCCAGTGTCTTTTCCAGACAACAACAATTTGAAAGTGCGATTGAAAGTGTGGTGGATACCCTAGAGAAACGTAGTCTTCATCCAAAGGAGGCAATCTGGGCACTTGCTGTATTGCAAAATCTTCAAAGCCATTTACCGCAAGGACAACTGAAGCCTATAAGAACAGACGTGGCGCAAGGTCCTATATGCTGTGCTGCCCTGGGACTTAGTCTGACAAAAGGTATGCCATTATTTTCACTCTTGTTTTCTTTGATCAGAGAAAACTGTGTGCAATTTTGACTGACACTGATTCTTAACTCCTGCCTAGACTTGAATCTTGTACATGCAAGCAAGATTCTTTGGTCTTCAGATGTGGAACTTGAACTTGTGCGTGTTGACCCGGGTAAGTTGTCTACTTTTTTCTCTGCAGTGTTTACGTTGGCCCAACCTGACATTTGATTGTTATGTACTGAAGCCCTGGCAAAGGCCTACTTCATATTGGAAACAATCTTCAAGTTACATAATGAGATTCATTATACCAGTGAAAAAATAGTTCTTTACAATTACCTTGTCACAAGACAGTTTCCAATGAACCAAAACGAAGTTCGTGCCTTAGCAACGCAGCCACAGTTACTGTACTGGTAAAGTATTGTCAATACTAGTACAGTACCTGGCTTTTTGGATACTAGAAATGAAAGTACTTGGTACAGTACCTTGCACCAGGTACAGTACTCGGTACAGTACCTACAATCTAGGTACTATAAAAAATGCCCAGCAGTAAAGTAGCTTTGTGTTCCGCTAGGTACTGTACTATACTGGTATCTCAGGTTTGCAGATAGGTACTGTACTTTACCGTACCTATGGCAGGTACTGCCCAGTATCTCACTGTACCTTGAGTTGGTACCCGGCACATTGGGTGTATTGAAAGGCTTAAGAAATGATAACTAAGTTGCTTATTTATATATAAATCATTGATTAGGTAATAAATATCAGTAGAGATTGAAACTGAAAACAAATATACTACTATAGTGCTGGGAGGAAAGGGGATTGATCAAGAAAATCAAAAATACAGGTACTGTTGACTACTGTACCGGTATAGTACCTATATTTTAGGTACTTTCAGGGCCGGTACTGGTATCGTACCTTCCGTGGAGGTACTGTACTAAAATTTCAAAAATATTTGCCCTCCAGTACAGTAGTGCCCACCTAGGTACGATACTGGCAGGTACTGTACCGGGAAAATCAGGTACTATACTGTACTTTACCGGTACTGGTACAGTAACTGTGGCTGCGTTGGCCTTAGGGAAAATGTTTGTGGAACTTGCAAAACTTCCAACCTGTGATTTGAAATCTCTTTACAATATGGCATCAATTTTCCCAGAAATCACCGGTATAATAGACAATGAACGATTGACGGATCCTTCCTTCATGACGGCATATGATGATGCTGTGCTTGATTGGACCTTTGAAAAGGAGAACCAAGCGCTCTTGCTTGAGATCCGCATGCTGGTGAATACATGTGACAAAGGCCCAATTGGACATATGTTTCATTGCTTTCTAGATCCAAGAGGTGCAAAGGTCCAGGATATTGAAGAGGTAGCAAATCATATAACAAAAGTCAGTGCAATCACCAATTATACTAAGGAGTACAAACTACAAATCCTCAACCTCCTATATCGCATTGCTGTTCATATCCCTGATGGTAAAAAATACCTTGAGGGTCGGATGGAGTGGAAAGGTAACTATAAATCACTATTTTTATCTTGGCCCACAAGCTTCAGTATTGTTTGAGAGAAAGAACTCAATTACTGATTGTGTTTGTACTTTGTCTCTGTTCACAGATGAATTAAACCAATTTGAGATCAAGTGAAGTGTCTTGATAAAATCATGATCATATCAAAACATTATGTTACTGCAGTCTTGATCATGGCCTCACTGCACCGTGTAAATATCCGTGTAGCACGTCGACGCGCACACATGAAAGACTTTCCGTGGACCCTGTAACGACCCATCAAAGAGGTTCCACGACAAGTACATCTTCCCCTTATCACCTGGGAGGTTGAAAGTCAGTTGGCCCCCACTGACAACAAAGGATTCTGCAAATCCTTTAAACAAATCACAAAGCACAAAGGGTGCTCAGCAAAAATCTCAGTCTCAATCCGACCAAAAGACTTTGAGATTTATTTCAAAACTCTCCGTGTGTGCACGTCGACGTGCTACACGGATATTTACATGGTGCTGGTCAACTCCTTGGTTTTGGTGTTTTACAAAATTAGATCTGCAATCCTTCTGCAACCCCTGTTGAATCAAATCTGGCACTGACTTCAGTTACTGTACTTGCCAAACAGAGGGTTTTCATAACCATCTAAGTATATGAGATGTCCAACTTGGTCTTTAGGCCAACAACTTATAAGGTACATATGACGTTGGCACAAGTCAATCTATACTTGGAACCAAAGTTGCTTGATAAAGCAATATATCACAAATTGATACTCAAAGTATTTTTTGACTCTGTAGCTGGCAGTTTCTACCATGATTTGATGGACTGGATTGTCAGTGGCACTTGAGGATCACTACACTTCCAGTATTAAAGAGGTTCCCTGGCCTAGGCTGGGAATCTCATTTAGAGTAGAATGGGTCATCAAATCATCTCACACTGCACAACTGAGCCATAAAGCATATGCTACATATGCACAAATATCTGAGTAATCCTTAGCTATTAGCTACATATAGTTCTGCTCAGTTATCTGCTTAATCTGGATAAACAAATCACATGTAATACATCCTGTAACTTTGTTCAGATTAGGGGTTCTCAAAGTAGACCCGGTTTCAAGAAAACCCAGTTGACCCAGTTGCTTTTTGGCAGTAACTTATCGTATTGAGTTGACATTTTTTGACAGATCACAGCCAAAAAGTCAACTGGGTTTTTTCAAACCAGGTCTACTTTGAGAACTCCTATTGAGACATGCATTTTGAAACATTGACTACATACATGATCATCACGGCTACTCAGGAAATATTCATGAAGCTGTGTAACAGTAACAGAAGGGGAATCTGGTCCCTAGGACCCATATTCCCATTGGGGAACCTCTTTAATGCTGGCAGTGCTAGTAACAAAAGATGTGTCCTGCAGAATATACATGTATATAAACTCATATTGATCTCAATGAACAATATAGAGAGATGTGTCAAGCTATTGGAAGAACCTTGTGCCACTGCCAGTTCTCATTATGATGGGCAAGATATGGTATTCTTTGACCTGCTCCCAGACTGGAGCAATCTTTTGACACTTCACAAAATATTTATGATGTTCATGATTAGCAACCAGGTCTCTTCATGGCTGACAGTCTTGAGAAAGGCAATCTATTGTGCTGGTGAGACCAGAGCTTGGTCAGTGCTATCTCGGAGTCAACATTATAATCAACATGTTTTGTGAATTTCACCCAGATGTCTGCCCAAGGCAGCAGCGGTTCTGGGTAAGCCACATTTACCTGGTAGGATTTACATCATGTGTTTAACATAACAGAAGGTGCATGGAGCTGGGCCAGAAGTTGTAATTATCATTATGTATCATTGTTTTCATCATATGCTTTGTTGATTGTAAGGGGTATGAATCAGGGCTCACAAAAACATATGTTGTGTTTACAATCAGAAAATGAACCACTAGCAAAGAAACATAGATACAGGCAAATCAAAGAATACGGACAAGCAAAAGGGCCCTCTGTAGAGCTATTTGTTGAGTTCAACCTGGAGTGAACACAATAAAAGCCAATATAAATGATATCAAGACATGTCAGGTTACCACATCAGAGACAGGGACCACTAACCTGAGATAGACACACCGAAAGATCAATGGGATGATGAGGAGAAAACCCTTGTATTGGTGCCACTCCTTGCCACTCAGATTGAAGGTTTATGTATGTACACTGGTTGTAATTGCGTGAGAAGCAGTGCAAGGAGTTGAGATGAGGGGCACTGGTTTGAGAGGTCACACAAGAGGGGAATTTTGATAAACCACGAGATTGCATGATTAGTAGCACATAGATATGAAGTGAATGCTGCTGATAAGACATCCCGTTGATATCATACATACCACAGCATAACATTTTTTGCAAGCATGGTCGACCAGGGTCAAATCACGCCTCCACGCAGTTAAGCTTTACTTTCAGTGATGACCATCGTGTTCAAACTGGCGCTCATCGCCGTGATTTTGAATTGTTCCAGTTTCCAAACCTGCCAAAGGTTGAGTCAGGGTCGATGCAGAGGACATATAAAGTGCAAGCTCATTTATCTTTAAAACAAGAACGATTTGAAGTAGACGTGTAAGAAAGATTATCAAAACTTTAAACTTGGCATGTCAAGCTGATTCCGTGCTGTGTGATCAGAATCAATTCGAATGATAAGCTAATCTGTCTAATCTGACCTATTTTTGGAGCAACCCAGCTTTAACTTCTCTGAAGCGTTGCAGCATGTGCTCATACCTTTGTTCACTCACCGTTACATGATGTCAAAGCAGATTACGAGACAGTCAAACCCTCAAGATCCTTATCAATCGACTCTTTTCCATAAAATGTATATAAGGCTCAAGACAAGTCTACGCGCCATCCTCGCCCTCCCACAAAGGCTCTACCTCTCCATTTTGATTCTACATTTTTTGCAGTAATGGGATATCACTTTCACTTTCTTTCTATGTGTCTATTGCTCTATGGAGCAGTTGAATGCTTGCCAGGTCATATCAGCTCTTTTGACAAACGATCTCTATCAAGTCTGGAAAAACGCCCATTGATCAGGCCAGACATTGAAGTGTATGGACCAGTCAACCTGCACCTCAATTCGCCTGCATCTTTGAATAAAAACTTTCCCGATCTCAACTCAGATGTACAGCCTGGTCTATCATCTTCAAGTATTGAAGAATTCAACTTAATTCTAGCCATGAGCGATGAAATCTCCAAAAGGTCTAAACGTACAGTCTTAGAACCTCTTGCTAAACGATTGAAACTCCTGGCCTTGAAGATAGAAAAATCAGAAGGCTTACCAGAGCAATTTAACACCAGCGTATTTGGTACAGGGGGAGAATTTAGATATGCATGCGAAAGAGCAGTGAGAACCCTACAGAATCTTTCTCTAAAACCAAGGGAGACAATTTGGGTACTTGCTGTCTTGAAACATCTTCAGGGATTTTTGCCACAAGGAGAACTGGAACCCATAAGAACAGACATGGCGCGAGGCCCTATATGTCGCGCTGCCTTGGGACTTCATCTGACAAAAGGTATATCCAGATTTCCATTCTTAGCTTCTGTGGTCAGATGAAATTGATATGCCTGAAATCGGATCTTGGCTCTCACCTAGACTTGGACCTGCTAAGTATGAGCAAAATTCTTTGGTTTTCCCCGGCGGATCCTGAACTTGTGGATGTTGACTCGTGTAAGTCATCTACTCTTTTCTGTGTGATTTTTTACTGGCACAACCTGACCCATAATTGTTGGCTACTGAAGCCCTGGCACAGGCGTACTTTGCGTTGAAAACCATTGACTCTATGAAATCTTATGTTGATCGTCCTCATGAGTCCAGCTTCTTCACGACCTGCGTTGAAATTTACAATTATCTTCTCAACACAAAGATTCCAGTTGAAGAGGACGGCGTGGATTTCTTGGCGAAAAAGTTTATAGCACTTTCAACTATGGAGGTCAGAGGAATTGCGTATTCACACCTCTATCACATGAAAATGATTTTCCCCAGAGTCAAAGAAATCATAGAGGAGGAAAAATTCAAAGACTTATCCTTCAAAAATGCCTATGAGAACGAAGAGCTATTGATCAATATCCGGCGCTTTGCCGTTGCGGATCGTCGTGCCCCCATTAATGATCTGATTTATCCCTTTCTCAATCTAAAGTTCGCCACGGTCCAGAATATCAAAGATGTGGTTCAGGCTATGTTGGAAGGTAAACACAAAAAGGATATACCGGTCAGCATACGAGATCACGAAGGGACTTCAGTTTTATCTCACAGGGATTCCGAGGAAGAGGATTTCATCATCCGCCTACTAGGCGGCATTGCTAGTCATATTCCGGGTGCTGAACAATACCTTGAAAGTCAGGTGGAATGGAGTGGTAGGTTTTTATTACCCCTTCAAGTCTTTCTGTGATATTCGCAGCTGTATTGTTGACCAAAAGAGCCCTATCACTAATCGAGACTTGGTTCTGGTCACAGCTGATTCGAAGTTCTTGAGGCTCAAAAGTTCCAATTCTATAAACACACAGGATCACACTCATAAAATGCTTCTGGCCCCTAATGAGGGGGTTCAAGTCAAGATCAAAGCAACGTGATTTTTGTCAAAGGCGACATAGATTATACGTCTAGTTTGCCTATATGTCCAACTTTTGTATTTTGTCCCAAAATGTCTTTCGCTTTGGAATCTGTCTCTGCTCTTTGTCTAACAATCTTTTAAAGTTATCTTTGTTGATCTACCAAATATTTTCCTCGCCCCTATAACATCTGTATGTAGGCGAAGCAAAAGAAATGTCTATGAGAGAGAAACAAAGAGGAGACAACCAATACAAGAACGTCGATACAGACCAATGATTTTTCTTCATGGAGTCAGTCGCATATCACGTCTCTTCTGAGGGAGCTTAGTCATCATGTAGCCTTGCAGCCTTTTCAGTCGAGGTTCAGGACATGGGAGAAGTGTTGAGAGAGAGTCAAGGACGAAACAGTTGAACCGATGAGTGGCCATAGCTATAGATTTCAATTTATCAGCGACATGTCTAAATCTTCAATTCTGTCTCAGTCGGTGCATACAAGCTGAGCTCGCCTCAAAGAGTATAGTGAAATATCCACCGTGGGCTTAACTCATCACTCACCCATGGCAAGGTCACCTCATCGACGCGACGGATTTCGCGACAAAAACCTCCCTCAATCATCTGAGACATGACGGTAATCTTGCAGTTCTATCGGCCTTTCACGGTATCAATGTTGCGGTCCTGCTTCGTTTATTATCGTCCAGGTATAATCGTTTTCTTATAAAGCTGGTCCGACTTTGTAGGAAGCGGGCAGCGTTCCCTCATTCCTCGACTCGAAAGCTAGATTTTCTGGAGCTATCCATCATTGTTCTTTCCGGTCTTACTGCATCATATCTTGACAACACCATGGTTCGTCTCTCCACACCACCAACTGAAGGTATGTCAATCTCAGTCTCTGGGCTATCGGTCTCATGCATGAACCATATCATCCGACCAATAATCATGTTTTTTGTCCCGTTGCATGTTGTCTAGCCATCATCGCATCATTACCAGTCGGAGAGCCAGAGCCAAAGCCACACTGGTTTTCTGGGGCGATCCAGTCGCTCATCTCTATCATCCACAGCCCAAAACCACCAGGCCCTGCTCCGCTCAAACCTTTGGGTCGGATCGCGATCGTGGGGGCGGGTGTGACGGGGGTATCGAGTGCAGCTCATTGTGTAGCACATGGCTTTGAAGTAGTCCTGTTTGACAAGAAGAATGTGACGGGAGGAGTTTGGAACGACGTCAACTCGTTCGTCAATTTTTATTTCCTCGCCCCCCCTGCTGTATCTGATCACACTGACGGTATTCTCCGATTGTGCCTTTGATCGCTACAGAACTTCAAGTCTACAACTCAACTCATGGATGTATCGATTTCATCCCTCGGTAGTGTGGTCCGAATCTTTCCCTAAACAAGTTGAGCCCAGTGATGCTATTAACATTCACTTCTGAAGTCTCACGCGTGTTTATGTTTTTGTGCGTGTCGTGATGCTTTCGCGACAAAGAGTGAAATCTTGAAGCAGATTCGTGACCTTTGGGTACGATATGGATTGGAATCAAGAACTCGTTTCAATGTACGCTCTGCTTACTCAATTCAGGTTCCTCATCATGCTGACATACTTCCGACGCGGACTATTCAAAACGCAAACAGTACGATGTCAAGCGCGTCCAACGTTTTATGGTGTCGGGAAAGACGGCATGGTCAATTGACGATGGTGTTGAAGGGCTCTTCGATGGAATCATTGTGGCGATCGGAACATGTGCACAACCATACGACCGTCGCTGGCCTTCACGCGAGGTCTACAAAGGGGCCTTACACCATTCTTCAGACCTCGACAATATGCCGGATCCCAAAATCGTGGCGGTGATTGGAAGTGGAGCAAGTGCAGTGGAGGCAGCAGAACAAGCCATTATACGCGGCGCACTTCAAGCGACCATCATCGCTCGCCATGACAAGGTGCCGTTTACTTACCTTGTTCCTCTCCCTGTTCCTTCAACATTAAGCAATCACCTGACTCATCTGTATTTCCTTTAACTCATCTTACAGTGGATCATCCCGCGAGGACTTTTGCCGATGGGTATCATCTCGGTTCTGCCGTGGGGATGGTCTTCTCGAGTCAGCCGGTTTTGCGAGGCTGTCTTAAGACGATATCATTATCGGGATGTAGATTGGGTCGCACCATTACCTGATACGGGATACGGCCTCGATCAACTGACTCCAATTGTCAACAATGATTTTCTTCAACTGATCCGAGATGGCTCAGCTAAATATTTACGTGGAACGGTACTTAATCTCTCTTTCTATATACACTACCCTGTCTTTTCTTATGAGAAGAGTGACTCGTAACATTTTCAATTGACAATGGTATTGGAAATTGTTTGCAGACCACGAGTTTTGTACCTGAGGGTGTCAAGGTTCAGACTGGAGGTCATCTGGAAACAGTCATTGTGAAAGCGGATGTGGTAATCGATGTACGCTGTATTGGACCCTTCCTAGTTGCAGGTAAAAGTTGATCATCTGACTGAAATTGGTTTGATTCTTCCTACAGGCCACTGGCTTTGAGCGGCCTTCGTTTGGTTTCCTTCCCTCCAGCTTGTTTCCCGGCGGATATGATCTTCCGGCTCTGTTCCTTCATTCATTTTCAGTGGAAGATCCCACTATCTTGTTCACCAATTCATCCTATGAAGAAGCTATTGGGACAGTCGGGCATGTTCATATTGGTCTGTAAACCCCTATCTTTTTACGGGTGCATGTGAGTCATCAAGCTGATATCTTGGTGATTTGGTGATGATGTATCAGGTGTCTATACACGCATCATGATGATGTTTCTATTGGATCCCAAGATGGCTCCTGAACGTGAGCTGATGGTCCAGGTCTATCTCACAGAGGGCAGTTTGATGGACTGACCATTTCTGACGCGATAGCCAAAAATATGCGACTTTGGGTGGATATCATGCGATACCTCAAATCTTCTGCACGAGCGGAAGCCTTTGGTTTCTTCACGTGAGTGAACTTTTGCAGATCTCCCAGGGACTTTGCGGGCACATACACATCTGAACTCAAACAAACAACGATCGTACCTTTCATGATTCTTTTTGCTTGAAATGTAGATACATGGAGATGTTCATCTGTTTGATCATCTTTCATCTCGTTCAACCAAGTCGACTACGATGGGCAGCTTTCAACTTCTTCGGCTTTGGTACGTCTTTCGTCACTTTGGTCTATGACTTTCTCCTGTTTGGGATAGACAGCATGTTTTGGATCTCCCGTCCGTGATTAGTATCACTAAATATGGCATTTAAATAATTGATCCTGATGGTGAATACTGTGTTCTAATATCTTCAGGAAACACTCGAAGTCGGTCACCAAGTGGAAAACAAAAAAAGGTCTATTGAGGAGCTTAACCCACTTTTGGTCAGAAAGATTGAGTGTCTCATCAACTTTGTACATTATATTTGTGGACGTGTTATTTCTTTACGTCATCTTTAAACATAGACTGGTTGTGAATATGTAAATAAGTAACGTGTGGCTTGATGTGATTTTTACACTCTTTTGCAGGAATACGTTTGATTTTGAATTTTTCTTCTTGGTCTATTTATGAAATGATAGATTCCAAAGCTGATGAGGTTTACAAAGATGAGTATGTATAGCAGCTAATAATCTATGCTGGAAAATGTGACCAAGCTGAAGAGAAAAGGGTTGCATACAAAGAGCTGATTCAAAAAGATCAGTATCAAATCTTAAGAGATCAAACAAAAGATGAAAAGTACGTATCGCCACATGTGAAGCTATTGCGAGGAAAGAAAAAGTCTCTTTGATACAACAAGAACTATGTAAAATGGATCAACTATGTAGATGTAATCAATAAGATTTAGGTTCCAAAGGTTTGAAGATAAGTTTAGGAAACTTGGTGTGTTGTTCAACTCCAACAAGAACAGGTTCAACTAAATCAATCTTGGGTGAGATAATCGAATCTGAGAATTTAATCTCGAAAGAATGAAGTATTCTTGAAATTGTACATAAGATCAAATTCATGGCAAATTCTGATCCCGGACAAGAACGTCTAAAAAATCAAATCAAAAGGATGAAAATGTGAACTTGGAAAAAAACAACGACAGATTGAATAATAATCAAACTAACCTTCCTGCTCCAAAGCTAGCATGCCCATACTTTGGCCAATACGAATTCACTTTCTTTTCGCTTTCAAGAAACCGATAAGGATTGAATGCATTTGGATCTCTGAATACTCTTGAATCTCTATTAATCCCATAATAGTTAACAAATAAAACTTGTCCTTCATGGATCGTTTGACCATTGCTCATAACATGGTCTTGTTCAGCTACGCGTGAAACTTTCAGAGTTTTCATAGAAGTAAAGATAATTAGCTTGAGAGTTTAGCCACAAAAATCTGAATAGTAAGGGATCGCTTACGGATTGGAAAAACAGGAAACATCCTGATGACCTCTTCGATAAATGCTCGAAGTAAAGGAAGCTCACGCAAGGCGCTTTGCTCACTTGAAGGTATCTGATCTGCTCCGACGATTTTAGAAATTTCATTTCTTAATTGGTCTTGATAATCTAGATGGACAGCTAAACAACCTAAAGTACTATGAATTGTGTTCATAGTAGTTGACATCGCTGCTGCAACTGTTGTACCAGCTAAACCTGAATTATGAAAGTCACATAGTCAATATCTGAATATGCAGTTATAAATAAAGCTCGAATCTTCATCAACTTACATCCTTGTTGAAACTGGCTCATTCCTGAACCACCTGATTCAAACAAGCTTTTGATAACTGAGCTCTCGAGTGAATCTGGTCCTTCAACTTCGTATTGAGTTTTTGCAAGTTGAAACAAAGTTTCATAAGCTTCAAGTAACTTTGAAGAAGTCTTTCTAGCCTGTTTCCTGATCCTTTCAGTACGCTTCCATAGAAGTTTAACAAGGAATGGAAATGCTATTGTAGGCTCTTCAAAAAACTGTTTATCAATCCAAAGTAATTTATCAATTTCAGATCACTCAGGGAATATGATGAGACTTCTTTTAGGGAGGGTGAAGAAATACAACCAGAAAGAGGAAAAATCTCACTGACCTGTAACATATTAAACGTCTCATCTGCACATTCAAGAATTGATCGAGCTTCAGGTGGAATCTTATCGAAATCGACCACTGGGAATCCATACGAGATATTGATAGCACAAACAGCTGCAGCTTCAAGTAATATGTGCCTTATGTCAATTGGCTCAAGACTGGCTTCATGATATAATTTAGAGGTAATCAACCGAGAAGAGCGATCGATACAATTCCCCAATCCAGAGTTTATAGATGCCTTTGTGCTACTCAGGATGAGTGTGCGCTGTGACAAGACGTGTGGGGTAGTGTTCATCACTGGCGTCTGTCAAAATTTGGAAAGGAGTGTATATATCAGAAAACAAGATATAATATGATACAAAAAGAAGATAATCTGATAGAAGTGTGTTCATGGGCATGAAATGAAAGCTCAAACAAAATATTCATCCAAACGTAATTCTGGATGGAAGAAAAATGGATTTGCTCTACCGGTAAAAGCATAACCATGATCGATGAAAAGTTCCTTTGCAAGATCGTGACCTGAAACGACAAGGGACGGGTTTGAAGTACCAAGTTTGAGACTGAAAATTGAACTTTTGAAGAAGAAAAAATTAACAATGCAACATGAGCTTTTCCTATGCAACTGAAAAAACCCAAGAGATAAAGGACACACCCATATTGATGACTCCAATCCAAACATTGTTGAGGAAAATGTTTAGATTTGATGAATGGAATTGAACCCAGAATGGGTACACGAGGTGGAGAAGCCCAAGACGAAGAAGAGGAAAATTTTGAAATTGATCCAAGGAGAAAGATGAAAAATGGTACAACAAGAAAGTAAAATAATAGTATATCTGATAAGCCTAATGTAGGTGGTAGAGTTGAGAAGTTGGCTAATGGGGAGATCGACATGCTGGTGTGTATCTATGTAAACTTTTGTGATGTACAAAATGAGATATAGGGAGGAGGGGAGAAAGTCTCGTTTTCGTCTCTTCTTAAGTTGAAGAAGCCCAGCAAATAAACGATACAAATGAGGTTTACCGTTTTCTTCTTGAAGCCCAACAAGTTACGTAAATTGATGTTCATTAAACAACCAACTCCCTCGCTGCTCTCCCACTAGTTAAGGGGTTCAATATGTGCGATGAACTCATGAGTTCATTGAATTCCCGACATTCAAACGCATTTATCTGCTACATTTGGTACTATGTATTTGGTAGGGATCAGAAAATAGTCCCGTATCAATTGTGCTTAAATTCCTTTGAATGGAGTATGTAAGAGGGAGTACAAGAGTAATCACTCATATCAGGAATACAACGCGAGACAACGCATCGATAAAGTATATCGTATGTATCACTTCGAATTGATCCGAATCACTTGTCGCCCACTTGATCATCAATCTCGAATCCATAGAATTGAAAGAAATATGTAGTGCCGGTCAACCTCGCATGAACTTGTTGATACTACAGAAGCGGCGGAGCGTTACGGCTAAATTGGTGGCAAATGCTCTTCAACGTAGTCGGTCTACAAATTATATAGATACCATACTTACATGAAGCATACTGTTATTCTTCTTACTTCTAAATTCATGTTGCAATTATTATGAGAGCAACAGCCTGAATTGCGGTCTCCTGAATTGCGGTCTCCTGAATTGCGCACCGTGGAATTGCGAATGCGTATTCGAGTTCATCAGATGATGTGTGGCACATGTATGGACTCTACTGGTTGAGTCGAGACCCTGCTTGTCCCGCAATAAAAACGAGCCAGAACACGGATGACACCAATCCAATTTGGTGTTGTATCTCAACAGCAAACATAAGCTCAACCTCCGGAAGGGTACCCTTTTCATGCCGGGATTTTGATACAAGGCGTACGTGATGATGGATGAGGCACATCTTTGACTCTGGGAAAAGATATGTTCATTTGATAGAGGTGTGAATACGCAGTTCCTCTGTTCTCCATGGTTGAAAGTGCTCCAAGCATCTTCGCCAGGAAATCCATGCCGTTCTCTTCAACTGCAATCTCATGTATTGGGAAGTTACAGCTGTTGTGAGAATCATCGGTAAGTTTCAAGGTCATGTGTGTCGCCGAGATTTAACCTGAGGTTTAATCTCAGGTCCAAAACCACTTTTTCTCGATTTCTCAAGCCTAAACTTTAATTAGGTTCCACTAACTGTATTGGTTGTATCTGACATTACAGCCTGTGAAACCTCCGGATCCGTTCAACAAAGCCTCACCGGATCCGGGTTTCTTGTAAGTGGTGAACCATCATAAGGTTCACGCGACGCGCCTGTTTACTTATTTCTTTCCTTATATATTATATCACTACGCCATATGACTAATATACCATGGAGTTTACAAAAGTCTTTGGCTTTGAAAAATTCAAATCATTTTCTGAACTCTTGTGATCAGAAAACAAACATCAGCGTGCTATGGTATGTTCAATGACAAGCCATGCAGTCAATAGGACATAGATGCTGGGCAACTGGTACCGGATGTAACAGGCTTACATAAGTTACCTTGACAAATTGATATAGTGGCTCTCACTAGCAGGTGGTGCAACCACATTTTTTTACTCTTACACTTTCCTTTATATGCATGTACTTCTCATTTCTAGAGATGCTGAGATCTTGATGAATGGTTCATCTTACATTGGGTCAAGCCAAATCCATTCCAAAGTGTTGATCAAGTTCATAAACAGAAAAAATGAGATAGCTTGAATTCAGAAGAGTATATACAATCAGTGTTTTAAGATAATCAAGCCTATCGTAGATACATTCACATTCTGATTAATCTCCCCCGGTTTGAACATGATCCATACACACTGTGCAATCACCTCATTTAGCTTGATTAATTTCTGCTCGGTAGGACTCCATAATCTCAATGCAGATTGTACTTCTGACTGGTCAGTTAAGTCAAAAGGATTATGATGTGTGGTTGGTAAATGGGGAAAGCATTGTACATGGAGCCATATATCAGTAGAAACACCAGATTGTAGAGAAGTCCTACTATGCAAAAATATTGAATATACTCGAGCAAAGCAATCAGAACCTTTTGAGTCCTTGAAATAGACACAGCAATTATCTGGATTTTGAGTGAAAGTAGAAATCAATCCGTCGGTGTGTTCGACCTGTTTATAGAATTGAGCACGAGCGGCTACAGGAGAGTAACCTATTGAGTCACTCTTGCTCAGTAAGGCCCAATCATCTGGGCGACGCCATACGCATGATTCTTTCTTTGTGGTGTTCAGATAATCGACGAGTAGGTTGAGGACATCATTTGAAAGAGGGGAAAGCTTCGAGTTGGATGGTCGACGTGGCCTTCGCAAGGGTGGGTTATATAGGGCTTGAAGTCGTGAAGTATATGGTTTTAGTGTCTCAGGCAGTTTATCATCTTTGATCAAAGCCAAAAGGTTTGCTGCACGGCAAAATTTATTCAGAAACGTTATTTCAAGCTCAGCTGTTAAATATGTAGAGACCAAGTGGTCAGTGAAGTTCAATTATGAAAAAAGAACAACGATTTCAAGCCTTGCTTACTTATATGATTGTTGTGTTCTGCCTTGAGGATCTTTCCCATTAACCGCTCATAGGGAAATGACCACCACGCACGTACTGGTCCGAATTTTTCAAGACAATCGGCAAGGTGGACAGAAATGTGATGGTTGGGAGCAAGCTTGCAGTGCTGAAAAAGTAAAACAGAACCTTCCAGATATTTTCGAATGTGATAACGGTAACGTTCGATGTGAGTAGAGTTGATTACACGTTTGAGTCCTAAGTTCACAACTGAGACTAAGTGGATGAAATTCTTGAGGAGTGAGGTTTTGATATGATCTTTGCCTGACCACATCGGGATTAAAACCAATGGAAGCTGCAAGGTGATCAAGCTTCTCCATTTGTCCGCTTTCAGCTTCCCAAATGATGCTTTGCCTAAAACAGGAATGGGACGTTTGATCCAAGTTGGCGTATGAATCTTTGGAAGTATTGAGTTGATGTGACGAAGGACTTCAGCATCAAAGATGATCTCTTCAAGGGGTGGAGGATTCCATTCTCCCTTCCATCCAGCATCATCAAAGGGATTGAAGTCCTGATTGCTCGATGAGGTATCATTTGAAAACTCGATATCGTTAAGATTTTGATCCAGTCCTTTGGGGTCTCTTTCAGAATCGAGTGCGGGTGGATTGGGCCAATCGGGTAAAGGTTCTGAATGCTCCGCAACGAGCTTCAGAAGCTCGACAGTACTAATTGGTGGTAACTTCTCTTCGTCATTTTGAAGATCCTTCATTGCCCAAAAACGTCGAACATGCCAAGAAGATAGACCTAGAAGTAAGTTGTGCATTGAATCTACAACGTGATAATCGATGATGTTCCAATAATCTAATTCAATAAGCACTGAGTAGCGCACTCCGTGTGTTTTGAATATCTTCTTGCGCTCCTTAACTGTCTTAGCATCACGGGCCTCACATGCCCATTTGTGATGTTGACACCACGTACGAGGTTCCCACAAATCTTGATCGAAGTTGTTGATTTCGCTTTTCTTGAGGAGACAGAAAGAACAAAAAAAAGTCGCAGTAGCGCTGGGGAATCCAAGGCAGCGACGAAGAGATGGAATATCTGCAACAAAAACCAACAATGCTGCTCTGATAAGACGGCCATCCTGGTACTCGTGAGTTTGAGAGATGAGTAATCCTGTTGACCATAAGACCTGAAGTTCGGTGACAAGCGGTCGTAAGATCCAATTCATTTGCTCGAGGGAGGGTTCGCGAGGTCCGGGAGCGATCCCCACTACAAAGACGTTCTCGGGTTGATGTCGAAGATTGGGAGGGAGACTTAGACAAACAAGAATTACAAATGTGATGGAAGTGTGATGCCCACTTTGTTTATTACCAAAGGGGTTAATTGCATCCACAAAAAGAGCAAAGCTTAAGTTACTGCTATTACTGGTAAACTGGCTCCCATCTGGACCACAAAACTCCTTCCATAGTCGAGACTGATAGATATCGTGAATATTGGTGGTTGAATCAAATGGTTTTGAGGATTCTGATGCTGAAACCTCTAGCGCTTTTTCAATTTCAGGTCGAGAGAGGAGACGTGAAATCCAATCCGAGAGGCTCTGAAATGCATAACGGCGAGCAGGCTTCTGTACACCACGTACATATTTGAATAGAGGCTCTCCACATATTGAATCTGAGAATTCTGGCTCATTGTCTTCTGATGGAGGAGAACAGGTATTTTTGTTTGGATCGACGGAATCAGAAGGTCCACCCGGGATATTTGCAATACGATGATGACATCGAGATGGTGCGCTGTTCTCGGGATACATCGCAAAGCACGAGGAGCAGCAGTTCAGATATTTTAGGACTGGATCAAGTTTTAACCATCGGAAGGTTGTTGTAGCTGAGCTAGGAATTTTCTTAAGAGTGGCAGCTTCTTCAGGAAGAATCTGACGGATCGGTGACTTTGTAGGTAAGATTCCATGTGTTGTAGACAGCTTGATCGTGATGGTCTGGATATCAAGGATCCATTTGGTGATTGAATTTGAGGATTGTCCAAATATGTCAAGAATGGAAGCAGTGAGAGCCGTATGAAGAATGAGTGGATTTGCTGATTTCAAGTCGGATCCATGAAAACGATCTAGAAAGAGTAAACAGCGAACATGTAACAAATCAGTACAGTCAATCATGAGAAAGTCGACTAACAGGATATACTGAAAAGATACTGACCACAATCAAACACCGATTGACCTGAAGATTTTGCCAAGGCTGCCTCAGAGCATTTTTTGGTGGACTTGGACTGTGATTTGGGAAGAGAATCGGTTGCAGGGAGGTTTGGTGACTCTATCTCGGCCACTTGATTTGAAATTTCGTCATCTGGGCGACTTGAATGATGTATTGATGATCTTCCGTGAGTAAGTTCATCGTCTAGATGTTGATCATTGCGCGGAGTAGAAGGTGATGAGGTGATACGCAATTGTCTCAAGGGTGAAAGCAGGTTGTCCAGAGCCAAATTGATCAATGATTCGTTTGAGTGACCTGGTGTACGCGGGGATTTTGGTAATCTGTTTCGAAAATCGGCGCGTTGGTGAGCAGCACGTGTCTCAGGCAAAACCTCAACCCCAGGATGGCAGGTTCCGTTGGCATCAAGATATTCTTGCTGAGAACATTCGTAAGCAACACATGTACACACAACTCAATGGGCTTGTTTGGTTTGATGTTGTCGCGGAGGCATTGGTGAACAGCAATCAAGAAAAGATCGATTTCACGGATGATGATACAACGGAGACACGATTTTTTGGGGGTTTTAACGTATATGAGACCTTTATAAAGAAAGAAATCAAAGAAATTTTTTTTGGGGGGTTTTAATGTATATAATCAATCATCAGACATTCAAAAATAGATATGATGGGTGAATATCTTAAATAGGAGTACGTTGAAGTGAAGGGTCTAGTCCGATTTTGGGAAGGGTGGAAGAGCAGTGTGAGTGAGCACAAAAAAAGGTTGATTAAAAATACAAGACATCTTTAATTCTGGGATCGTCATGAGTGTATGAAAACTAAAGAACTTCTGATGAAATCGGTGCTTGTTTGATGACTGTAAATCATATGACATTCTTCACTTCGTTTTCTACGGTGACATTCTTTGTTTTCTACAAATACAAATGATTCGGTGAATAATTGAGAAGTTCATAATGAATCCCATCAGTTCTTCTGTAGAATACTAAATGCAAATTTACCAGAAGACGTATGAAGAAATCTGAATCTTACACTTTGCTTCTCCGACAGAGTCTTCTTCCATAGACTCTCCTACAAGATCCGATGGTGATAAATCCAAAAGGGTGTAATGGTACCCAAGGATAAGGGGACTATCGGGAGTCTTGTTGTGGACAAACTTGATATAGAGGTCCATAAGGCAGCTCTTGTTCATGGCCAAGGAACGTACAAACACTCGCGGCGCAAGGTATCGCAAAGCAAGAAGAAGGTCCTCCATACTTTCGCTCTTGAGTCTGTTGATAGGGACAGTGCGAGGTCTTTTTGTGAAGCAATCATTTGCAGGAAGTTTAAGTTGAGGGTCGACGTAACGCTTGTATAGAATTAGAACATCATCGATAGTGGCACCGGGCGATACATCGGTTTTGGGCGACTTGCTTGCAATTGCTTTCACGAGCATCGGGCGAGTAGTTTTGCGTCTCAGTGGGTCAAAATCGAGGTCTGTTGAATCCGTCTCCATAGGCATAGAAGGAGGAGGTAAGAGATATGGTTTGAGGAGGGGGCGCACTTCGTCGAGAAAGGCCTTCTTGAGTACATCTTTCTTGTCACCAGGTCAGCTTTTGGTAGCAGGATTGAAAAGGTATATGATGTTATAGTAGTGTAATTTCAAAGGCTTGCGGCTAACAGATTCAAAGTCATAGGTAAGGAAGATCCGCGCCTCTGCCGAAAGAGATTGAACCTTGGCAGCCACTGGGTCTTCTGGAGGTGGACGTTGGAAACGTTGGGCCGATGCGAGAGGAGATGTTTGACCAGGCTTTGGACCTTCTCCAGGCGGACTGAGAGGTGATCCATTTGCCAAAGAGGGGTTACGTGTTCTTGGTGGCATGACGGCGAGTCTGAAGTTCTATCCATAAAAGCGAAGATCATGAAGATTTCCAAACAACTGATCAGCATGTATGTAAGTAGAAAAAGGAAGACGGCATAACACACTTTCAATTGTATCAATCACCAGACAAGGTGAAAGGAGATAATAATGACTAACGACTTTGATGGTAAAGGCGATGTGAGCTACTGATACAAATGATTCTGAAAGAAACAAGCAAACAAACATCAATCAACAATGAATTTGATGATACAGGCGATATGAGCTACTGATACGAACAATTGTAAAGGACAGTTAAAGAAGCCAACAACCAAAGAACAAGTCGATGGAAAAGGGAAAATCAGTGTTGAGGAAGAACGTAGGCCTTTCTATAAATCATGTCTCCCCCTTCTGTGGTTATACATGGATGGATGGCAAGCATATATACGTGTGTAAGAGATTACCATCAATTGTTTGCCATTGTTTGAACCATCGAAAATTGGGTCCAGGTAACACATTGAACGGCAACATCTAGATACTGATCTGTGACCCTGAACCATTGTTTGGTTGTCATGTACCTCAGGTAATTGCCGAAAGGAGAAATGCGGGACTACCTCATGGAAATTTCTAAGTCGATCATAAATTAAAAACATGAAAGGTTCTTTGTCTGTGGCTTCTGAGTCATGAAGGATGCCGCAAACAACTCATGGTGCAACTGTAGTATTGGGGTCACGACTTAACTCCGAATACACGAAGAAGTTCTCCTTTGAAAGAAAATAAGTATCAACGTATCTTGATGGACTCATCCCGTCACATCAAGTTAGCTCTCTAGCAGGCTTGTTCTTTCTCCATCTTACTTTAGAGTACATCCTCAACATTTATTTTCGAAACATCTCTTCTCCTCAAATACTTTATTTTCCAACAGGAAATCTCTTTTCTTTGAATCTTAAATCAACTTTCTCATAAATATGTCCGAACCTAGTGCTAGAGGTACTTTAGAAACTTTTCTCGACCCCAGTAACCCATCTGTTGGTAAACAAACTATGCTTGACTGGTTGCGCATTCATCATCCAATGACTCCCATAAGATCAAATATCAGAACAGGCGAGGTAGCAGTCATTGTTCGAGAGAAACAACCTGAATGTCAGTTCAAATCTTTATCTCCTTTTTCATCTCCTCATATGGTTGTGATTTTATGATTTATACATACTGAGGACGCTCATGCGGGTTCTTGACAGTTTTCCCCGATCCGACCTCAGATGCCCCAGCGGTTGCTTCCGGAATGATCAACATCTATCCTACTCTTGAAGATCTTCGAGTTACTTCTCCTATAACCTCAAGGCCTTTGGAGAAAAAAGAGCCGTTAGTGATCAAGCGCTCTGCATCTCAAGATTTGGAGTTTTCTTATCCACATAAGCGCATAGGAATTGGTGGGTCACTTCCCTCTTTTACGTCAAAATAGTGTATATACATTCTGATTACACTTGTTGATTGAATTAGGAATGGAAGCAAAGCCGGAGCCTGAGGTTTGTGGCACATCCACATCCAAGATTTCGAAAAAGAAGAAAGTGAGCATCAAACCTTTGATCAAATTACCTTCCAACTCTCATTGATTCTGATATTCTGTAGCAGCCCTCAAGCCGCACCAAGGCGGCAAACAGCACTAGTACCGTTCGTCAACGGTCAAAAAAGGTTGTTTCCAATCGAATGGAGGGCGCGTCCATTTCGTCACCTCGAATTTCATCAATCTTAAGTCTCAGCAATGAGGATGAAAAAAAGGAACTTGAGGGGCTCAAACAATCCCTCTTTTTGCCTCATATAAATGATCAAAGTGGCGCTTCACGTATTCCGACTTCAACAAATAGGAGCGTGGCGAAAGTTTCTCCTATCAAAAGAGAAAACAGCCCGGTTAACATATTTTTCAACATTGATCCGAATCACTCACAAGGACACCAAGGCTGGAATACATTGAATTTACAAGAACAAGTCACCGACGTCAAGGCATCAAACCCAGCTCATGTCTCAGACGATATGGATCTTATTAACTTTTCTGATACTGAAGTTTTTGAAGTGGGGAATCTAGGTAATTGTCTCCTTCTCTCGTTTTTCTACCTTTGTTGCAAGGTGCTGAGCTGAAATCTCACAAAACATGTCCAGTGATCGGCCGCGATATTCCAGCTATCAACATGAACCAAAATCTTTCTCCCTTGAACAAGAAAAGCGGAGTTGATATCTTCCAAGAGGAGCAACAACGAGCAGAGAAAGGTAAGCTCACAATCACGTTGTTCAATACTATGCAACTGTATTTCTCATCAAATCATCCATCCAGTGCGAAATTTTGAACAACAATTAGCCCATCTTGAAAGTTCACTTGAAGAGATGGAGAAAAAGGCCAGTATGAATCTTTTCCAAGATCTCCAACAACAACAAGCGAATGGTATGTGTTTTTCACTTCTGTAGCGGATCCCAACTCTTCAAGCTGACTCCTGTTTATTCTAGCCGACGCCGCTGCTCAAAATTCTTCCAAGCTAGATGAAGCAATGCAGAAGATTGTGATTCCTGAAACAAAAGTTGATGATCTTCAAGTAGATGCAATTGACCTACAGCACGAGTTGGACATCGCTGACACCTTAATAAGGGGACAAGCGCGAGCGCTGAGTGAGTTATTAGGACCTGGAAAGTCCCTTGAACATTATTATGATGTTCATTCTGAATCTGATTTGGCGGAGCAAGATGATGCTTCACCTACCAATGACACTTCGATCTCAGATTTACAAATTTAATAGTGTATTATTGTATGGTTGTGCTATTACAATCTGTTTCTTATATTCTCTAAAGGTATCTCCAAAGTTATATCTTTTCTCTAAAGCCATCTTGTTATACTTGAGATTTTTTTGAATTGCATGAACTTCAGATTGCATCCCCAATTCTTGACAAACAATTGAGAGTACTTCATATCAGTTTTTTCTTCACAATTTGTGTAATCCCCTCATTTCTTCTTATCACCGCTATGATTCTTATTTGATCGGGAAGGTTTATTATCTTTATTTGTCAACAATAGAATTACAAAAGGGATACATAAGATAATGATATCATTGGTTCGATGAACCAATTGAATTCGATTGGAGAACCTTATGATCGAATTCCAGTGTACCATACTCTTAATTCAACCTCAGGATGTGGTCGCGTTCCTTGATCACAACTTGAGCAAGCATTGGGGACTATACCCTGTTTGGCATCAAATACGACATAAAGGAATGCCATTGCTCATAAGTCCATGAGTCGTGTGCAACATAGTCATCATCTAATTACCTAACAACAATTGCCTGTTGTTATGTGACTAAACAACCCACCATCACTGGTATATCTCATCAAGACCAAGTTGCTTAGTTTCTGATGACAGTCATAACAGAAGTTATGAAAGGTGCACAATAGAGCACGTCTTTCAAATCTGGATCAGTCACGCTTTGATTTTCCCGTTCGGAAATCACTGTGGCGACACAAACAAAGGTTGAGGGATATCATGATTGCAATGATTCATGATATCAGAAGTGCAACATCTCACACGATAGTTCAGAATGCGACAATCAAACCCTTAAAAAGGAAGTGTGTTCTCACATCAAGACTACCAATACCCACTTTTTTGCATTTACTTTCAACTTTTTTTGTACGACTCTTACTCTCACTCTCACTCTTTCTCTACTTTTATTTTTTATTCTTTGTTTAATCACCAAAAGCCGCCCATGTCATCCCAGGAAGCTGCTGCAGGCAGCCGGGTCCTCCGGACTCGACGACGCAATACCACAAAGACCGTTGCCCATCAAGCTGAAAATAAATCCAGTACCAAAGCGGCCAAGCGCAAAACAATCACTGATTCAGAAACAGAGCTGGGTATGTTTAAGTCTACCGTTCAAAGTATTCATGAGTATTAGATTGATGAGACTTGCTGATCATTATGCCGATTCCAGTCTCTGAGAAAGATGTCCTTGAGAGACTCGGAATATCAGTCGGTCCCACAACAACCTGTGAAAAGGTTCTTGATCTTCTCGGCAAGCATGTCACCAAGAAGAAACCACGCCTTTTGAGCCAGTTGGTCCGATCTAGGAAGAAGTCAGCGGTCAAAAACACCACACACTTACCTTCCGATGATCTAGTGCGAACTACTGTCAACCCTCCGAACAATCAGATCAACTTCGAACAATTCAACGACTCACAATTGATTGATATGCTCAAAGATGTTGGATTAGACACTAATGGTTTTAGCAGGATTCAGCTCTTAAAAAATTGTAAGAGCATCCACTATGTTGAGGGTGTTTTATCGTAAATTTTGCGGTCCTGATTGCAAAATTTAATCATGCGTGTTGTAGCTAAGTTGTTAACCGCATGAAATCCACTATGGGATGATGTAACGTAGGATTTAACTATGATAATCTGTTCTTAGAACACTATACACGCTATGGCAAAGTCGAGACTCGAATTAAAGTATCTTACCACACCTCACCCAGCCTATGCTGATGACTACCTTGGTGACCAGAAAGAACCAAATTGATGCCTTCAGGTTTTGACAATCAGCAAAGAGCTTTCTCACCTCTTGTTTGATCTTGGTGACATCAATCGCGCGAGATGACTTCTTTTGAACAAAGATGCTTTTTTTAGCAAATCCAGAGTAAACAGCTACTATCAACAAGCTGAGGGTTCGAGGGAAGAGGGAAGGTTTTGAGTGAAGGTGGTGAGTGCAGAGCTGGATGGGAGATAGATCATTGGATGGCTGTTGACCGTTTGGATGTGCCAAAAGTTTACAATAAATCAAGTCGTAGGCTTTCGTAGATTTGAACAAGCGGACTGCAAGACTTGACGCGGTCGTACGGACCGCATGTCTAAAACAGGTCCATAGTGGACCTGTCTGGATTTTAGCGTTACGGTAACGCTAAATTGCGTCGTTAACGCACCCATAGTGGATGCTCTAACAGCTATCACGAATTGAGTAAGGATCATTTAGATACGGCTTTGAAGTGCTCTTTATACTGAAACAGTTTTCTTCCTCCAGTTACGCTGCCTTTGGTGTCACAAAAACAGTTCGGTCAACCTACAGTATACTCCAAGCTGGACCATCACTCATTCGACTTCACACCTGCAACACACAATCTTCATCCTATGCAAGGGAGTAAGTTTCAACCTACATTCTGTTTCATATTATGTCATCCAATACTGATCTCCTTCTATCCAATTATCTTCAGCCGATTCAAATACACCGACTACACAGACCTCAGCCGCTATCACACCTGAAGCTGGCTCTTCAGTCCCAATCCTTCCGAGCAGGGAGCACAACCGACTTTTATACCCTCAACCACACCCTACGATACTCTCTTCTACTTCACCAGAACCAAAATCAAAGAAGGATAAAGGAAAATCGAAAGCGAGAGATCCCACACCCTCAATTTCCGACTGGAATCCAGACGATGACGACACAGACCAATCCGATACCGATCTTGATCTCAGTCAGGCACATTCCCGCCAGCCCTCGCCTTGTGACAAAGCTAAAAAAAGCGGCCCTCCTCCTGCTAAGAACCCTGAATCAGAGGTTCCACAAGAAAGGTAAGTCTCTTTCTCGTATAACAAGGTTGGAAATACTTCAATACTTACTTTACCATTCCAATTTTATCACTTTGATTCCGTATATCAAAATCAGCTCTGCTATGCCTGAGAGCAGAACACCAGATATCGAGAATCTTCACTTACTTTTGATGCGGACTAACCAAAAGGTTGAATACCTCGAAAGTGAATTGAAAGCATTGACTAAAGTTGTACACAAGTTGAGTGGACTGCTTGGCGATGGTGCTTCTACTCCGAGCCCCAGCAAAAGACGCGGAGGACGTACTGCCGTAGGTTTTCTATTCATACATCACAAATGTCAAATCACATAATCAATGTCTGATTGTTCACATTTTTGATTTTGTAGGATCGCATCAGATTTCATGTTGACACACTGCTAGGTATCAAAGAAGGCTCAAAGCTCCCCAATCCGACAGACGATACAACGAATGTACCAGAAGACCCTTCCACATCAGGAACTCGCGACGAAACTGATCCTTGCTTCCCTTATGAGAACGGACCTGGTCATAAGGATGCAACACCTCAACAGCTTCAAATCATGAAGAGCATGCTGGAAGCTGCAGGTCTATCAAGCTTTCGTCCGGATTTCTCAAAGTCAGCCGCATCAAACGGAAACAAGTGGATCTGGAATGTTGCTTCAAAAATATTCTACAAGTTAGTTGAGTGCGGGGAGTACAATGGAGTAGCTACTGGTGGAGCGAATGACACTCTCATAACCAAATGTTTGGATACCTATGCTCGATCATTATCAAAGCGGTATGTGAAGCTTTTGAATCAATGTTTCATCAATGTCTTGCTTTGAACTGCAAATCCGAAACTGATTCATTATCCTCAACACTCGATTTTAATCAATTATAGATATCGATTGCAATCATGGGAACCAGAGCGTCTAGAAAAGTCACAAAGCCGAGTCCGACAAGCTGGTAGACTTCAAAAAGTCAGTCTTATCTCTCACCTATCGTATGTATTGCTTTGTACAAATCACTGATCTAGTTTCTTGTATTGTTTGAAATGAAGTTGAAGAAAATGAGAGACAAAGTAGTCTTCTCAAAACCCGCTCAGCTGTTCAAGCTTTCAGTAATAATGGAAAATGCTTGCAGCGATGATGAGACCGACCGTGAAGGAACCAGTGAAGGGCCAAATCGACATGGTCTACCTTGCTTGGTGCGAAATCTGGAATGGCGTAGTGAAAAGTTAAGTCACGTTTGCATTCTACTAGATGAGTACACGGAGCAAAGAAAGGCTAGCATACCCAATTCAGCGGGAAAGAAGACTGGTCGCCCCTCTCGACCAAGAATCCGTCAAACAAATGCGCCTCTAAGCTCACTCCCAGCACCTTACGGGTTACCCATAGACTGTTACTCCTCCGAGTGGCTTCAACACGTGAAATCCGAAGACCCCTTATTTTATGGTCAGCTAGATATTGATCAAGTCCCGGTCTTGGACGAGGTTGTCCTTTTTTTGGAAGGATTATAAGTTTCTTGAAAAAACATTAGTTCTTTTCCCTCAGAGTATTGTTTTTCTTGCCTTGATGACACTGGATGTCAACGTGTTTGACACACTGTCCTTTTTTTATCACTCATTCATATATGTTGTTGGAATTCAATTTGTAATTCTGGTCCTTTCCACAATTTGTGCGTGCATATTTAATGTTAACAAGTCATTCTGGAAATGTCATGAAGATTGAAATTGAAAGATAAATATATATGTACAAACCCGCACGACCTCAAATGAGTTGAATTAGTTGTGCTTCTGTGGGATTATGATGTAGAAGTTTATGATGTATGTGAAAAAAAAGTCAAGCATTGTTTCGAGACACAGATAAGCTTACAAGATGATACTGTGATTCAAGATATGACTTATGTTCCATAAAAAGATAGTACTTTGAAATCTCATTTTTTCTTTCTAATCCCTAGATCAGTTCAGAAAATGATTTGAGTTTTCTAAATGCAAAGACTTTTGTAAACTCCATGGTATATTAGTCATATAGCGTAGTGTATGGATATCTTCTCAATATCCTTTTCCAATCTTGTTTCCTTATTTGTTTGCCGCTTTCGGCCCTATCTTGTGCGTTCTCATCTTGTAGCCTAGAATGTGATTTCACTACGAAAGTCTCGCCCATAAAAGGCGGACCTTTCTTCGTTGCAATTCAATCCCCAGCTTGCTCTCTGCTGATTCACCGCACAGTACCTTTTGCCTAAACCTTTCCTTATAATCCTCGAATCCCCTATTCTCACATTATAAGCCTTTACCCGAATTAGACTCTTGGTACTTCTGAAACCTAGTAGATTCACAGAAATATTTCTGCGATTTTTTTCGTAGCATCCGTTTATCTTTTATCGTTATCTTTCCTTGCCTGATCAGCAGGAACCGTTGAAAGCTTATAGAAGCTTAGAATCAGAACCCTATCTTTCCGAAGGATCTGTTGGAACCGTTCTTTCCAAAGATCGTTTATTGTCAATTTTTTTCGTTTCCGTTGGAGTCATTCTCCAAGGACTATATCACTATATCTCTTACACTCTGAATTTAGTGTAAGCCGTTTTCGAAGACTATCTCTCTATTTTATATATATTTACAATCAAGTTCACTATACTGACACAGCTTTGCAAACCGTGTTGGGATAAGTATAGTCCGGAAGAACTTGCCGAAAATCTTTTTGCAAAGAGTCTCCCCATAAATTCAACACACTAGAGATCAGTCGAATATATCAGTGATGGACCCCGCAACCGCCACTTTAATTGCTCAACTTCAAGAAGAAGTCAACCAGTTATCCCTCAACGCGTCTAATCAGCAAAATCAACAACCTTCCCAGACTCACACGGAACGTGTCGAAACCATCCGTGTAGATTTACCAACCTTCAATGGTAAGAACGATCCTGAAATATGGCTAACTAAAGTGGAAGCCATGCTTACCTCGCGAAAATATCCTCTAGAACGTTGGACCAACACCATTGTTGGCTGCATGAAAGAAGAGGCCGAAACCAGGTGGTATAACTTAGCCAAGGAATACGGCTATGAAGGCATGAGTTGGGAATTGTTTAAAAGTAAGCTGTTAGAACATTATAACTACTCTTTTAAACAACTGGAAGCCCGCCAAGCCATTGATAATCTCAAATTTCGAACCGCAGAGGAATACATTGAAAAGTTTAAATGGCTCAGTTTCAAGATTCCTAAAGAAAAACTTACGGACTGGGAAACTCAGTACCTATTTATAAGGAACTTACCTCATGATCTCCAGAGGCGAGTACTTTCTGAGAAAGGTGAGACCTTGGACGCCTTAGCTAAATCTCTCCGTGAAAATGAGAGGCTATCACGTTCTGTGTTCTCTAACAAGTCTCATTCTTCCCCATTCCCATCTGATTCCCGTTGGCGAACCAACTCGAATTTCCGTAACCGTCAACCTAATCATTCTCACAACAATTTTCGAAATTCCTCAGCGACTCCCATGGATCTAGACGTTGCCGGGGTGAGTAAATCAAGATGTTATAATTGTAATAAGACCGGAAATTTCTCTAAAGAATGTCGCGCTCCAAGGAAGACAACTAATCAACCTAATTCTAACCATCGCACCCAGAATAAATTCTCATTTAACTTAATGGAAGACTCCGATAGAATTGAAGATTCCGAAGAAGGAACCATAGAAGTTGATCTACATTATCAAGAGGAACAAATGATACTAGACTTACATTATCTCGAGGAAGACAACATACCCGACCGACTTTTAGAATTAGTCTTCAATACACCTGACAAAAGAACCCCAATAGAAAGACTCAAAGATAATCTTGAAATAGAAGAAGACGTCACTCACCTTCATCCTGAAGCAATTGAATTCACTCCCGGACTCAAGGACCACTACGTCCGGAAAGACGTGAACTACGCTCGAGGGTTCCTGGACCAAGACGAGATGAACGCCGTCAAGAAACTCTGGTGTGAAACTATGTCTGACAGAGACAGCGATCTCGAACACTTCCTGCACGAGATCGAAGACGTCTACTCGAACCCTGTCTCCTCTCACTACGAGACGGATATAGCTGCTTACTCAAATCAAAATGAAAGTATTGATAGTCAAATCACCTCCAGAACACCCAAAAAAGATGCTTCCCGCAGTTCTTTGGTTCTCCCTCCTTCTCTATGGAACGGAAAAGAACAAACTTATATTCAAGAGAATTACCAGCTCAATGTGGATGAACTGCTAGAAATCTTTGCCGGGTACGGCGACGAAGAAGCCAACTCAGAGCGTATTATTATAGATCTCACTAAGGAAGGAGAAGAGCCTCAACCATTGTTCGTAAAAGAAGTTGAAGATTTTATAGAAGAAGCTCCTAATTCCAGCCAAGTAACCTTAGTTGATGCACCAGAAGACATCAAGGAAATCAGCATTGAAGAATGGAGGAAATCAGTCAGCAACGGTAAAAGAAAATACAAACCTGATAGTTTACCTCCACAAGAATCAAGTCCTCAAAAGAAATTCCCTCGTTGTGATACCCCGTATCCTTATCTTCCATCGAATTCAACCTTACCATTCAACTATCTCAAATTGAACCTCTCCGAAGGAGAAACGCAACTACCAAGGTTTGAATTCTTAGCTGGTGGTCTTCGCGCCACCACGATTATTGACACTGGCGCCGGTACCATCTATATTAGCAGAAAATTCGCCAGGACTGCATGTCTTCAAGGAAGAATGAAAGTCGAAATCTGCCCACCTCGACAAGTCAAAGTAGCTAATGGTCAAACTACGATCATCCGACACAAGGCTAAGTTTAGCCTCCAATGGGGTCAAGACTACCTCCAACACTGCGAAGCTCTCATCACCGATCTACCTGGATTCGACCTTGTTCTCGGTCTACCATGGTTAAGAAAAAACGAAGTTGTTCCCGATTACAAAACTCTTGGATGGAATTTCAGATATCATCATAAAGACATCAAGATCTTACCTCAAAACCATCCTGAAGGGAGACAACAGACATTATTCATACTGGAGGCAGAAGGAAGATCCTCAGAATCAATTAGAATGGAAGCAATAGCACAAAAGTTTGTTCCAAACTGCTTCAAAGAATCAATATCAACCAACACCAAACGAAAGTGGTCACACGTAATCGACACTGGTGACGCCAAGCCAGTAAAAGTTCATGGCAGACCTTATACGCCACCAGAACACCTTTTAATTGATAAGTTTGTGAAAGAAGGACTCGAAGAAGGTATTATTCGTCCTTCTAACTCTCCCTGGTCTGCTCCAATTATTCTTGTGAAGAAAGCTAATGGAGAGACTCGTGTTTGTGTAGATTTCAGATCTCTCAACGTGTTGACAAGAAAGAACTCGTATCCACTCCCTAGAATTGATGAAGCGTATCAATTCCTCAAAGGCACAATTTGGTTCACATGCATAGATTTAAAAAGTGGGTTTTGGCAAGTTTCAATGGACCCATCTTCAATTGAAAAAACAGCCTTTGGGACCAAGAAAGGTTCATACGAATTCTTGGTCATGCCGTTTGGGCTGTGCAATGCGCCAGCAACCTTCCAATCTATGATGAATGATATACTGAGACCTGTTTTGGATAAATGCGCTTTGGTTTATCTAGACGATGTAGTGATCTACTCATCATTTTTCGAACAACACATCAAGGATGTAACAAAAGTTTTACAACTTTTAGATGGTGCGAACCTTGTCTTATCACCAAAGAAGTGCAAATGGGCACATACTGATTTAATTTTTTTAGGACACAAAGTCAATGGTCAAGGTATTCAAGTTGACGATGAAAAAATCAAGAAGATACAAGAATGGCCTACTCCTACGAACATTACTGAAGTTCGCGGATTCCTTAATTTATCAACTTACTACAAGCGTTTTATCAAAGATTTTTCAAAAATTGCAACCCCACTGCATGCCTTGACGGAAGGCTCCCCAAAGAAGCGGGCTGCAATTTTGTGGGGGAAGGAGCATGATGCTGCCTTCAAATCCCTCAAGCATCATCTTGCCAACACCGCCCTCCTATCCCATCCAATTCCATTTAGACCTTTCGTTATTGATACTGACGCCTCTGGTTTCAACATTGGCGCCGTCTTGAAGCAAGATCCAAATTCAGAACTTATCAACTCCTCCTTCTCACTTGTCGAATACAACAAGAAAGTCAAGAACTCAACTCTTAGGCCCATTGCCTATGGATCTCGAAAGCTCTCAAAGACAGAGCAGAACTACTCAGCGCAGGAACGCGAACTCCTGGCTATTGTACATGCCTTGAAGAAATTCCGAGGATTCATCGAAGGATCCCCTATCCTTGTACGGACTGATCACGAGTCCCTCAAGCATTTCAAGACTCAATGCCACGTCAATCGAAGACTCGCAAGATTCGTGGACGAGATAGAATTCTTCAATGTCCTAATCATTTATCGGCCTGGCTCTCAACAACTCGCCGCCGATGCTCTCTCTAGGCGCCCTAACACTGAAGCAGATGATGATCCACCTGAAACTGCCGCCCCCTTATTCGTCACCAAACAAGAAACTTTGGACAGTTTTGATACTATCACCAAATACCGTGAACAACTCCTTAGAGGCGTCGACCCCTCTCTCGTAGGATCTGGAAGATTCTCTATTCAAGATAACACCTTGATGATCCAGAACTTGGACAACAAAGAAAAACTCCCAGTTCCTAGCAACCGCCGCGAAGCCGAAGATATCATCAACGGCATTCACATTGATTTAGGACACCGAAGTGTCAAAGACACTCTAGACGCAGTCCAGAAAAGACTTTGGTGCCCTGATATGACCAAAGTTGTAGAAGGTGTCATCAAAGTCTGCAACCCTTGCCAACTTTCCACACCTCCAACCTCAAAACAAACCACCAGTCTCCGAGTCATAGAGCGTGGTGGACCCTTCAAGAAATGGGGAATGGACTTTGTAGGTCCTCTCCCTCGAACCGCAAATGGTCACCAATATCTGGTCACCGCCATTGATTATGGCACAGCTTGGGCTTGTGCGATCCCGCTCAAGAAGCAGTCTGCTAAAGCTGCTATCCAAATGGTAAAGAGTCTCATCTTGCAATTTGGACTTCCTGAGGAAATAACCACTGACAATGGCCCTGAATTCGACTCCTACGAATTCATTAACTTCTTAAAGGCCAACCTCATCCAACACAACAGAACCAGCCCTTATCACCCCCAATCCAATGGACTTGTCGAAAGATTCCATCAAACTTTAATCTCATCAGTTCAAAAACTTGTCTCGCCCGACTCTCAAAACCTCTGGGATGAAGTTCTCGAACAAGCTCTCTTTGGCTACCGTGTATCCAAGAATTCGACTTTAGGAAAATCCCCCTATTTCCTAGTTCATGGTATAGAACCACGCCTACCTCACAACCCTCGCTTCTTTGGCCCAGTACCTCCTATCTCAACTCAAGAAGCTGAATTAATTTACCGCAAACGTAAGTTGGATTCAAAAGAGCTCAACATAGCGCGACAAGAAGCTATCAACACTTCCAATGAGAAAGCTCAAAGACGTGCCGCTCAATCTGAAGAGACTTATGTTGAACAAAACTTCAAAGAAGGCGATCTTGTCCTGAGAAGATTTGAAGACCGCCCAACCAAACTTCACCCTCGATGGGACGGACCCTTTGTCATCCAAGACATCCATCCAAATGGAAGTTGTGCACTCATGACTTCTGGAGGACACTCTCTTAGGTTCCCAACCAACCAAGACCGCTTAAAACATTATAAAGGTGATCCCAATAACTTTTTCTACGCGTCCGCCGATGTTAAAAGACGCGACAAATGGGCTCTGCAACGCAGAGGAATGTTAAGCTATAACAATTGAAGAATTGTTCCCTTTTCTTTTTATATTTTTATTCCTTTTCTCTCAACTGTTTTCTTATAACTAACTTGTAGTAGTATAATGGATATGTTTCTATTTATTTTAATTACTGTCTTCCTTTATACTTGTTTTCTCTAAATATTTCTCTTCTCGAACACGGTGCTTCGAACTGGAGGAGGGATGATGTGAAACCTCCGGATCCGTTCAACAAAGCCTCGCCGGATCCGGGTTTCTTGTAAGTGGTGAACCATCATAAGGTTCACGCGACGCGCCTGTTTACTTATTTCTTTCCTTATATATTATATGGATATCTTCTCGATATCCTTTTCCAATCTTGTTTCCTTATTTGTTCGCCGCTTTTGGCCCTATCTTGTGCGTTCTCATCTTGTAGCCTAGAATGCGATTTCACTACAAAAGTCTCGCCCATAAAAGGCGGACCTTTCTTCGTTGCAATTCAATCCCCAGCTTGCTCTCTACTGATTCACCGCACAGTGCCTTTTGCCTAAACCTTTCCTTATAATCCTCGAATCCCCTATTCTCACATTATAAGCCTTTACCCGAATTAGACTCTCGGTACTTCTGGGACCTAGTAGATTCACAAGCTGTTGTGAGAACTAATGGTAAGATTTGGGGTCATGTGTGTTTCCGAGATTTAACTAGGGTTTAATCTCTAGTCCAAAACTCATTTTTTTTGGTTTTGCAGGCCTAAACCTTTGATTCCGTCGAACTGACATCTTCATAGGCTGACACCTGCTGTCTTCCAACGCTTCCATGCATATCACGCTCACACCCGGTGCCCTGATGCCACGTGGTGCCACGGCTTTGGGTGGGGCAGGGCCTAGGGCTTGCCCCATGCCCTGGCCCAAGCCCTAGTGACCTCTAGGGCACCTCAGGGCTATCAATCCTATTCCTATCAATCAAAAATGGGCTCTCGTGTTCATACAAAAAACCTCGTAACTTGTCAGACATGTCCACAAGACATTCTTATATGGATATTAGCTGATGTTCAATACCATACAATCACCTGCATAGAACAAAACAAATGTCTTAAAAAGATTACAATCATTCTAAAGTTAGGATCTTAAATTTGATTTAATTTGAGTTAATTTATTGACTGATTGAATCAATTAATTTTGATTCAAGAGCTGAATCCAGACCAATAATTTGAACTCCACTATGAAATGAGTTTGAAGTGTTAATTGTATTATTACTGATTGATGAGGTTGTATAATGAGTCAATAGTGGGGATGCAAAGTTAATCATGTTTGATAATGGGTTTTGAGTTGATTTGCTTTGATTTATATGTCTTTTTTTGATTTCTGTCACTTGAAATGATAAGGGTCAACTTGCCAGTTGAACTTGAAGTGATGGATGAATTCAATTCAATTTGAAATTGAAGTTGAACCCTTTAAATCAATGGTCCGTTTGACAATCTTTTTGAATAAAAGCTCTTTTAGGCTTTATTGACAAAATTTTGTAATTATGTACCTGAGGACCTCTATTGAGGCTAGGGAGCCCTGCTAAAGCCCCTGTTCACCAGGGCTCTGCTAGGGCAGGGCACACCGGGCGTAAGGCCATGGCCCCAGCCATGCCCTAAGCCCCGAAAAACACGCCGGGTGTGAGCGTGATTTGCACCACCGTATTTATGACCAGAGGTCTATCAATCTTAATACACGACAGATTCTGTGACAATTGTCATTAACAATTGTTTGAACCTCTTTTGCAAGCTTCAAATTGTGACAAAATGAATTATAACCTTGTTCTGATCCTTTCAATTTTATGACAAGAGACAAAACAACAAGACTGAAGACAACAGACAAAGTATATGTTCAAACAGTAAAAGAAAGTAGAACAAGGTGGGTACCACAGGTCCCTTTTATCACTGTAAACATTATTCAACTTCCTCAAGTGGCAAGGGGAAAACAATCAGGAGTATGTTTTTTCATAAAAGTATCCATCACTGCACACCTGAGCCATAACACCCACAGTACATATGTGCAGCAGGCTAAGTAAATATTTGTCTATCTTGTACATAAGGTCTCAGTGAGCTACTCATCTGAATAAATAGATCACATGTGGTACATCATGTAGATTTTTTGAAATTGACAAAATTGTCCCAAACTTCCACTACATATATCTTCATAGCTACTCAGGCAATATTCTCAAAGCCATTTGTCAGTAACAGAAAGGGTGTTACATGAAGTTTGGTTGATGAGTTTTACACCAAAACTTTGAGTCAGTGTAGGTAGTCAATTTTTGCCAGGGCTGTGACCTGGACCCGGCCCTGCCTGGCCGACTCTGCGCAACAACTTCCACAGAGATGACGGTACACACCCCGGGGCATCTAGATCCCGCTTGATGACAGCTGAATATGGCCCTGTGGGTGCTTCAGGCGGCTTGGGCCCCCAACCCGGCCGGGGCGCCGACCCTTTTTTTGCCAAGAAAACACCTTCACGCTATTCTCTTACTGGCCCTGAGCAGTTTTCAGAGGCCATTGGGCTCACTCAGGGCTAAATTTGGCCCCAGGGCCCGTCCTGAACTCACAGGGTTGGGTCACAGTCCTAATTGTTGGAATGCTTTTGTTGAGCTGAAAAAAGTTACAGCATGTATTACATATGATTCATGTATTCAGATGAGCAGAAAACTGAGCATACCTGTATGTACATGATAGCCACCCATTCACTCAGCCTACTGCACCTATGGGGCACATATGACCGCTTGTATCCTTTGTTTGAGTCTTTGCAGCCATTTCTCATTGTGTTGTCAAAAAGAAATGTTGCTATTTCATAGACCGTCAAACTCTCAAATTTTTCTGTCTTGGAAATACTGATCTTCACTGGACAGTTGCAAGCATTCAGCCTTGATATACAGCAATCCTGTTCTTCAAACAACCCCATCAATATTAACTTCATCTTATATAAGGCTCAAAGTGATCACCAATGTGTTCATACATCACTCTTCATGTTCAATTTTACATGATTTTTGATTCTCTTTTTCACAGCTCCAGCCTCCCATCACTGGAAGAAGGGTGCTGCATTTTACAACCATTTTTTGTGGAAGCAAACATCAAACAACAAAGCTTGTGTTTCTTTAATTTGACAAGATATGAAGTGTGGGGAGGTACTGAAGGGCAGTCTCACCTCACAGACAGTGATTGAGAAGGTTGATATCACTTGTCATGTAAAAGAGAGAACACCAGCTGTTTTGGAGGGGCTTTTACATGTATGGTGTATGTACTTAGCCCACTTTTTTCATGTCTTACTTACCCATACACTCACCACTCTGGTCCAAATTTCACAATCATAGAAGTAAAATGTTGGTGTTCAATTGAATCAATCATTAAGTATGATCAGAAAGAGAACTTTACCTTTTGTTGAGATCACCAGCTCATGAATTGAATTGTGTGTGCTATACTCATATATAGAATCCTATCATGACAGGTTAGTGTCTAGTCATAAGAACAGGATAGTGTCTAGTGACCATTATCTAACTAAGTGCATTATCAGATCCTATCACAGGTTAAATCATCAGAACTGTTATTTCAAAGCACCGGAACATTTTCATAAAACACAGAAAAAAGTCATGTATCATGGTGCATGATGTAGGGTTTCTTGCTAAATGGCTCAGATAACCAGAGAACCAAACAAAGCACTAAGACATATATTTTCAGATGTACCCAGAGTAGCCTCAATGGAACAATCTCAACAAGTCTGACTTCATGGTGGTTTGGTTCTCAACACATTAATCAATCTGGGCTTTGTATAAAACTGCAATATGTGAACCCTTCAAATTTTGTCAATTTGAATTATGATCAACCAGAGGGCATGATGGACTGAGATCAAACATATCATCAGGTGTTGTGGAAAGCAATTCCTATGATTACATCTCAATCATGTATCATAATTTTAATATATCATGGAAGTGTGGGTCACGCGGGCAAAATAATCAGAACACTTCACATTATCATTGTTATGCATTTCTCTACATTTCATTATCAAGGAAATCAAATAGATACAAAAGTAAAACTCATACAGTGAATATACATACATATACGCATAAAATGACATGAGTGTATATATATAATCATAACAAATCAGACATAAAGGAAGGAATACACAGTGATATTAAAAAAAACAAATGAATTAGAAGAAGAATGAAATACATACCTTAGAAAAGGGGGTCAGAATCGAAAATTATCAACATTGATTGAATGCAGGAATGAAGAAAGAAAAAAGAACACTTACATAATAAATCAAGCAAGACCAAACAATTGATCTACAAGAAAAGAAGCCAAGAATCGAAATTGGGAGTTATGCAGCTAAACACTAAGCAGATCAAGAAGGGAGAGTGGAGAAGGAGATTGATGATGTCAGTTTAAATGATAGAATAGAATGAGAATGAAACTTACACATATTGATTAAGAAGGCCTAAAATCGAATTTGATATCGATCAATCTTAAACAACCCATACTAACTTCAAAATTGAATCCTAGATTAAGAAAGAAACAATATAAGCTGTCAGTAATGTGTAAGAGAGTGGAGAAAGTAACAAAAGACTTATCAAGATCAAGATAAGAGCTCAAGATCGAAATTGCATTGAAGCTTGATTAAGATTGTAGTTGAAAAGGGAGGTGGAGATCGAGATTAAGACAATGAAGATTGAGGTGGATAGAGGGCGTGATCTAGACTGATTGAAGTTGAAATTGAAATGAATGGTCAGAATCGAAAGAGAGATGAGATAGAAGTTGGTAGGAAGTAGTTTGAGGTGATCAGGGGATGAAGTCAAAATTCAAATTAATCGGACCAAGAGTAAATTAAATCTGAAAAGGTACAGAAGAAGGGAATCAAATTAAAAAGAACATTTAGGGTGTTCAAACCTCAAAATCAATTCATGCAAGTTTTGTGCAAGTTCTGTGCAAGATATGAATAGAACTTGCACGGATCTTGCACAAAACTTGCAAGAGTCGGTCTCGCACGGTTTTTGCACGGTTTGGAACACAATAACTCGGGTTGTCAAAAAAATTACTGTGCAAGATTAGTGCAAAAAATCTTGCACGGATCTTGCACGGATCTTGCACGTCGGTCTTGCACATTTCTTGCACAGGTTTGAACACCCTAATTGAATCAGTATCATAAGATTGTTGTAGAGAGGTGTGTGCGTGCATGACGGCGCCTCAGCCAGGCACGAGACTTGTAGTAGATTTAGTCTCCGAACCTCGGCGGAAGCTTCCACATCATCAACTGTGTGGAAGCCGACTCCTTGGAGAGAGAACTGACGGACCTATCGTCCTATTCATTATAGGTAATACATCATCAACTGTGTGGAAGCCGACTCCTTGGAGAGAGAACTGACGGACCTATCGTCCTATTCATTATAGGTTATGAGCAGCGCTACTTTTTAAAACGTTTTTTTTCTTTCGAAAATCTCGCTGACGCTCATAGAGTAAGACCGACCGCCATCGGCATCCGAACTTATGTCAATACCTCGAACTCCACCTAATAAGTCGCAATCCACGTCGCAGATAGGAGCTACAACTCGATCACAGTCTCGTTCGCGATCGGAATCGATCAATCCTGAAGAACGACAGACCATAACTCGAGAAGCTACTCCAGCATCCAACCCAAGTACTCCTAAGAATATCTTCATCCAACCCCCTCCTTCGAATTTCCTATTAAATCAACCACCTTCAGACCCTTTCTTCGCTCAACACGCTAAATCCAACATCACCACACGTAACTTGTATCAAAACTTGTATCAAAATCGTACTCAAGATTTGACCGACGAAAACGAAATCGAAAATACGTTCACGATGACGGACTCTAATCACGCACCGGACCGTTTAAAATCACTCCTCGACAATCATAAAGACGTAAACAAATTTATCACCGGTATCGAAAAACTTGAATTGGATGGCAGCAACCTTGCAAGATGGAAATTACGTACAGCCACAGCTATATACGATATGACCGACATTGCTGATTACTGGACTGCGGGGGGACCTGACGAGAACTCCAACATTGAAATGGCAATCAATAAATGTGCTTGTCGAGTGATCAACTCAACTATCAGTGAGGAACTCAAGGACATGATCGCCGGCAAACATCTAGCTCACGATGCGATGGCTACCCTGGAGGACTTATTTCAGCAAGGTGGTCGCACAGCTCAATATGTAGTATTTCGATCAATCATGTTACGAAAATTTGATGCTGGTACGATGGATCTCATGACTTTTGTTAATCAAGTGAATAAAGACTTTGAACGACTTAAATCTGTTGGCTTCAAATGGGAAGAAGATACTGTGAAAGGCATGATCTATCAACTTTGCTCTCCTACTACTGGTGAATATGGAATGGATGTACTCAATTCAACTCTCGACGCACAATATCGAACCGACAAGTCCCAATTCTCATCTGCTGAAATACGAACTGCTTTATCGAATTTGATTCTGACTCGCAAGACGGTAAACGAGAACGAGAACATTCAAGCTTTAGCAGCTTTTTTGAACTTCATTTTTGTAGGTTGAGGGCAGCTTCACCGCACTCGAGTTTCATCTTTATTTCATTGGTGGAATCTCATCCTCTCTCCGGCTCAGCCTACGCCACACAGTGTAGGAGTTCTACAGTGTTTGAATTTCCCCAAATCCTTTGTTCCCCTCATGTAGCTTCAGAGGCTCTTGAAAACCTCTATCAAATAGGTTTTTTTTGTGTGCTTTGACATGCTACATAAAAGCTTACATGTGGTGAAATGCCTTCCTTCAGATGACTGTGATTTTTATACACATCATCATGAGTATTATTATACCAATAATGATTTCTAAATATATAATCAGGACATTACTTCTGGTTTTTGTCTTGTATTTAAGATCCTTGATTTATTTGATATGATGATTGGTTTTCCAAATAATTGGTGCAACTCAGCTTCTCTACAGCAATTGCACAACAGACAGATTGTTGTATGCTGGAATTCCAATAGAATATTAATTTTACCAACTCAAAGCAACACTTTGTAGCCAATATAAAGCAACAATGAAATGGAAGTGGTGATTGAGTTGGCTGTGTCAGAATACACACTGACCACACATGGGAAGTGACAATGGAGAAGGTGTTGTCCAGTGCATCAGGTGTTGGACTATAAGACTTATTCAAATGATTGAGCATGGTTGCTAGGTTATGTTTCATGGTTACTGTTGAGTTGTGTACATCCTGCGTGATGAATTGGTTATGTTTCTCTTCTCATTTGATTTACTCTTATATGTGCGCTCTTAACTCTCTCATTTGTCAGTTTCATCTTTACTATAAAGCTCTCTATGTGTCTGCACCAAGCTAGAACTTCATCTGTTCTAAGCTTCATCTTTTTATCACAAACTAACTCTTGACGTGTTTGTGAATCTGTGTACGACTCATAGGTATGTTTCCTTCTTTATAGTAGTCTTTCTTATTCTATTTCTTCTATCTACATTTGTACATGTGTCTAGTTTGCAAAATAAACAATGATCCATTCTAAGCTTTATCTTTTTATCACAAACTAACTCTTGACGTGTTTGTGAATCTGTGTACGACTCATAGCAGGCTCAGGCTTGGGATACGCTCAACAGGGCTTTTGGAGGATGTTGCAGATGTAATTTTCACAGTTTGTGGTTTTGACTCAAATGGCACCTTGGAGAGGACCCAGGAGAACCCTGATTGAAGTGCATGATGTAAGATATTTCCCTACACTACACACACTTCACCACAGTTTGAAGTCATGGAACTTTGACCAAATCTCTTGCTGCTGCCTCATACATGCCTAGCCAGGAGCACAAAGCTTTGTTAAGTTTGAAATCCATAACTACACAAGTTTGAAGAGTTTTCAATGTGGTGTAGAGGCTGTGAAATACACAGCAATAGACAGCAAACATAAGAAAATAAAATCATGTACATCATGCCCCTCTACAGTAGCTTTCCGGGGTCCTCCTTAGAGCCACCGTACACAAACACCCTTCTGATCCATAAATGACTTCACAATGCTTATTCATGGGAGTCATGGTTTCAAGTTGTTTAATACAATTTTGTGTTTGCAGCGTGATTGTAGTTGATATTAGACTGGAGCAACTCTATGCAATGGTTTTTTCTTGCTCATTCTATCCGTGTGATTACCAACGGCGTCAATTACTTTCCATGCCGCAAAACCAAGACCAAGAGCACCAAAAACGGAACCAAAGTATATCCCGATTGCTTTGAAAACATCACCCGCGGAATAATGGCGCTTCACATCGGTGCAAAGAATCGGAGGTGATTCAAGGCATCTTTAAAACCCTGTGGGGCTGAAGCTGGCATATATTTGCTTTGATATGCTTCAAAGTTTTCCACAAGGTGTCGATCATTATTGATTTTTTCCTCACTCATTGGAGCTGTTGTGGACGACAAGGCAATACTTGGAGTACCAGTGTCACCAATGTCTGCTGGCGGTACGCAATGCGCCAAATGCATTCCATTGACTAGGTGTTCCATACTGATTAAGTAAAGGAGGAAACAGCTTGTGAGATTCATCTTCAACGCGTGAGCTTTTTGTCCAGGCGGTTTGGTGATGGTGTTTTGGTAGATCTGTTCAATTTCAAAGCAAATCAACAATTGAAGCCTGAAATGGAAATGGTTTTTTGAAGGACTAACCTGGCTTCTATAGTAAAATCTTGTTGAGTTGTGATGGAGCGTTGGTGATGGTCTTGTTGGACTTGGACTGTCAAAGGAGGTTTTAGGTATTGAAAAGGTTGGAGTGATGACTATGCTTTGCAATCTACTAGAGCAACGTGGGCGGCCCGCCGCCCTCACGGTATCTTTCGTACCACAACGCCTTTTGGGCATACCACCCCCCACTCACATGTAACATCGCGCTACACCCCAGAAACAGCACACAATTCCGGTTTGTGCTGTCTACAACTCCCGCCCCCCTTGCAACCAAAAACCCACAAAGCACCATGTCTGCATTGCCAAAAGAGAGACAGCATGACAACAACCCAAGAAAAGAACCAAAAGGTATTGCCGTAATAGTACGACTCATTGCACATATTCTCCAACACTAAATTTCAACAAACATATTATCCTCGTGACGTCCCATCCTTCTACGCCCCCCAGGCTGATCACTACATACATTATTAATCAATTCCGTGATCTCGACGCATTGCCCGATGGGCAGCATTGACCTTCACCCGCTTATTCCAACGTGCGGCTAAAATGCGCGACTTGGTGGCTTTGCGTTTATGGCTTGTATTGATCCCTGCGGCCATCTTGTCTTCCTTTTGGCATGCGACCTTCGCGACGGAAGAGTCACTGAAAAGGCAAAATGTCATTTGACCATCTCACCTCCCCGGACGACAAAAACAACGCAATATGACTCACCACGCATCCCCACTCTTTCCTTTTTCTGTGACGTTCGGGTTGGGTGTGCTATTGTTACACGGGGTTATGTTGTAAACCTGTAACTGCATATGTTAGTGCGGTAGCCGCCACCAAACTGTGCAAAATTGCTTACCCGGGTTTCCCAAGCCCACTCTTTATCATCGTACCCTTCAATCAACCCCGCGATCTGGACCTCAGCTCCCTCCTTACAAAATGAATGAAACTTATCCGATTGATGACACCGTTCAATGATATGCTTCGTCATCCAGCACACTGGGCTCTGGTCCTAAGCGATCAGCGGAAAAGAAACTCAGCAAATGAACGCCTCAGTTCCATCCATCCATCAGTCAACTCACTATTGGATCAAAATCAACGGATTTCAAAGTCAACACTATTTCGCCACCACGCTTCCCGTCACCCTTTGGAACCGTCTCCATCTTCACTATAATCCCCAAAGCCACCATCAAGACCTTGTTCATGACATCTTTCTCGTACTCGACACCAATAGAATCATTCTTCCCAATCCTCAATATTGTAGTCGTTCCGCAATAGAGATCATCAAGCCTGCGGTTGTTTGAACTGATCAACTTACAACTGATGGCGTACACATCGCCCTGGTGAAGTTTATCGATGGCACCCTTGGGCGCAGTCAAGAGGATGGCGGTATTGTACGGGGAGGTTCGATCAAAGCCAGATGTCGAAATCATAGTCTCATGGGAAACAAAACCAAGCGCATTTCGACGTGCGTTAGGGACCTAAACAAACACAGGCAAGGTATCAATGATTTGAAATACTGATAGGATAATCTCCCCCAGAATCAGTCACCTCAGTGCCAAGACGACCGATAAATTGTACTACAATAGGATGCACAACAGTTGATTCTCTGGTGGTGGAGGTGATAGTCGAAGTAGCGGACATGACGTTTGGTTGGTCAAAAGAAGTTGAATTTGGAAAGGCGTATCAATCAGATGGATATAACAGTATTGATATGATGCACCGTGAGTATTGTAGACTGCTGAAAACCTCATCCAACCCGCTTCCCATTTATATTCCATCTCGTCC